>NC_079167.1:34356537-34409037 GCF_947568905.1 Ostrea edulis | reverse complement strand
CACTCAAATAACATATAGTATATAGATTCTCACTCAAAGAACATAGTCTTTAGATTCTTATTCAAAGAACAGAGTCTATAGATTCTCACTCAAAGAACGTAGTCTGTAGATTTATACTCAAAGAACACAGTCTATAGATTCTCACTCAAAGAACAAAGTCTGTAGATTCTCATTCAAAGAACTCACAGTAGACTTAAAGTCTAAATATATACCTAATATATGTATGCATATCAATTGTTCTTACTTTGTTAACCATCTTCTTTGTCACAATAACTACTCGTGATATACTTAGTGTTTACTTAGTCACAATAACTACTCGTGCTATATTTAGTGTTTACTTAGTCACATTAACTACTCGTGATATATTTAGTGTTTACTTAGTCACATTAACTACTCGTGATATATTTAATGTTTACTTGGTCATATTAACTACTCGTGATATATTTAGTGTTTACTTAGTCACAATAACTACTCGTGATATATTTAGTGTTTACTTAGTCACATTAACTACTCATGATATATTTAGTGTTTACTTAGTCATATTAACTTCTCGTGATATATTTAGTGTTTACCTAGTCGCATTAACTACTCATGATACCAGTATATGTAGTGTTTACTTAGTCATATTAACTACTCGTGATATCTTTAATGTTTACTTAGTCACATTAACTACTCGTGATATATTTAATGTTTACTTGGTCATATTAACTACTCGTGATATATTTAGTGTTTACTTAGTCACAATAACTACTCGTGATATATTTAGTGTTTACTTAGTCACATTAACTACTCGTGATATATTTAGTGTTTACTTAGTCATATTAACTTCTCGTGATATATTTAGTGTTTACCTAGTCGCATTAACTACTCATGATACCAGTATATGTAGTGTTTACTTAGTCATATTAACTTCTCGTGATATATTTAGTGTTTACCTAGTCACATTAACTACTCGTGATATATTTAGTGTTTACTTTGTCACATTAACTACTCGTGATATATTTAGTGTTTACTTTGTCACATTAACTACTCGTGATATATTTAGTGTTTACTTAGTCACATTAACTTCTCGTGATATATTTAGTGTTTATTTTGTCACATTAACTACTCGTGATATCTTTAGTGTTTACTTAGTCACATTAACTACTCGTGATATATTTAGTGTTAACTTAGTCACTCTAACTACTTGTGATATATTTAGTGTTTACTTCATCATATTAACTACTCGTGATATCTTTAGTGTTTACCTAGTCACATTAACTACTCGTGATATATTTAGTGTTTACTTAGTCACATTAACTACTCGTGATATCTTTAATGTTTACTTGGTCATATTAACTACTCGTGATATATTTAGTGTTTACTTAGTCATATTAACTACTCGTGATATATTTAGTGTTTACCTAGTCACATTAACTACTCGTGATATATTTAGTGTTTACTTAGTCACATTAACTACTCGTGATATACTTAGTGTTTACTTAGTCATATTAACTACTCGTGATATATTTAGTGTTTACTTAATCGCATTAACTACTCGTGATATATTTAGTGTGTACTTAATCGCATTAACTACTCGTGATATATTTAGTGTGTACTTAATCGCATTAACTACTCGTGATATATTTAGTGTTTACTCAGTCACGCTAACTACTCGTGCTATATTTTTAGTTTTTATTTAGTCACTCTAACTACTGGTAATATACTTCAACTAAAAATACAGTGAAGATTTCCAAAAGTCAATTAACTGTTGTAAATATTTCTTGTTGTGTATATATACTCTGCACCTTTTAGGGATTATAAATTTTATGTACATGTAGTATATTTGACGGTGTATTCTATGAGCATATTTCAGTGGTATTTTACTTACACATCTGAGCAGACAGATAGCCCGGAACAAACCGCCCAAGCATCCCAACAAACCTGTTAAAAGAAAGATATCTCACTGTCATCATTGCGCAAAGATTCGTTAGAATATTGTTTATTCCACATATATATCGGGTTACATTTCCATTGTACGATTTATACAGCTAATAAAATGTAAAATAACAGTCTATAAAAAGCAAAATATTGTACATCCATATACGACTATCTTCTCGGTAGATACTAGACCCCCAGCTTTTGTTCCAGCCTGTTTGGTGTGATATCGAGGGTAGCATTATATATAAAGTGTTGGCCATTTTTGCTCACCACTTTTTTGATTGATTGATTATTTTTACGTCTCGTCGAGAATTTTTCATCATATTGAGACATCACCAGTTGTAGGTGAAGTACCACAAATTTTGACCTATGCATAGCGCTAAATCCGTAGCAGTGAGGGGTCTTTAACGTGCCAACGCCTGACGCGACACGTGACCTCCGTTTTTAAGGTCATATCCGAAAGACCCGGGATTCTCTCTTCTAAATGCCGAGCGTTTGACGTCTTAGGTTTGACACGGTCATGGCACGAGCAGGGCTCGAACTCATGACTTCCCGGTTACGAAGCGAACGTTCTACCACTGAGCTACTGCGAAAAAAAAGATGGTTGAGCAATGTCCACACATAATGCATGAAATTGTTTTGCTTTAGTTCTTAAAACTTTATTAATAGTGGTCTGCATGCGCTTATGCATTTGTGAAACACATAAGCACATATATAACCGTATGTATAACCGTTTCATTAGTGTTCTACAATGACTGAATACGTTCAGCGGTTGACAAACACATGTAATGGCTTAACCTTTTTTCTGGAACACAGAAATATTACGTCACACACATCAAAACACACGAAGGTCACACGGTACACAAAATTCACAATAAGTGATACGCGTGGGCAATTCTAATGGACAATTTCAGAGACAAGTTTTAAAGGATTATATCAAGAATAGTATTGCAATTCCCTATACTTACCTGTTTTCTCTGTTGTTTACGCGTGGGTAATTCTAGTGGACTATTTCAGAGACAATTTGTCATGCTATTATCGCAATTACCTGTACTTACCTGTTTGCATGACTCACAGTCGCATCAAATTTAGATATGGTACAATTCACCAAGCAGACCAATTATGGTTGTCGGCATTATTATCGGGGGATATATAGAGGTAATTTGACCTTTTGGTACCCGAAAACGGGTGGCGATAGGCCAGTATGACGTTATATGTCAGGTTTTTTGGCCGTATGAGGGGATGACGATAAGATGGGTGGTGATATACTGAGATGACACTGTAGTTAGTGATCGCTATCCAACGAGCAAGAAGTTCACAAGGAGATAATTTTGATTTGGTGCCGTGTAACAGGATATTAACGGTAAACCGACGAGATAACTAATCTGCAGTATATAGGAAAATCAAACAATCGGTGTTCTGTACAAATTTACGTAGAAATGTTAAATTCAATGAAATCGATGTTGTTGAAAACTACGATCGAATGTACAACAGCCTTGGGTACAAGAGTTTAGCTTTCGATGAAAGCTAAAGAGTCGGCTATTGGCTTTTATTATTAAACTATTTAAACTTATAACGCGAGACTTTTATAAAGATCTTTTTCTTTTCTTTTTTCTTTTATTTTAATTTTGTACGACGTATACCAGTATATTTGTCACTTTCAGTAGGTGGTTAGACTTCCATGGGTTGTCTTAATTTCTCCCAGAATTTCTGGTTGTATATCTGAGCATGTTCAGTTTTAGAAAATTTCTCAGTGTATAATTAATAATCAATAGCCAATAGATATATAATTTATTGTCAATCCGACATAGTTAATAAATATAAGGAACGTATCAAGCCATCCGGGGCTCTTACTTGGGGTTCAGTATGACTCTGTGTCGATACACATCCAATAACAAAAGAGATGACGATCAATGACACAGTTTCGTAATTTTAATAAAAACTAGACACAGAGGAGTGCTTTTTTTACTGAATATAATTGCTGCAACAACTTACCTGTGGCTGCGATAACGAGGCCCAGAAACAGAATGATGTACAGGAAAACCTGAGACAGAGCATTTACAATACTTTATAGTCGTACATCTATCTCTCAACATTTACAATACGTTATAATCATAAATCTATATTCCAGCCTTTACAATACGTTATAATCATACATCTATATTCCAACATTTCAATACTTTATAGTCGTACATCTATATTCCAACATTTACAATACCTGAATACGTCATAGTCATAGAGAACATTTACTATACGTCACAGTCATACAGAACATTTACTATACGTCATAGTCATACAGAACATTTACTATACGTCATAGTCATAGAGAACATTTACTATACGTCATAGTCATAGAGAACATTTACTACACGTCATAGTCATACAGAACATTTACTATACGTCATAGTCATACAGAACATTTACTATACGTCATAGTCATACAGAACATTTACTATACGTCATAGTCATACAGAACATTTACTATACGTCATAGTCATACAGAACATTTACTATACGTCATAGTCATACAGAACATTTACTATACGTCATAGTCATAGAGAACATTTACTATACGTCATAGTCATACAGAACATTTACTATACGTCATAGTCATACAGAACATTTACTATACGTCATAGTCATACAGAACATTTACTATACGTCGTAGTCATACAGAACATTTACTATACGTCATAGTCATGGAGAACATTTACTATACGTCATAGTCATAGAGAACATTTACTATACGTCATAGTCATAGAGAATATTTACTATACGTCATAGAGAATATTTACTATACGTCATAGTCATAGAGAAAAACATTTACTATACGTCATAGTCATGGAGAACATTTACTATACATCATAGTCATAGAGAACATTTACTATACGTCATAGTCATAGAGAACATTTACTATACGTAATAGAGAATATTTCCTATACGTCATAGTCATAGAGAAAAACATTTACTATACGTCATAGTCATAGAGAACATTTACTATACGTCATAGTCATACAGAACATTTACTATTGTCATAGTCATAGAGAACATTTACTATACGTCATAGTCATAGAGAACATTTACTATACGTCATAGTCATAGAGAACGTTTACTATTGTCATAGTCATAGAGAACATTTACTATACGTCATAGTCATAGAGAACATTTGCTTTACGTCATAGTCATAGAGAACATTTGCTATACGTCAGTAATAGAGAATACAAAACATTTATTATACGTCGTAGTCATATAGAATACAGAACTTTTACAATGTTAGTTATTGGGTTTTGCCTCGCTGTATATCACCGTGTGCAGCTGTGACTTTTGGGGAGTCGCTAAAAAGAAGAGGGGTCGCTTTCAACACGAGGGGAGTCGATAATCTCCGGTTGGAATTCGGGCGTAGGGTAGGTCACAGTTTTTTCTTGCATTTATAATCATTATATGTACACACAGAACAGTATAATACTGATAGCTAAGGTACATCTACCTGTATATTGCCTTGATTAATCTTTTAGTTTGTTCAAACACATTGGTTCTGTTTGCAGAATAGAAAATTTTCGCTGTGTCGTTGACATAAACTTTGTACTGATCATTAAGTACCAAAACTTGATGGTAAATTTGCCAATAAAAATGTGCAAACAGAAGAGTGTGCCATAGTCATGTCGTTACTATTAATAGATTTTTGCAGGAATTTCATTCACTGTGTACAATTAAAACTCTAGCATACCATTTATTAATGAAAAAGTTGTCTTTTCCATAAATAATCAATTATCTATATTTATGAAATATTGTTATGGGCAATAACTCATGTGCTGGTATTTTCTTTAAATTATATCTCTATCGCACGATGATATCCACTATTGATTTACATATATTTATAAAGTAGCATTTCTTAAAACTGTTAACATTAAAATATCATTTTAATCAGTTTTTATCTACTTTTTATCATGCTGTTAATGAAAAATTTGCAATTTTCTGATATTGATATCTACTTCTACGTCTGACATCTTTAAAAAGGTTATTGGTTAAATTAAACTATATTAAATGGAAATTAGTACAGTTTTCTAGTTTGAACCTATATGAGACAAAGTCACATGAAGGTGGAGCTACCTTATATATAAGCTAACGAAACTTTCATAATGGTAAAAGACAATCCAGATTGCCAATCCTGGAAGTGTTGCCACGTATTGGTGACACTAAATGTTGCTGCTATAACCTCTATTTGATATTAGTTATACAGTTCTCACGAACGTATATCATATCAAATACCAGACCATTTACGAAAATATGACGGTTGAAATAAAATGTCTAAATTGAGAAATACTCACAAATGCCACCGACAGGAACTCTGTGCCACTAGGGAGGGACGATAAAGTCCAGGACACAAATCCCACGATCCCGATCCCGACAGCCTAAAATGTCAAAATCAACAACGTCCAAATTAACAACCCGCATACCAAATGTGTTATGTATGGGCCACATGTCGATCGCACGATCTCTCGTCTAATGTTCATCTAACTTATTTTCTGTTCTTTCCATCTCTCGTCTAATGTTCATCTAACTTATTTTCCGTTCTTTCCACCTCTAGTCTAATGTTCATCTAACTTATTTTCCGTTCTTTCCACCTCTAATCTAATGTTCATCTAACTTATTTTCCGTTCTTTCCATCTCTCGTCTAATGTTCATCTAACTTATTTTCCGTTCTTTCCACCTCTCGTATAATGTTCACCTAACTTATTTTCCGTTCTTTCCATCTCTCGTCTAATGTTCACCTAACTTATTTTCCATTCTCTGAATCTATCGTCTAGTGTTCATTTAACTTATTTTCTGTCATCTCACTCTAGTGTATATCTACATTTTTTCTGTTCTTTAGCATTCGTTCATGTTTTCTGCATCGTATGCTGCTGCTCTTCATTTTTGAAAATGCATGAGAGGACGAACAGCGACGCTTTACATGTAGCAATATTCCATTGTCATCTGCATATGGTGTTTATATCTCTCAACCGATTCGATACGCAAGAGCTTGTTCTGCGTATAGTCAGTTTTTAAATCGAGGCAAGCTACTGACAAACAAGTTGATGGTGCAGGGGTTTCAAGAGTCTCGATTGAAGTCAGCATTTTGCAAATTCAATGGTCGTTATAACGATCTAGTTCGTCAATACAACTAATCATTGGGTCAAATGCTGTCTGACGTGTTTCATACCGATTGTTAGGCCGTTCTTGGTACACTGATTTTGACTACGGATAACTCCTTGTACCTGATCAGGATATAGGGCTCACGGCGGGTGTGACCGGTCGACAGGACATGCTTACTCCTCCTAGGCATCTGACCCCACCCCTGTTGTGTCCAGGGGCCCGTGTTTGCCCAACTTTCTATTTTGTATTGCTTATAGGAGTTATGAGATTGATCACTGTTCGTTATCTTCGCCTTTCACCAGTATAATTTATGAAGCGCGTTAGCGTTGCTTTTTATACCTTAATGTATTTTCAAAAATGAAAATTATTTTCGTATTTATATTTATTTCTTCTGAAAGCCCCGGCCATTAAAATAGTTGTACTATATTCATCAAGATTCATACGCACATTGTTCACATTCATGGGGAAATGGCTATCATTTTAATTGGTAAATATATCGAAAGCGAAAACATTGGAAATGTAAATATTCACTGATGAAAGCTGGATAACTCGAGTAGTCAAGAATTGAAACTATTCTGCATCATACCTAAAAGCAAAATGCGACCTTGACCTGCTGCAACTCATAGTTATATACTTACACGCAAAAGCTGTGAACTTCTTAAAAACCAGAGGCAAATAAAAATGTGAATCTGCGTATATTCTCATGATATAACTATATCAAAAAATGTACATGGAAACTAACATTGTTCACCTCGTCTAAGGGTCACAACTCTGTCAAAAGTTATCCGACCGGAGACATATAATTCAAAATGTCTGACTGAAACAATGGGCGGAAACTTCCTATGAATTGTTTGAAATTCTTTTCAGTCCAAGAGGCAAAACTCTTTCAAAATTATTCAACCGGAGTCAAATAAGAGCTTAACCTGGCTATTCTCGTGGTGTATAGATCTATATACCAAATTTCAAATGAACAAATGTACATCTCTAGCAAAGACAATGAACAGAAAGTGCATTATGACGGGCGGAGAAGGTAACACTATATGCTCCAGCCATTTCGTGGCGGGGGTATAAAAGAACACCTCTTGTTGTTTTTTTTCTTTGTGTCAAAGTTTGGAAATGAAGTGGTTTAGGAGAATACCTGTGTAATGATGTCCACATGACCCAGTCTGACGCTGTACAAACATTACATGTATGCTATTTGTTCGATTAATCATTCGCCGCAATGTCATTTCCCGCGACTCCTGGTCAATCAATTTACAACAGCGTATTTGTAAAATACAGACACAAGTAAAAGATATGCTCGCCCTGGAGCTGGGGTACTTTAAATTAAATACCTACAACATCCCATATTTATGCAACATTATAGATGAATCTTTTAAACCGTTTAGTCATACATCTGACAACTTTCAATGCAATCGCAATCAGGGGAAATTAGCATATTAAATTATCGTCCTATTTCTAAAATCCCAGAGCTGTTCACGACGCCACATGGACTATGATTTTTCTTATATTTCCCAGTGATATCTAAAGATGGTAAAACAACAAAATGTGATTTCATATACTCTAGAGAATGAGATATGCTTGTTCTGCAGGAAAATTAGATTATGGCTATTTTCATGGAAACACACCGACATGGGGACCATATGCACGCATGACAGCGGATAGTTCGTGCACTTTTAATTGAGGATGTGTACATACGAACAAATTAAATGCACAAAAAAATCTGAACTAACATAACGATTTCATATAGTACGATTTCGAAGAGAGAGAGAGAGAGAGAGAGAGAGAGAGAGAGAGAGAGAGAGAGAGAGAGAGAGAGAGAGAGAGTTGCAATAAATGTGAACTCTTGATCCACGAATTAAGAAATAAGTGTTTACGTGGCTCTCCCTCCGGTCGAGGTTTTTAGGCTATATTTAAAGATCGAGGTTATCCTGTACCATCCACAAAACAAGAACAGAACTATACAGTCGAGCGTTTCCCTGTACAACTGCGAATACTAGGTAACCTCGTGACGTCATAGCAGCTTCCGAACCGGAATAGAATATACTTCTTTTTTGATAACGGAAAAAGTAAGATATTTTGAAAAATATTTCTAGAATTTAGTTTGATGTTGACGGATTATATCAACTGCTCTGCTCTTGATGCACAGTCCAACCAAACTACACACACACACACACACACACACACACACACACACGGAAAAAGCTCAACTTCTTTATTTACTCGTGTATTGATCTCGGAATGCAGACGATTGCTTTTTTGTTCTGTCAAATATCCTTCAGTCATTTATATATTTGTTTCTAGCATACATTGATTCATTTTTAGGATAGTGAAATAAAATTATCAGGTATCGATTTTATTGTTGTATCAGCAAAACACGAAGTGTAAAAACACGGATCGCGGAAAAGTCATCAAAAGGGATACGATTAACAGCTGTATAAAAAAAAAAAAAACAGAAAAAAGGAAAAAAAAAAAAAAAAACCAAGCAGGAAAATATGAAATATGCAGTTCCAAAATATATTCAAATCACTAGCGCTTTCTGGATTTTTCAATATTTGTATTCGCCTGAGGATGGATGTTAATTGAAATCCAGAAAGCGCTAGTGATTTGAATATATTTTGGAACTGCATATTTTCCTGCTTTTTTATTTAATTACTTTTACTGTGTGATATCAACTCTTTCTATTTGGATTATATATGTATATATATATATATTAAAAGAAATAGAATAAACAGTACACAAAGTTAAAAATTTAACGCAAGCGCTTTCATTTTATAATCCTCAGGCGTTACATTTTAAAACTATTTTAAAATGTAACGCCTGAGGATTATAAAATGAAAGCGCTTGCGTTAAATTTTTAACTTTGTGTACTGTTAAAAATTTAACGCAAGCGCTTTCATTTTATAATCCTCAGGCGTTACATTTTAAAACTATTTTAAAATGTAACGCCTGAGGATTATAAAATGAAAGCGCTTGCGTTAAATTTTTAACTTTGTGTACTGTTTATTCTATTTCTTTTAATATTTTATACCGGACACTGTGATTTTTTTAAAAAACACAATTTGGATATATATATATATATATATATATATATATATATATATATATATATATATATATATATATTAAAAGAAATAGAATAAACAGTACACAAAGTTAAAAATTTAACGCAAGCGCTTTCACAATGTCAAAAATTTAACGCAAGCGCTTTTTACTGTTTATTCTATTTCTTTTAATATTTTATACCGGACACTGTGATTTTTTTTAAAAAACACAATTTGGATATATATATATATATATATATGTGTGTGTGTGTGTGTGTGTGTGTGTGTGTGTGTGTGTGTGTGTGTGTGTGTGTGTGTGTGTGTGTATATGTGTGTGTGTGTATATATATATATATATATATATATATATATATATTCTTGTGGAAGTTTAATATATGTCACTGTTCTGGTAATCTATTGATTAAACGGAATATATTGGAGAATAATGGACGCGGCATTTCTTTGATGTCTGCAATAACCGTGGTAGAATAAACAGTAAATTATAAATGTCTAAATTTACGCTCGGTGATAAAGGATTTATGTGTAGGTGTCTCTTCCCTTTGTGACAAAGGGTTATGCACCTTGATATTTTTAATTCGTTAGGACACTATTTTTAACTGTAAAGTTGTTTTCTATAATAAAGGAATACTTCAAAGAAAGCTTTGCGTGTGCCTGTGGAATGCCAGAGAGGACGAAATCGATTTATTCATATAATGCAATTAATAAATTTGTTGAATATTGCATAGTATCTCATCTCGCATTAGTGCATCTCTTTGAACTGCACTAATGAAACATGTCCCTAATCTTAATTCCGAATTACGTCAAAAGATCGAAATAATACCAAATCTCTGACAATATTACATATATACCATCGAGTGGCGCGGTCTGTTAAATTTTAAATGGGGGGGGGGGGTAACTATTTGCGGAACATTGAAATTAAAATCATGTAGATCATTTTCAAACTTATGTACAATATACATGTATATATGAAAAACATTAGTAACTTTAAACGTGTCCGACAATTTTCATACAATAAAACGTCAGGGAAAACAAACAGTGGGAAAGAATATCGAGTTTTTGTTCAACAAATTAAAAACGAAATTTTTCAACTTACCCAGAAAATAACATTCAGAAATAGGAAAGAAAACTGCAACGATCCCAGTCGCTTCATATTGTTCTCAACCATTTTTTTTAAAAATGTGTAGGTGTGGTGTAGATCAGCATAATTGTCATAGCTCTAGGCGTTAATATAGGCAATTACTGGTGGATATACATGTATATATTTGTAAACTTGGAGATTTGAAAAATTTAATCCAATTGTGTGGCGATGGAGTCACGGGTTTATTTTTAAAAGGCAATACAAATAAAGGGCAATGTACGACAGAAACATTAACAGATGATTCCCCAGATAAAATATGAGTGTGAAGGGGGGGGGGCGAATATGGGAGGAGACGAATATAGTTTATTTGAAGTAAATCAAATGTATGAAAAATATCACATGAAAAATACACTGCCATATGGTAACAATAAAAAAATATACACTGTCATATGGTAACAATAAAAAAAAATTACATGTCATATGGTAACAATAAAAAATACACTGTCATGTGGTAACCGGGGATCAATAAAGGAACAGAAATTAATTAACATTGTTCTTTCTGTAACAATTTGTCCTTCATAAATCACTCTATATTAGCTTCAGTTGGAAGTTGGGAACCTGATCTGAAATATAAAAATTAACCTTTTGATTACTTATATCGATTTTAAAAAAATATAATAAACCAATCGATAGACAAGAAAATAATAAACCCAAGAGAATTACAATGACCCGCTCACTCGTCAGGCGGTGAGCCTGGTAAGACAATGCTACGTCATCACTAGGACATCTATATATTAAAAAAAACCTACGATGTTGTGATGAAGCAATGCCAGACCCAGCAGAGGATACATCAGCTGCAGATCGATAGGTGATCTAGATCGATGTCAGTTAATTTCGTCCCTGACTCAGAGGAACATTCCGTTCCACAAGACACTAAAGCTTGCAGTTTCGGAAGGTCCAGTTGTGTATAACGTTACCTAGGAAACTGGAACGTCCCAAAGCATGGTCCTGCTGCAGGCCGAGGTAAGAATCTTTTTGATATTTCATCAGATGGAACGATTCATCTTATATTTGATATATCTCTGCGTCATCTTTCTTCTTTAATCCATCTATAATCCACAATCTTTTCGAAGTATGACGCAGTCAGCAATAAGAATTTCAATGAATGTAAACAATGTTGTCAGTGAGCATTAAATATTAAACTGTGTCGTAAAAGTTCATTCATGCGTTTCATCAGCAGCATTTATCAACACAAACAGATCAATATTCATGTACCAACCACGAATGTTGAGAGCCTTTTGCTAAGAATACTATTTTCAGTACGAAATTCTAATTAAGTATTGTAAAGGAAAATCCCTCATCTGGTGGTTATGGCGTATCAATTTAAATGATTCCCTGTGGCCTCATTATTTTCTGCCGCATCATCTTGAACATTAAATGTTGAACATTTTCAGATCGCATCAAATCACATGATGATTAATGCACCAACAGCCGAGCCGGAGATCACATACTCCCCTGCACTGAAACCCGCCAAAGCGAAGGTGAGAACAAATTCAACCCGATGAGAATTAGGGATTTGGGACAGAGGGATCAAACTTTTCAAAATTGCAAGATATGGGTAATAGCATTTAGATGGAAGGGATTTAAACATTTACCTAAAGTTATAAAAATTACAATTTTAATGTGAAATCATGATGAAACAATTATAACCTCTGTGGGACTCCAACACGCAATCTACAAATTGACGCTCTAACCCACTGAGCAAACAAGGCACTAGTGATATGAATTAAAAGGGACATACGAGGGCGAGTCAATAAGTAACCAGCCTATCCCATTTTTGATTGAGTGAGACGGTCACGATTTTCATGCCTTGTTTGAATACATGTTTTATACCTGAGTACAAAATTTCACGCGTGTCAAGTAATTTTTTAATAAGATATTGAATGTCAAACATGGCTAGTGATGCAAAGGCATGCTTTTCATCTAGAGTTGAGCACCGTGCTATAATTCGGTACTTATATTTAAAAGGTAAAACAAGCAATGAAAGCACGGCGAGATAGCCGATATTTGTGGGTCTTCTGCTCAGGTTAAATTCTGGGTAGGGGAATTCAAACGCGGTAGAACGTCTTTAGAAGATGAAGCCAGGTCTGGACGCCCACTGGATGCCGCCGACGAAGAAATGTGTAAGAAAGTTCGGGATCTGGTATACTCTGATAGGCGAATTCTGGTGGAAGAAATAGCGCAAGCATTAGACATTTCACATGGTAGCGTTTCAGCAATCTAACATGGTCGTTTAGGTATGCGAAAGCTAACAGCCCGTTGGGTCCCAAAATCCCTTAGCGATAAGCAAATGTCAACCAGAGCATCAGTATGAAAGGTGAAGATAACGAACAGTGATCAATCTCATAACTCCTATAAGCAATACAAAGTAGATAGTTGAGCAAACACGGACCCCTGGACACACCAGGGGTGGGATCAGGTGCCTAGAAGGAGTAAGCATCCCCTGTCGACCGGTCACACCCGCCGTGAGTCCTATATCCTGATCAGGTACACGGAGTTATCCGTAGTCAAAATCAGTGTGCCAAGAACGGCCTAACAATGGGTATGAAATATGCCAGACAGTATTTGACCTAATGATAGGTTGTATTGACAAACTAGATCGTTATAACGACCATATAGAACTTGCGAAATGCTGACTTCAATCGAGACTCTTGAAACCCCTGCACCATCAACTTGTTCGTCAGTAGCTTGCCTCGATTTAAAAACTGACTATACGCAGAACAAGCTCTTGCGTATCAAATCAGTTGAGAGATATAAACACCATATACAGGTGATAATGGAATATTGCTACATAAATATGGGAAGTTGACGATGGAGAAGCTGAAATAATTCCGTTTGTCATACAGTTGAGTTGTCAGTTTGCCGTTAATGTCTATACTTTCAATAAAATATCTAAGTATGAAGCAGAAGTGGACGACTCTATGGTATCTTTTATTTTAAGCTCACATGGATATATCGAATCGACATATGAATGAAAGTTATCATTTTCAATTTTGTTTAAGAAGCAACTGTCTATGATGTCAAAAACTCTAGTCTTTAATTTATCGTGAGGAATGGTCGTGTATAGTGTTGAAAAGTCATAGGTTTTGATGTTATTGATTTGGGAAAAGTTTTGCGATTTCAAGTTTACTAAAAGTTCTTTAGAATTTTTTAGAATCCACATTTGATTAACACCACTTCTGGCATATGTAGTCGCACAGCAAGTTTGAAGTTTCTCCTTCACAGCTGTTAATATTTTCGTGAGGAGCAAAGATAGGGGCTTGGTAGAGCACTTACTGGATCCAGCAATGTATCTTTATTTGTAAGGGTTTTTATGTAGTTTAGGAATCCAGTATAGGTACGGTAACTCATATTCATTCGACCCATTGACTGGGATCATATTAAATGTGTCTAAAATTGATGCATGGTTTTGAAGAATTTCATCTCTTGAAAGGGCAGTTGGAGTATAAGTACGATTACAAAAAGTGGAATTAATGCCAAGTTCGTTTGAAATACAGTTGTAATAATGAGCCTTACAGACAAAGACAACGTTGTTACTAGCTTTGTCAGCTGGAACCAAAACATATTCCTCATGTAAACTATCTAATTCTTTTATCACTTCTGGTTTACTAAACACAGAAGGATAGATGGTACGTACTTTTGTTTTAATATGTCTAATGCGGGATTTTAATATTCCTCTTTTGCTTGATTTCTGATTGTTTAATCTATAATGCATGTATAAAGATGGATAGAGAAAATACGATGATAAATTGCATTGTATAGGGGACGTTAGAAATTAAAATATTCTAGGTGGGAGTCAATGCTATCAAAACTCAGGTATACTGGGGCTTTCCTTGAGATCTGAAGACTGCTGGTCATCATTAGCCATGATTGTTATCAAAACATCTTTCTCAGGTAGCTGTAGACCACGGTCTTTGCAAACGTCAATCAACCTAAGCTCTATTGTTAAAAGTTTGATTGACCAGTGGCTTATCATTGATCGCGACACAGTTAAAATTTGGGGGCGTTAACTTAAAGTTGGGTCTTTAACCCATTCTGACAATGTATCAAGTTCTTCTTTTTCATATTTTGCCCATCGTCTGCTATAATCTTCAACATAATTCATAATAGAGATGAAGTTCTGTCGCCAATTAAAAGACCGAGGTTCTCTGTATTTAGAACCTTTTAGAATAAGTGATTTGGGGTCCTCATTTTCAACTATATCAACATCACCAGTAATGACATGTCCAGCTGGACTATAGTTGAAAGAAGACGAAGAACAAGAACACGTAGGTGGATTAAGTGTAAGATGGTCTATATCTAGGCACTGCAAAGTTTGTTTATAATTAAAAAGTTTGGATGCAATAGGAGAAGTATAGCTGTAGGAAATACAGGGTGTAGACTTGAACTTGAAATAAGTTGGAATACACGACTGAACCCTTTTATGACAAAGAATGTTGCTTATGTTGACGGCATCTATTCCTTTGTTTGTAAATTTGAGCTTAAGGAACTGGCGGCATGATCTGGAAGGAATATCGTCCATGACCCGTGCTGATTTAAAGAGCCTGTGATAGGTTGCCTATGTTGCATCCATAATCATAGAGTTCAGTCTATATTCAGGTGTTGAAAAATCCAAGTATAGACTAGATGTACCTTCTTCAAATAACGTATGTAAAACTCTCAATGGAATAGAGTAAAGTTTTGTACGAATATGATGTGGACCTAATTATCTGTTGACATAAGGCAAAAGTGAATCGAACGTGACATCAATATGCAACGCCTTAAAGCGTTTTAGGTCAAAAGATGATTTTCTTTTACGTCTGGTGACTGTAGATGAGACTTGGGTTCATTAATATGAGCCAGAGAATAAAGCTCAGAGTCGTCAAAAGGTAGGACCTGGGTTCCCGAGGCCAAAGAAGTCCAAGACGCAACCATCTGCTGGCAAGGTGATGGCCACAGTATTTTGGGACGCAAAAGGCGTTATTATGTTGGACTTTTTACCCAAGAGAAGTACAATAACTGGAGTGTACTATGCAAACTTGCTAGAGCAGCTGAGAACCGCCATCCGTGAAAAACGTTGAGGTAAACTCTATAAGGGTGTTTTGCTGCAATAGGACAACCCGAGAGTCCACAATTGTAAAATTGCAATGGGTGCTGTAGAGCGAAACGGGTATAAATTAATACTACATCCTGCCTATTCGCCTGACCTAGCTCCTACCGACTTCTTCCTATTCCCAAGCTTAAAAAAGGATATCCATGGACTTCATTTTCGGTCTGACGAAGAAGTTGAGGAGTTGAGGAGTGGGTCAATGGAAAGGACCCTGACTTTTTCAGTTCTGGGCTGATGGCACTTGAACACCGTTGGTCTAAGTGCATCACACTATCTTCTAGAGGGCAATTACATCGAAAAAGAAGAGGTGGATCTCAACCGGAAATAAGTTAGACTGGTTACTTATTGACTCGCCCTCGTAGAATGTATAATTTCTGATTTTATTTTGGTGCTTCCGTTCGAAATATTATGACTTGAAAGAGGCTTGGTCACGATTTGAGATGAAATTTTTTTTAAATTATCTTTTTCCATTTTCAGTTATGTTTACAATGCTTATATGTTAACAATGCTTAACTAAGGTATTTCTAATGGTCAGCAAAAATTTGAATGTCGGTTGTCGAGTTACACGAGATACAGAGCTCACAATTCTTTGTCATATGTAAACAAGGCTCGTGTCGAAAAAAGATAAACATAAACCCCAAATTTACATGTATAGGCCCTAAACTTTAAGAATCTTTTTAAAATCGTTATCCTTCTACTAACTATAATTTTGCTTACTATAGCAACTAATATGAATTCACAACATTATATCTTCGTCCTGAACATCTTCGCTAGCCAAGGGTTTTCGGTCCACGGGAGCGGAGTGGACTGAAAATCCTTGGCTAGCGAAGACGTGTCCTAAAGGGCTGTACAAAATACCAGTCTGATTAAAACCAGCCCCCCTTGTTCTATCGTCCTGTCGACGATAGGAGAAGGGGAGCTAGTTTTAATCAGAATGTACAAACACAGGCACTTGTTTCATACATGGGTCCCCCTCCTTAATAATACCACTGTATTTAAGGAGGGAACCCATGTATGAAACAAGTGCCTGTGTGTACAAACTACGAATCGTCAGTGTAACGGCGTAATCTGATAAACAAAATTATATTTCTTTCATCTTCTGCGATCTGGTATCTTTTGACGCTTGCATCAAGTTGTTTTACATTTCACTCCAATCGCGGTAATCTCAGCGAGATTCGTCGAGGTCGGATATTTGGACTGACGCCCATCTGAGTGAGATTCGTCGAGGGTGGATATTTGGACTGACGAGTCTTCCGAAGACAGGGGCGGATCCAGGAACTGTGGTTACGGGGGGCGCCACTTTATGGGGCAGGGGGTCTGGGGGTCGCCTTGAGGCGAAGCCCTGGTGGGGGCCCAGGGGGCGAAGCTCCTGGATTTTACAGGTCTTATAGAGCTTGAAATATATCTCCTATTTAATCATTTGTACTATTTTCTATCATTTTTTATAAGGTGAAATTAATAAAAATGACGCAAATTTTAAGGGTTTTAGGAAAAAATTAAGTTCTCCCAATACAGTATTTCAAGAAAACTAAAGATTTTGTTATTTATTTCTCCGGGAGTGGATCTTTTATCGGTTAGTACATTTTTCTAAACAAGATACCACGATTTACCTTAAATTTGAAAATTTTAGGGGGGGGGGGGGCGGGGGGGGCGGGGCGGCTGCGCCCCCCCCCCCTTAAATCCGCCACTGGAAGAGGTGTCAGTCCAAATATCCAGCCTCGAAGAATCTCGCCGAGATTACAGTCGCTGTTATTTTGTGACGGAGAGTTGTGGGGTTGAGCCCCACGCGTGCCTTGGCCGATGTAAACCGAAGACGAAAAAATAAAAATAGGTTGTGACTATTCCTCCGCCAAACGTTTGACATATAGAAGAGAGAGTCGCGGATCTTTGGAAGAGACCTTAAAAACAGATCGAGGGCCCATGTCCTGGTAGGCGTTGGCACGATAAAGAACCCCCACTTTATTAAATGTAAAAAATTTGTGGCAATTCATTTAAAACTGATAACGTCTCTATATCAGTGAAAAGTTCTCGAACGGGACGTACATGTAATTTAACAATACACCCCCCCCCCCCCCCATTAAAACCAAGGTCCTGTGTCACAGAAGGAGTTATGAAGATAAAAAGCCGTCCTTGCTACGGCCCTAGGCGCCATGCAAAGGTCTTATGGTTCTTCATCTACACTAAGAGTGAACAGTTCTCAAAGAGACGTAGAACACACGAGTACCATACTCTGCAATGAGCGTGGCCAGGACGACACCTACTTCTACACATGGGGGTAAACTTTGTAAAAGAAAATCATATGTATTAAAATTCCTGGGCTATTGTCTAATTGCTAAGTTTCAGACTTTTATCAAATTAAACAGAAATAATATTTTTATACGAGAAGATACTTGTAATTTTGCTTCATTCAGAGCCTCTGAATATGTTTACTAACACAAATATTAAAAACATTTTTTCCCTCTCACTGTAATAGCAATTCACAATTTTACAACCAACATTTCCGACACCAAAATAACAGCTAAGCTTGCTTTATTACAAGCATTGAAATACCACCAGTACTTACAACATAAGTAAGGGAGTGTCTTATATATTTTATTTAAGTGACTCTGCTTGTGTTAAGACAGCGCTTCCCTTCACTTTTAGTTTGTTATTGTTGTTAGCCACATGTTTTAAAAGATTTTTCCCGAATCGAAATTGAGATGAGTCCTTTTGACCAGAACAAGTTTTACCTCCAAGAATATTTAACACTCAAAATACTGAAAGAGAAAATTTATTCTCGTAATATTTTCATTGAGCATGTTCAGAGGGTATATTTCACCCTATTTTTAAAAAAGCAATATTAGGAACTCGTTCTACAACAGGTAGGCCTATCTGAATTTTAATCAATAGATATAAATAGAGGAAAAAAGAATATATATATATATATACGTAAAATATTAAATAAAATATGACAACACGTTGTAAAACGTAAGCGCTTTCATTTTTAAAAAATCTTCAGACGTTTAAATATATATATATATCCAAATTGTGTTTTTAAAAAAATCACAGTGTCCGGTATAAAATATTAAAAGAAATAGAATAAACAGTACACAAAGTTAAAAATTTAAAAGAAATAGAATAAACAGTACACAAAGTTAAAAATTTAAAAGAAATAGAATAAACAGTACACAAAGTTAAAAATTTAAAAGAAATAGAATAAACAGTACACAAACTATTTTAAAATGTAACGCCTGAGGATTATAAAATGAAAGCGCTTGCGTTAAATTTTTAACTTTGTGTACTGTTTATTCTATTTCTTTTAATATATATATATATACCTGTGGTTCTACACGTCTCCTCATTTGTAACATGTATTGAATGATTGATTGAATATTATCTAACGTCCCTCTCGAGAATCTTTCACTCATATGGAGACGTCACCACTGCCGGTGAAGGGCTGCAAAATTTAGGCCTATGCTCGTCGCTTACGGCCTTTGAGCAGGGAGGGATCTTTATCGTGCCACACCTGCTGTAAAACAGGGTCTCGATTTTTGCGGTCTCATCCTTTACGACAAGTAAGGGGGTACTGAGGACCTATTCTAACCCAGATCCCCACGGGATTTGTAACATGTATACAATACCGACACTGCATAGAGTTGGAAAAAGAGCACCCTCGCTACAATTTTATAGCGCCCATCTGGATGCATTAGAGCACTTTTTTTTAACGATAAATTTTGGTATATATCTCTATGTTAATCATAACTCCGGTCTTCCAGGACACATCGGTCAAATTTTTCACAAAACAGTAGGAGTTATCTACCTTTTATTGCAAGACTTGATTTTGTCCCAGAATACAGTGGTAGCTGCCCTGAATGGAAATAAACTTCATATATTTAATGGTTCCATAACAACTCATCCCCTATAAAATTCACATAAAGTGTGCGACCATTCACCTCATCCGAAGTGATGGAATGCTCTGCCCTCTTAAACCTCGCCACAGGCCAGCCAGTCAGATAAATTCTGCAAGAAAGAGCAGCCTTTTAAGTGGCAGTCATCCATCAGCACCCCCTGAGACAGTGTGTGTGGAAGTGTTCTTTTCCGAACAATAAGGAAGATTTAAAAAATTTGATGAACTGATTTACTAATATCGCAAATGACCTTCCTGGCTTTACCAACATTAAAGACTGGCCTGCAAGGTAAGGACGTGCTATATAGAGTTTTGTGAAAGCTTGGGAACTTTTCTAAGTGCGGGTAGGGTAAAGCTTCTCCATTTGTAGACTGTTCACATTTTGAAATAAGATAATCGCCAAGAATGTGGTCAGTAAAGAATTAATAATGAACTATTGCCTCCCGTGGGTGAGCCCTGGGGGGAAATGTGATTGCCAAACCCTCTATGTTGTGTTTTATCTGTGTGTGCATGAGAGAGAGAGAGAGAGAGAGAGAGAGAGAGAGAGAGAGAGAGAGTTTCTGTCTCTTACACCAGGCTCTGAATCAGTCTTGACAACATTTGACAATATAGTATAACATCTATTCTATAATTTTAAGTGCAGAGGACCTTGGTACATACTTTTATTACAGTCACCGATCATTAGGTATAGAGGTCTCTGTATTCCATTACTTTAATTAATGTGACCCCTCTCAGATACTAGCACCTCATCATTCAGTGGAGAAGGATACAGTTATGCAGTGCTCTTTATTTTACCACAAGAGGCTCTTTTTGTTTCTCATTGAATCAGATGGCAATCGACAGTCTGTTTCATGGGACATTTTCCGATCAAAAAATGACATCGAATTCAACTTAGACATTCCTAAAAGACTGCCATGCATATAAACTACAAAGGGACAAAATGGCTAGTCCAGGAACTACAGATTTGACAAAGAGTTTGTTTTTCATAATATATCTCTAAAAGCTTCCAATAATGACATCCTCAATCAAGCCATCATCTCCATCTGCATTTCCCAGCGGTTTATTGTCCTTTAATAGTGACAACAAGGTCGATAGCTTTTATGCTGATTCTGTCTTTAAATTGTCCTGGGCTCCTAAACTCTTCCCTCAAACATGCTGACAAAAAAAGTTTTCATGGACAAAAATGACCCTGAATTCTCTTTAGCTATTGACGTGATTGCAAAAACAAAATTTAAATTGCTTCAAATTATTGATTGGGAACAGCACAGAAAGGACCAAGGGGTTGGATTTCATGTAGTAACCCTAATGCTACACAATTATTTCTGCCCAAAATCACCTAATCTGTGCTGGATTTAGGCAACAGTTGGCCTCCCATTGATTTCACAGGAATAAATTAAAGAAATAAATCCTGCAAGCAGGTGAATGCTGCACAGAAATTGATACTTATTGTGGTCCATGGTAAAATTAAATATCAAGATGGTTATCTTAACAGGTCAAGCCCATAAAGATTTGTAGTAAAACTTGGTAACGCTATTACATTTTAAAGGAACTGTACAAAGATAAGGTAACTTAAAACACAAAAAGATAGAAAAAGAGAAAAAAAAATCACATAGATGCTCTAAACAGCTGTTAGGGTATTTATCAGTAAAGCAGTCTTCAGACCATCTTACCCTGATAGAGTTTGTGGATCTGTGTAAACACTGAACTCTGTCAAGAGGTTTAACCTGCAGTGCTAACACACAGATTCAGAGATAACCATCTCCCCATAAAGGCCTGGTCTCATAGGGAGCTAATGAGCTGGATTATCCCCCTTGTGATCTGCATTCTTGAGTCCTGTTCTGTTCGTCTGGGTGACTGGATTTACACATTAGTTGTGTGGTTGTTGTCCGTGAGCTGTAGCTGTTACTAGCAACACCAGCATCTGTAGCAGCTTGTGTCAGAATCAATATCAGACACTTTAAATTTACATATCCTGAGAATTTATGGGATAAACTGACACTTCTTTATTTATACAATGCTCCACACCTTTCTGCAGTATTCATAAAAGATACTGCATATCATTAATTTTAAATCTATAATGATTACCTGTACTCAAATCATTATAAACGTGGATTAAGTAACTGGAAATGAGGGTTTTTGTTGTTGTTGGTAGTTCTAAAGAAACACACAGCAGATGTTCATTTGGTGCATGGTTTTAAAAACATTTATTCCATTTTTATTTTTCATAATGATAAAATAAAATCCAAACACCTGCTACCTAAATGCAACTGTTATTTTAAAACTTCTATATCAGCATTTTTGGCAAAGCTTTGGATCAGGGGAAGTAAGGCTAACTAGACAGGGAAAGAAGCACATGGAGAGAGGGGGAGGGAGATGTACCACCTGTGCCCCTCGCTCATGAGAAAGGGGGAGGGAGATGTACTGCCTGTGCCCCTCCCTCTGGAGAGAGGGGGAGGGAGATGATGTACCACCTGTGCCCCTCCCTTATGAAAGAGGGGAGGGAGATGTACCACCTGCACTCCTTCCTCTGAAGAGAGGGGGAGGAAGATGTACTGCCTGTGCCCCACCCTCTGGAGAGAGGGGGAGGAGATAATGTACTGCCTGTGTCCCTCTCTCTGGAGAGAGGGGAGCGAGATGTACCGCCTGTGCCCCTTCCTCTGAAGAAAGGGGGAGGAGATAATGTATCGCCTGTGCCCCTCCCTCTGGAGAGAGGGGGAGGGAGATGTACTGCCCGTGTCCCTCCCTCTGGAGAGAGGGGGAGGGAGATGTACTTGCCCGTGTCCCTCCCTCTGGAGAGAGGGGGAGGGAGATGATGCACCGACTGTGTCTCTCCCCTCCTTCCTCCAGAGTTAACTGTGAGACTGCCAAGCACATACCCTCACATAGAAAATGGCATCCTTCAGTAGAACATTACCTTTCATAAAATCAATATGTCCTTGACCTATGAATTAGCCATCAAAGGTAATCTACCTCCTCCCGCTTACAATGTAGAAACTATGAGGATGGAAGAACATGTTTGCTGCATTATATCACAGACTGTAACCCAGACGTAGGACTTTTTGACCCATGTTCAATTTGCAGCTTTCTCTTCCCTCCTCTTTACAACATTGTTACAGTCAATCACTAACCTTGACCTTCTGACCCCAACACAACAGGGATCAACCTTGACCTTCTGATCCCAACACAATCATCCTCTCCCTGTCTGCCATCTCTGTTTCAAATATGAGACTAAAAATAAAGGTGGCACTCTTCATATCGTGTCCACAACAATCGATCACTGGCAGTGACCTTGACCTACTATTATTTGAGCAAGAAATCTTCATCTTCCCACCTTTCATCATTAAAGTAAGCATGAGACTACAATTTCTGGTCTACATAGTACTCTTTATATTGTGTCTGCAACATATTTCCAATTGTCTGTTACCCCGGTGGGTGCTCCATCATCAAGGGAGTGGACTCAAATTTCCAGCACATGCACACAAGCAAGTTAATATATCCCCTGCAACTTTGTTGCAAGGGGATAATATTAAAGTTGGGACTCCTCCTCAAATACCCCCCGTACTGATACAAAGTAAGGGTACAACTTTGTGTGGTGTAATTTACTTCCCTATTATTCTCAAACCATCATCCTTAATTAATACAACCTGTCAGTGAATAGAACTGACATTTGAAAGATTCCCAAGCATGCCAAAAATCTACCTTATTAAATTCCTATATTCATCTTGTTTAATTTCCTAATTTAATTCATTAAATGAGCTAATCAGAGTACAAAAATGAGGAGGTAGAGTTTCCATTGTTTCAACTTTTTCATTCAGTTTATTCAAATGTAGTAAAAGAACACCTGATGTGACAAGATTATATCTTTTCATGTTGACCTAAATTAAACAGAGCAAGGCTTCATTTGATCAAGCACCCTTTGTTAAAGTGTTGTATCTAATGCACAGTAATCATCTACAAAAACATGCTTAAACTTCCTACCAACAAGAATTGGGGATATTCTGTTTGAATGGTTTGCGTGTCTCTGAATATCAAGAACCACTTTGGATATTGTCCCCTTACAAATTCTTCCTGTCAGCTGAGTCATGTATTTATAACATTACGCTCAGGTAGGAAATATATTATTGGCTGTTTTTAAACTGACTGGATTTAAATGTAAATCTGAGAGATAATATCACATTGAAGGTAATACCGCATTCTGAGGGACGATATTGACTTTCGTTTGGCTGAGCACACACTGAATTAGCTTATTAGAGGTAAGACAGCGATTTGTATTAATTCACACTTCAGGTATATAGGTTTGTATTTCTCTTTGTAATCGGACACAACATTTCGTGCAACAAAAGGAAAGGATTGATAAACAGGGGTTCAATGCCCAAAGCGACTTCATGTTGACTCAATGTCTCCTCTATTTTAATCACGTATGCACAAAATTAAGTGTCCCATGCAGGTGTGATAACATTTCAGTGGTTCAGTGATCAGGTAGAAATTGTGTTTATATTACATCTTTATGCCAGGGACTGACAGCAAATGCCATGAATTTAAAAACTGTTTATAATGTAAACATCTTCATTAAGTTGGTAGCACAATGTCTGAGGACATTAGAGGTACGGGTTTGACACCCAGGCTCTGTGCTGATAAGCCCCTGTACAACAAGCCTGTCCTGTCATCAGCCCCTCAGATCAGGTTTATCAGAGTTACACCTGATTAATTTAATGACCTACATATCTCTCCCCCCCCCACTCCCTCAGATCAACCTCTTCTCACTTCCTTTTACCTGTGTGCCCAGGTGATTCACAGGAACTGCACACCTTAATTTCAGGTGACCAACAGATAAATAATGAAATGATTCAGGATACAGGGAGTAAGTGAAACTTCCTATCTGGAGTTCACGACACCAAACTCGGAGCCATCATGTTCTTTTTATAGATACGGATTTGTCATGCTGATAATTTTATCAGAGCATCAATCTCTGTCAATTTAAACTTTTGTATAACTCAAAGGTAACTTGGATGATAAGAAACTCCAGTGGAAATACTATCATAAAATGTTCAAAGGTCAAGTACCCCTTACTCTGTGCTGTAGATAGCTCCACAATCTGACATATAAACTTTTTCCTGTCTCAGACATTGATATTGGATAATAATACCACGCCTTTATTTTAACAGCATTCATGATCAATGGTATGTGTTATCATTTACATTCCCACTGGCCAATATGAAATATTATAAATATAATGGTTATTGGAGAATTTAGCACACAATGATATTCACCAGTAACTATAAGAGATGCCCTAATGGGACAAATATCTCCACAACATACAGATAATGCACATCTGAACCCTGCATTACTGACCTTGATCTTGTCAACATGACCTTGATTTATGGTTATGGCAGACCCTCTAGTGTTAGGTGACCTTAGTGACAAGTATGAGTGTTTAATGCCTCTCTGTTCCAAAGTTACGGTTTGGACACATAAGATGTATACCAGACGAATATCTACAATGCACTTGTCAATACAAAAAGGCATTTACACAACAAAGTCCTTTGGGAGGGAGGGTACTTCTTTTCCATCCCCCTAACTTTCCTAGCTCCCCATCATTTCAAGTTTATAGATGCATCAATGTTAAATATACAAGATATAAAATTAACCATCACCATTTATATAGACAATATATCATTACACCAACACCAGAATACAAAATGGAGAAAAAAATCACTTTAATCATAACTTCAAACAAAGTTTTTAAAGACATTTACAAAAGCATATTGCAAGAGGAGTATATTTCTATGGAAACTACAAAGACTTCTTGAAATATTTATGTAAATACATCAATATTTCTGGTTGGCTGTTCCCAAGTGAAGTTATGGCCACTTCTTATGCAGAGGCACAAAGACTAGACCCCATTAATTCCCTCCACCATGAGTTTATAAAGTTCCAAACTGCATTTTTCATACAGCAACTCAGACCTCATCAAATGCTCAAATAACTAAATCTCTAAATTAAATATTTAAACAAGTGACACTGATAATTTATAATATTAGATATGCACAGTCTCAGATGTTATGCCTCAGCCTTCAAACCTCTCCACCCAAGATTACATAGAATTATGTAAACACAAACTGGTCAATTAAGACCCTATGTGCACCCTCTACATGCATATCTGAATATTGTGTGGGTGGTGTCAGTTTTTGGGGTCTCCATAGAAATATAGGTAACACACTGCAATTCAGCAGAAATGAAATTTTCAAACTGTCTTTTCAATTGATCGTTTGTAGTCTGCTTGTCGCCATCAAGGCTGAATAATCCACTCCAAAAACCAGCAAAATGAACTTCATTTCTCTAACAATTTGGCATAAGCTATGACACCAACCTTGATATTCTGATATACCGACATCAACAACACTAAGAAATGATTACTGTGGAATTGTTGGGGGATACAAATTTTGTACATTTAATGGGCAGCATTAATCTAAAACCTTAATGAAATCTCAGGTAACACACAGCAGGGGTGGATCCAGGAATTTTTTGAAAGTGGGGGGAAGGGGTGTTACCATTAATTTGTTGTGTATTTGGAGCTGCATGAGGGGTTTATTAGTGCGGGAGGAAGCTGGAGAGTCCCCCCCCCAAAAAAAAATAGTCCTAGTGGGCAACCACCATACCCTTTCACAGACAACTACTGCTGACAATGAGGATCGAACTTGGGCTGCAGAAGTGTCCTGCGAGATTCGAAACACACAATTCAAATCATGTAACCTCGGAATTGCATCTCAGCGGATATGTAAAAATCTCAGAATCCATGAAATTATATTTCACCCATAGTACAATGAATGACCAAAATTGGCCCCCATATAATTACACCACAATGTGCTCCTCTATAATCATTTGTTAAAAGCTTTATAAAGTAATTCAATTTAGCAATCTAATTAAAATCAGACTTCTTAGATCCGCGCCGTATACTCTGAGTAAGTAGATCTGACATAACCCGATTAGGGGTCATGTTCAGATGAACTTTATGTCAGCCAATCAGCGCGTCGGCTTTGAAATCGTCGGTGTTCACAATTCAAGGAAAGTGGCTGGGATGAAAACATATCGCAGCTAGATGTCACGTCACAATGCAACGTTGACATCGACTGGCATTACCTTCCTTGCGTTATTTAAGTAAACCATCTTGAAAACTATTCAAATCGTACCCATCCCTATTTATACATAAATCGGAATTCACAATTAATTCAATTTGGGTGTATTTCAAATCGTACATTTTGTTGTTTGTATGAACGGAATAGATTAGGCATTATTGCGAAAATTTTAAATTCGTTATGTGAGAATATACAATTTTACAGTGGGAATAAACTTCGTGGGAGAGAGATTACAGCAATTTGTTTACAAATGGCCAGGAACTGCCTAAATAGCCATCATTATCTGTATGGCGCAATCTGACTGGCTGATAATTCTCATAAATATTCCAAGCAAAAGGTCATGCAGACATGACCCCCTATGGGGTTATGTCAGATCCTATTATAGCGATTGTGAGCATATCCTAGAATCTGATTTTAATTAGATTGTTCAATTCACATGCTGTACATTTCAAACTTTGAAGAACTATACATTTTACAGCTACTTTGATGGCTCCAGGTCCATTTTGACAGTGACTTGTCCCTCGGTCTGTTGTACTATCTGGACACCCTTGGGTTTTACTGTAGTTCCTGGTGGCAGGAGATTGGCTAGACTCAGATTGAATGATCCTTTTAAGGTAATTGTAAGATTGCAAGCCTGGATCATTGTAGGAGAGATAGCCTCCATATTATTGTTAAAGTCCCTGTCTGATGTTTCCATCTTGATTGGTTGAGTTACAGGACTGGCTATGATTGGTTGAGTTATAGGACTGGCTGTGATTGGTTGAGTTATAGGACTGGCTATGGTTGGTTGAGTTATAGGACTGCCTGTGATTGGTTGAGTTATAGGACTGGTTGTGACTGGCTCAAGCAATGGTGGATCCAGTTTTTTGCTGATTTCCATCAAAAAGCTGTGGCCAGAGGTGGCACTCCTCCTAGTGAAGCAAGCTCTCAGGGATTCATTTGTGTATTTTCCCTCATACCCTGCTCTCATCATCATGTCACTAATGTAGCTGGACAATGCTTTGATCCCAAATACCTTATTTGTAAATCCTTTGGATTGTAGATAGAGGGGTTTGACATAGAAATAATTTGTTTCACATCGAGAAATGGCATGCAAGTACTTTTGCAGGAGCTTGTAGTATGACCTTGCATTCTCCACATCCTCGTAATGGATTATCTTACAAGGGAGATTTTCTGATTGAAGCACATCACAGTTAAGTTGTACATATTTTCCAAAGGCATTTTCAGAAAACTCAAAAGCATTGCATTTGAGCTTTTTATGATCTGTCACAGATGTGAGACCAAATATTTTCACATTGTAGAAGAACATGGCATAGCTGAGTCCTTTATTAGACTCTGTATCCAGTATGGACTTCTCCCACAGTACACGCTCCATCTGCGCTGTGATCATCCTGGGAGGAACTGCCTGGATCTCCTTGCTAATCCTCCTCATCCCAATGCTCAATTCTCTTTTGAATGAATCACCAGAGTCATTTCTAATGCTCCTGAGATAAGTGTTGATCTGAGATAGGATCCGGATCAGAGCTTTTTTAGAGAAACGCTCTCCATTTCCTTTCTGTAATTCTGCAATAAATATTGTCAGATACCTGACAAGTTCCTCGGAGGTAACCTTCAACAGGTCTTCAATCAGTGGAACTTTTACATCTCCTTCATTTCTGGACACTGCCCATAAATTCCATTTTTTGACGACATCCTTCATTTTCATCTTCACTTCCATTTTTGGTTTTCCCAATCCAAATATTCAACTCATCTCCAGTGATAATATTCTCTTGCAGCAATATCACCTATTAAAATCAATTATACATCATCAACATTCAATCATCATCAATTTGTGTTTATCAAAATTATAAAAACATATGAATATAAAATTACTGTTAAATCTGAAACACAGTTCTGAATCAAGATGTGTTTGTGAAACACATGACTGACTGTGATTGTGACTAAGACGTTGACCTATATTTGTCACACATTTATGATTTAACTTTTCATTTCACAAAGTATAAAAAGTTTCATAAAGGTCAGTGGATGTATAATACACACACAAAAAAAGAGGAGAAAACAAGTATTCTGAAAGTATTGCTTACGCAATACATGTCCCCTACCGACGCCCTCATTAATGGACGACAATTCGAGGAAAAGTACATTTGTTGTTGTTTGACCTTGAACTGTGACCCGATACATTGGTAACAAGTCACCATGCTAACCAGTGTCGAATTAATTTAATGTTTTGTTGTTCATACAGTTGACACATGTAGTTTTTATCAGGAATGAAGTTATAAAGGACTTCAAAATACTACCTACATGTACTATCAACTGTTTGATGGCCGATTTTGATTACCCACGACTGCAGGAATTAGCTCACTGACTACACATGTAATTAACAGATTTTACATATATATATTATACATTGTATATGTTCATTGATATGTTGCTTTTGTGATTAATGAGTTTGAAATATCAAATTAATGAACGTTTTTTTGAAAACAAAATGAATGATCGAGGCTCTTCAACTGCCTCTATTCAGATGTCCTACTTTCACTACATTTCCATCAAAACAATCCCAATCCTGTTGAATAAAAGACGTAAAAAATAAAAATCAATTTCCTTAAAACTTGTCCATCAAACGTTACAAAATTCGAACTTGATCTGTAGTTTGCCATGCTGAAACTACACTGCCAGTTTCAAATGAATCCACACAAGCATAACGGAAAAAAGTCTGGAAAATCAATATGGGACAGACTGACAGACGGACAGATGGAGAAGAAAGCTACAGTCCCCTCCGGTTTTACAAATCAGTAGGGGACTAAAAATATTAACTAATCATATATACATGAAATATAACATTTCATGATAACCTATGAATTCAAACTTTTTATGCTATTGTATTAAATTTGATATGAGGATTCATTGTTTAATCCAGTACGAGTGCAATAATTAGCATGGGTGCACTTAGAAAAAATTTACCACAAATATGCATTTTAGCAAATAATAAACCTGTAATTGAACCATTTCACTAATTTTCGTAACAAAAAATTGTGTATTGAATGACCTTTTGCAGATATAACAGTACACAGCCAATTTCTAAATCAATGCAAAGAGCATATTCAACAGAGATCTAAAGGTGATACTGAATTGCAGATATATTTGAATCAAAATGAACAAAAAGTACATAGTCCCTGATGGCTGAGTTGTCTGTTTCCTGTCTGGAAAGCATGATGTAACTGAATTGATGTAATGAAATGATTAAATCAGCCCCATAATGCTTTGCTATGAAGAGAGTTCCTTTCTAATGACACCCATTGAGTAGGGCTGAAACGATACGACTCCTTCACGATATGATACGTATTGCAATACTTACATTTTACAGAAGAAACTAAAAATAACTTTGAAGAAAAACTTGATTATGTATATAAGATTCAAAGTCACAATTTTAAAAGCAAACTGTTTCTAAACCACCAAATGGTAAGATTCCTGTTGGCTTCGTAGTTTAAACTGATTTAAGTTCATTATTGTTTTTGTCAGACTCAAGGCTGACAACAGTCTGGCCTGGATGTTATAAAAAAAATTGAGCACGTTTTCATTCACAAATTCGAACTCAGCACTCTAAATTGTACTCATTCTCAAAAGTGAAGGTTATAAAACTTTTAAAATCATTCTCATACCCAAATGGAGCACTTGCTCAAGATTTTTCAAGAATGCTTTGGAGCTTGCTCAGAGTTGTACTCAAAACAAAGACGGCTGAGTTTGAGATTGATTTATTGAGGTTTTACGCTGTTTTGGCAATATTTCAGCCAATTTTTTAGTTTGAGTACGGTAAAAGTTTCATAACCTCCAGGCCTGGCCGTTCTTGGATGTCATTTTGTCCCTCATACATGTAAATAATAATTACAGGTCAAGCCCAATGTATTTTACCAAATCCGATTTTGAAGAAAATGTTTCAAACCAAAGATCGAGGCAACGAATCGAACATTGAATGGAGGGTTTAAATAGAACAGTATCGATGTTTTTGTGAATCATTTCAGCCCTACCATTGAGCTGCTCACCAACTACCACTCCTCTCGGTTGATACAGTTTGACTCAAATATCCAGTGCTCTTTTGGTGTTTCCCCCCACTTTATCAGATTTGTTCTCTTGGCAACTAACTTATTTCATGCAACACATCATGTGGAACAGACATAAATATTTTGACATTTTTTCAGAACAATGTTAAAGCTCAGATTTTAAGCAAGTGTGAAATGATGTAGTTCTGACTGTGTGAGCCATTCTTTGCAACAATAGATTACTTAAAGATAAAGAGGTCCGACTCCAAGGTCATATTACATATATGTAAAGAAGACACGCCCTACCCAACTTTATTGCTTTTACTCCAGACTATTTTGTTTTATTGGCAAAATAATTCTGGAGACATGCAGAGCAAGATTTGTAAGTCTTAAAAATATGGGCTTATCAAAAGAAATTTATAATCTAGAGTATTTATAATGTCAGCATTACTAGATCTTACTCATAGACGCCTACACATTCATTTTACAAGTCTAAGAAACCTCAAACAGGTGCATGACAGATCTGCAACAACAAAAAAGCGTAAAATGATAAAATTATTTTTTTGAAAGATTATTTTAAAACTTGATTTAGTGATGGTATAGTTCTTACTTGATTCGTATTTGCAGTACAAGCACCAGCAATAAGGTATAGAGAAACGATAGTTGCTTTTTTTTTTCTTTCTTTTTTTTTTTTACCTGGAGCCATTTATTATAGGTATCATGGGCCCAGGAAATCAGGGGGGCAGATAATTTACATAATCCACACTCTCTCCAATCTTCTGCCCGACTTAATGCAGACAATTGAGAGAACCTGTCACCTTACATCACATAGTGGAATTCCTAGTGTGCGTGGTGTAAAAATTGTGCTACTGTATATTTATATTGCATGTGTAATCCACCTTGTGCATCGAGATCCACAATCAGGCAGCTTTTTGTTACTCTATCTCTGTACAGGTTTATACATCTACTTTGTAAAACATGATTTGCATCTTAAAAAGCATGCATCTTGTGGTCTTCTTCCTCCACTAGAAGTAAACATAGTGACTCACCGTGGTAATGTAAACAGGACTCAAACATCCACAGTCATCTGAAAGAGACAATAAAAGAAGTGTGTATTGATTAACTCAGCTGTCAAATGAGGGATATCAATTAGTCTAAGTACTGACAGAGTACTACAGAATGGAAGTCATTAGCTGTCTGTACAATTAATACTACCACAATTCTTTTGTTTCATGAATAAATAAAATAAGAATATCTAGTATTAAGTATAACTCAAGCTTGTCTGTAGCTTTACTGGGAGTTGGTTATGATATTCGAGATCTCCATGGCAGTCGGATCTCACTGCAGTCTAACCCAGTCTGTAATGGTAGCTGCTCACACAAGTGTTTTACATAGAAAGCTATTGATTTGTATTATTGTGTGCACTTTTTGAGACAAAAGGAGGACCTCTCTCTGAGGTAAGAGAGAATTGTTTCTTGTTTTTGTGTGCTATCTTCCATCACATTTTATTGATGGCATAGCTATTTTGTGTCTACAGAATTTCAACTTTATATATAAAGAGCTCCATTTTCTTTCATTAAATGTCATGCCTGCAGAGGGTTCTGACATAAATTGCAATCGGAATCTAAATTCTTTCTCGGTCACGCCTAACTGTTCCTGTTCGTTTATACAAATGTGCCACATGTATGTGCGCGGAGTGTGCAGTGCCACATGTATGTGTGCGGAGTGTGCAGTGCCACATGTATGTGTGCAGAGTGTGCAGTGCCACATGTATGTGTGGGGCATGTGCAGTGCCACATGTATGTGTGCGGAGTGTGCACTCTCTGACTCAAGATATCCCCTAGTACAACATCGTGACAGTGGCCCTACTGCTGTAGAAATGAAACTCAATGGGAACCAGTTTTTGTGACCAGGTGTGTACCAAGTAGACTGTGTTGTACCTGTAGAATTTTACACAGGCAGACAGAAATATTAACTGGTTTATCAGCATTGCATAGTGATGGCCAGGAATTTTTAATATCTTAACTGGTTTATCAGCATTGCATAGTGATGGCCAGGAATTTTTAATATTTCCATGAAAAAGTAATTGATAGGTGCTTTTCTAGGCCACATCTGAAATTTTCCCTGCAAAATCTTGACATGTTGGCATTTTTTGTTTTGGTCAGATTTCATAAACTTAGGACATTAATTCTGACAGGGGCATGGATAAATGCAATTTTTATCTGATCCACATAACTTCTTTCAAGTCCCAAGTGAACCAAGTTTCAAATTTTGAAGCAGTATAAGGCAGCCTATTGCAATGCATATCAGACTTCACACAGTATGTAGGATAAAACAGCCTCCAGACTCTGATGTAAATCATCAAACTTCTCTATGATCAATACCTGATAACAAGATAACTATATTCCGACTGATAAAGTTTATGCAGTATTGATTTTTGGGAACAATTAGCAGGTATCTGTTCAATACAAAGATATACTTTCAATTGACAAAGTCTACCATCCATTCTAAAAAGTGCAATGACCTTCAATGTCTGCTGAACAAAAGCATTTGTGCATACTGCTCTGACAACCTGTGGCAGATTAACTATGTAGATTTTGAGATATCGGTATTTACAAATAGTTTTCAGGTCAACTATGCGTAAAATGCTCAGTAATGTCATCATTGATACTTAGTCAGGAAATGACAAGTAAATTTTTTGAAAAATACTCAATTTCCCTAAATACCTAAATAAATGCAGGCATTATCTCATGCAGAAGTTTTCGAGCATTAATGGTCAGGTCCTTCTTTATCTCAGTGATGGCTACAGACAGATGGATATCTAGGTGCCATCAATCATTTTTCTTAGGTCTGGAGATCAGTGTATCAATACATCTACTAATGTATAGAGCGAGCCCTCCATCACTCGATAGACAAGTTTCATTAGACATTAACTTACACAAAACAGATGTTTCAGCCAGATTTTAGCACAGAATTCATGCATCATGCACGTTTTACATTGAAATTCATCTGACCTGGTGAAAACTCCCATTTGACAGGATTCTGCCACTGCAATATGTAAGCACTCTGCATGCTACATGAAGTACAGCATTTCATCAGAGCCTCTATTATTGTTACCATGACAATTATAATTGAGATATATTTACTGAAGTTCATTCACAATTTTCTCTAAGAAAAAAAAAAGCGAATATCAAACTGTTAACAACTTCTCAGATTAGTATGTAACAGTTATAGAACAATTAACTCTCATTATAATTAAGAGTATTTTAATCCAAAATCTGTATGCTTCTGGTCTATGGTTAACAGATCCCTACTGGTATAATACACAGTGCTGCTTCATAGGTCCAGAAAATCTGGCTGAATTTATGTCACCCGAAATGTGACCTGTTTAATTGAGTAACTCGAGAGATCACACCTCCTCACACATTTCAGATATTCCAGTTATTTAATTCTTCCAGATTTGTCAGTTAACGTCAGGCATCAGTTTGAAAGCCCCTCCAGATGCTCGTTTTTATTGCTATACTTCTGTTTCTGCAGGTTTGGGTTTTTTCCCCCCTTATCCTGTGCCTACTTTAAAACAAATATAATAGCCTCCGATTTATAACTATCATGAATCATAGTGCAGGGTTTAAGTTAAAAATAACCCTCACCTCCACATTACAATTATCACCCCAAATTTTTTTTTTTTTTTTTTTTTACAAAATGATAAAAATCCTCCGTTTGTAGATAAGACTTCTCTTTCATGGCAAAGTGTACAGCACTTTTCTGATTGCCATGATTAAATTAATGATGAATTTAACACACAGAACTACACTGCTCAGGTTGTCACTTGTTTACTCTTGTTCAAGTTTACAATAATTTTTTTCTTACATTGGATTGTGACACTGACATATCAGGCAATTAGTAGACCCTCTGAAATGACAGCCAACCACTCGTTACAGATTCCAGGGTTTTATCCAGATTTTAGATGTTAATACCTAAGGGAAATTTTGAGAATGCAGGCATGGGCTCCCAGGGGGCAGGGTTTAGGGGCAACCCTACTCAGTTTACAATATTTCAGAACACATATGTTTAAATGACTAATTACTGATCACTATTTACATTGTTGGACTTTGGTTATATTAGTTATATATAGAAGATTTTTGTTAAAAACTTCTATACAATTGAAGAGTTTTCTACATCTGAAAGGAAATGTTAATAGGTCTGTGAGAGCGGAAATATATTCATATTTTGTGAAAAGGGGAAAGGTACCTTTTACTGGTAGTAAATAGAACCTTGATAAATTCCAGGATGTGATGAGATTCAACATTTTAATGTTCCTGATCGCAAGAAGCAGTGTCAAATTCAGCATCCCCGATCGCACTGAGGGTAAAATTTAGTGTCCCTGATTGCAATAAGGGTAAAATTTAGTGTCCCTGATTGCAATGAGGGTAAAATTTAGTGTCCCTGATCACAATATGTGTTGGATAACATTTGGTGTCCCTGATCACAAGATGTGTTGGGTAACATTTAGTGTCCCTGATCACAAGATGTGTAGGGTAAAATTTAGTGTCCCTGATCGTAAGATGAATAGGGTAACATTTAGTGTCCCTGATCACAAGATGTGTAGGGTAACATTTAGTAGCAGTGTCTATCTGGTAACCTACCTGATACTTAATCATAGAGCCCCACATTATACTCAATTACTTATAGTTATTGTCCTAATAATTTCAGTCTTTTGTGTGATGATCACCTGATAAGTGTCGACATGAGAGGAAACCGTCAGTGGGTTACGTATTGTGTGATAGTTTGGTTTGTAAGACACAGATCACCCCAATGTCTCAGGACACCTCTGCTCCACTTCCTGATGTTACTTTCACCCCCCAGGGATAACGCTGGCTCACTGTTTGTGTAAGCAATGATTGCCATCCCTCAGGCCCCCACATACCTCTAACATTATGTAACCCATGTTCTTCTGTAAAACAACTACTCTATATCATAACAAGCCATCAAATAATAGCACTGAGTGGTGGGATAATTACAAAAATGACTTACATTGAGGTTCGTATAACACATTTACTGACATTTCTGCTTGCAATGATTTATTTTAGAATTAGTTCCACAATGATATTACATTGAAGTTGTCACTTCCACAATACGCGGGTCGAGATTCTACTAATAAGTCTTCTGGACTGGCATATGGTTGAATTACTTGAGCAGAATGTTGTGTTATGATCCTTTTGTAAATACATCAGCTGGGTCATTTACCCACTAAGTCAATTACCGGTCAATAAGCCGACATTAATCCCTCACCGCTAATCATATTAAGGCCTCATCGGATTCTACAGTCCTTGTACTGCAGTAACAGTGCACTAATATATCAATACTGGACATTGTGAAACGACAACCATAGTGGGCAGCTGGCAGCACTGGATTTGCACTGCTTAAAACATGGTCAAAACATAAGAAAGAAATTTTCTCCTTTCAATAGATTTTTGAAAACTAGTGGTTCAAAGGATATGTCCATTGAAGTTTTGTTCTGATCAGTGGGAAGTGACATTTCATTGTATACCCGGTAGACTGTCAAAATTTTTAAAATGTCCAATTTATTTTATTTATATTTCAAACACTTGATGCCAAATATGTGGGGAAATGTTCTACATGTAGAGCAGACGTTTAATGATTAACAATTTGTATTTGCTTACTCATCTAAGAACTTTTACACCTGGTTCACGTGTATCATACACATTAGGGGCCTTAAAATATAATTACCCTGGAGAATATTTTTGTGCTTTGAGAATTTTAAATGACCAAGGACATTTAAATTGCTAAAAAGTAGTACATTATAATAATAAAGATTTTTTTTTTAATTTAGCTATGCTACTCCAAACATCTAATGGATCTACAATACTTTCATTTTGTTAATTATCATATGTCTGTAGAAATGAATATACATTTTTAGGTTTTCATTTATATTCTTATATCTTAATTTTTTCCATTTCATTTTGAATATCACATAACTTATAAGTGTACTGGTCATGCATGTTAACATGTTTGTTTAATATGTAGGCTAAGGGTGAATAGTTTGTCTTCACTTAGAAAAAAAATAAAGATTCCAGTTAAAACTCAGAATGACTGCATGAAACATTGAGCAAGTCAGACAAACCACCAGATAAGCAAAGATTCTATAAGTCTGCTCCACCCTGTTCAGTATTGTTTACAGAATGCAATCACTGTTTGAATCAGATACCCCTTGGATCCACCATATGAAATTTTGCGTCCCACTCACCTGCAAAGACTTTAAAGACGTTGACGTAGTGGGGAGTTCAAAACAAGCTTTCACTTTCAGAGATTTTTTTAAGGGTCTGTAAGGGGCCGAAATAAGGCCTCATTACCAATACCAAAAAGCAGGTATTTTCCCCAATAAACAAGGAGAACAAATCAAAGCAGCTAGGGTATCCATATTGTTCATAAATCTTCACATGCTCACAGATTACAAGTTTTGCTTCAAAATTGTTAAGTGAATCTAATTTTTTGGCCTCTATTAATTTGAATGTGGTAAGCTTTGACCAAATTTAAAATCAGAACAAGTCCAATGATAACTGAATGCACTGGTCATGGAACATGGAAATCAAGACCTTAAATAAAACCGACTTTACTGACAGATGAGTCTTAAAAAATACATGTCACATGACTTTTTTCCAGTGATTGGTCTCCACATAAGTTGCAAATGATGTTGTTGTCATGTAAACAAACACTCATTTCCTACCCTACCCCAGACAGATTTTTTTTCTTCTCTTTTATTTTAGGCTTTTATTTTCTCCCTTAAATGATGCACAACTTTTAAATTATCTCTCTTTGGTAAATGAATATCATCTACCTAGCAACAGTACTCTGCATGGTAGAAAATTAACCAGCATCACGGTATCCAATTGAGATCAATCAAAATTGGTCAGCTGAAAAATTCAAGAGCAGACAAAAATTTGAGGCACAATTGGAGAAGCTTTAAACGTGAGCAAGAAATGGCACCTGAAGACAAGAATAACCAAGTGATGATAGAATTTTATTATACTGTGAAGAAAGCATTACACAAAAGAAAAAAGGCATAATAGCAGGGAAGAAAAGGGAGGTTTGAAGCTGAAGTTTGAGTACCTTTGTACTATTGGTAAGGAGAATAAAGAATTGGTAGTAAGCTAGGTGATCTACCAGCTGAACTTAATCCCTGCACTTTAAGGACACCCAATCTGTCTCATGTTCCATTCCCAGAAACATCAGAAACAGGTCTGCAGTACCAAATGTCAGAAGAACAAAATACCCAATCTGTCTCATGTTCCATTCCCAGAAACATCAGAAACAGGTCTGCAGTACCAAATGTCAGAAGAACAAAATACCCAATCTGTCTCATGTTCCATTCCCAGAAACATCAGGCAGAAACAGGTCTGCAGTACCAAATGTCAGACGACAAAATACAAAACCAGAGAAAGATACCGACCAAGAATCTCTGAACATTTTATTTGGAGTGCTAACAAGTTTATGCAATTGAGCCTATTTTACAGCTACACATTAAAACTTAAAAAAACAAATTTCATAATATACATGTATAACTTCATAATCAAAGAACTGTAGTTCCCTAGTCTGAATACTCTGAGTGGACACTTCAGTGCCTCACTTCATGAAATCCTACATTTAATACAACCGGTATATATCTCCGTATTTTTACACTGTTGCCTCAAGATTTCAATGAATCCCTACTATACTTGTAACATAACATACCTTCAAACAATTATCAAAACCCTATTCAAACTGAATTTTTTTTATCCTGTTTAATTGCCAGTCATCCATACAGTCTTGCTGACTATAGAGTATGGTTCTGCAGCCAATACGCGTATCAAAACTTCGCCGCGAGTTACGTCCCTTTGCGGGGTCAGCCAAAGGTTAATCGGTGAAAAACCAAGTTTTCCTTCTTTACCTTACCATATGCAAGATATTATTACTTTGAATTTTAGCCAATTACCAAATTTTCATACAAGTTAATGGGTTGCCCCAATCTGGGGCATTATTGTAGTTGACTGCAATTGATGAAAAAATAACAGATGTCAAAGCTATAGATGGGAAAATTACAAAAGCCAACATAGGGAAATACGATTTTTATCCGGGAGATGGTGGACAAGGGACGTAACTTTTGCGAAGTGTTGATACGTGTATTAGGCAGGGTGTATTAAAATTATTGTGTGTTCAACTAATTGCAGAAATGTTTGTTTTAAATACTGATTGATGATGTTATCCTTGTGTATAGAGAAAGTCATTGTGTGCCAAAAGGACTAGCCCGATGCTCAAACACTTGTAAACCTAAAGTCAGGCTAGTAAAATGTAGGTCAGTACTAGGCAATCAAGACTTGAAAAATACTTTCTTTGCAATATACAGAAAAATAAATTTCAAATTATATGATGATGAAGCTGAGATATATATATGACTTTCTCAATGAATTCATCTCGGTTGATATCCGTCCATGTTTGGTTCTGCTTTAAACGAACTAGTTTATGCAACCAGGAAGAAAAGAAAGTTGGAGTCATCAGATAATGAAAAAGTGAAGATAACAAACAGTGATCAATCTTAAAACTCCATCATTACGTCAAATGCTGTCCAACATATTTTATACCAATTGTTAAGCCATTCTTGGCACACTGATTTTGACTATGGATAACTCTGATATAGGGCTCACGGCAGGTGTGACTGGTCGACAGGGGATGCATATTCCTCCTATGCACCTGATCCAACCTCTGGTGTGCCCAGGGGTCCATGTTTGCCCAACTCTCTGTTTTGTATATTGCTTATCATAGGAGTTGTGAGATTGATTGCTCTAATTGTTATCTTCACCTTTGAAATTCATGCTTAGAAGTTAGAAAGCAATATTTATTGGTATTAAATCCCATGTCTCATGTTTTTGTCCCAAGTTTCTAATATTGGTTGCAGTCTTTTCTTCATAGAATAAAAAAAACCCAGAGATATTTGTAACAGAGATTTAGCAGCGTTCCCAATTCTTGAATTATCCGTGGTCAAGGTCTCCGTTTCTTTCAACCATGTTCATACTGTACCATCTTATAGTCAATCAAGTTGAAACTAAAATATTGTAGATGCTATATATTTTCAGAGGATATTGAAATTAACTTCAAAGTCAAATAAAAGTGAAGTTTTAAGACTTCAGCAGTTCGGGAAATGTTTACGATTTAGAATCTACCTATTTTTTGCTTTTCATAAATTACTCACCAAATCATTTCAATTAAAACTTGGTCAAGTTCGATTTGAATTTATGATGAGAATGAAATAAACTTAAATTCAACATCAATTTATTAAACCAATGAATAAAAATGAAGTACTCATAGGTAGAGTCACATTCCACTGTTACAGCCTATACATTAAAATTGTCTCTGGTAGGAAAATACGAAAATTATAGTGAAGTTTTTAACCGTTTATGTTCCTTTGTCTCCACTGTCTGTACTTTTCTTCTTAACTTTGTTTTTCTCTGCTTTGTAACATGTAGGCATAGCCTACTTTAAAAATCTTATAATGATAGGTCTAAAGCACGTGCAATAAACTGGGATGAGGAAATTCGAATAGTTACAGCTCAGTTAAGATGCTCCACTCATTAGCCTAGTTTCTTCATTGATGCGGTCAGTATTCATGTGTATCATGTTCAGTTTTTATGAGTGCATGTTGTACCTATTTAGATTGCCTGTTATCTCTGTCAAGCTTAGGATTTCCCACCTTTCAAAATGAGCAGTGACCTTCACCTTTCATGCGAAAGCTTGGAATTTTGGGAAGGGTGTGATGTCATAGCTTCTTGCGATCTCGCTTGATAGGGAGACTTTTTCAGGGACAATATTTTTATATCCTTTCCGGTAGGTTTAAATATAGATAATTTTGTATAATTTAAGTAGATACAACAAGTAACGCAATATATCTCCTCTGAATTCGTATCGGCGTACGTGTGTGACCTACTGTAGATTGTGTTATTTTGAATTTGACGAAGCATGGCGGGGTGTTTGCACAGTGCACCCGAAGCGTTGTTGACGCTCTTTAGACTGATTATGGCTGAATAGGTTGATAATACAAGTGATTTATCATAAAACTGTGGTATGTTCAGAATTTCTTAACGTTTATTTGAAGGAAGATCTCTTTCTGATACAGATATTTCACATAATACTGTGCCTGACCCCCTGCGGTGTTGATGGTGGACTGTTGTATGTAATACAAATTATCACCTCTTCTGACCACCGACTGATTCTAACAGTGGTCATTAACTTGTCATTGAGTTGTGGATTTCAGTTTCCCTTTGATTTATGTTCTTATCCATTTTAAATTCCCCTCAAGTCACTTAGTGTTGTCAAAGAGAAAGCTTCAAAGATTAGATGTGAATCAGTTGTGAATGTGATAAACATTTCATTAAAATCATTAATTCAGGGTTTCTGGGATCAAGTGGTCTGAAGGTTTTAACTTAAACCACCAAAAATAATTTCTTCGAACCAATAAAAGATAACCGTTCATTTCAATGTTCGAACTTGTAAAATTATTAGAATAATGCTTAACCTATTAACGTCACAAGAAACAAATCTCAAAAACTCATTTAATTGTCGGACAATACATTTACTAACTAAGTAAACATTGACAGAATTTTATGCAAAATGTAAACTTTGGTGTTTTTATTACACCTACACACATTTTATGGTGACTGTGATGAATCACATAATTTTCAGGAAGCTCTATATTTAGTGATGTTTTCATAAATCAGATGACTGAATGCTTTGTTTTATTTTTCAGGATAAGGACAGACGAGAATCACTGAATCAGGAGAACAAGTCCTCGGTTGTCAAACCGACACAGCATAGATCTGGCAAGATGGTGCTGTGTCGTGTTCTCCTGCTGGACGGCAATGATTTTGAAACAGATATTTCTGTAAGTAACTCAAACCAAGTCTTCGCTAAACCCATAAAAAGGTTGTTAAAATGCTGGAAGGCAAAAAAAAGTTGACCTACTCATTCATTTCGGTGACCATGATAATTTAAGCTAAACTTGTCTAGTATGATACAGAGTTTTGCACCATTTGAAATTGATTTTCCATACTTTTTGGCATGATATTACTGATTCATTGAACATAATCAAGGAATGATGTAATTAACTCCTTTAGAAGGGACACTGTAATCATATACATGTGTAAATATCTACTGGTACACGGAAACAACACTAAACCCATCCCCCCAATCTACTCTGATATAGTTATAAATGTTGTGTATATATCTCATGTCAAGTTCATTAACATATAGATGTAAACTTTAGAGATGTTTAATTAAAATGAATAAAGTTCTGCAGGACACTGGGTCCTGCTCTTCTGTATACTAAGGTTTTGTACGACCTCTTGGGATTTTACTGGAAACACACATACACCAAAAAGAGAAGACATCAACTCATTTTCAGTTTTTTTGCTAAATTATTACAATAAATAATGCAGGTTGATTACACAGAAATTACAAGGACTTTTTAAACCATTGATTTCAAGGGCCAGGGTCATTCACATTGGGGAAAACAGCAATATTTGGTTGACATTGGAGAAAAACTTAAAATCAAGAAAGATACTTGATTTAAATGTCTTTATGTAGATGGATTTCAGGAAACTTTAATTTTCTATTTTTGATGGTAAGCAAAATATAGAAATGTTTGAATAAAGTCATGACACTGGCATTGTCTAAATTGGATTTTACTATGTAGGAAATATGTATTGGTCTTCAGTGTAAGGAATAGCTGAAGATGACAAAAATTTTTCCTTAATTTGAACCATCGAAACTTATTAACATTTTGAATACTATTTTACTGTATCATTTTCTGAAATTGGAATTTGTTTCCATTGCAAGACTTGTGTTACTGTCATATGACAATTTCAATCTCGGACCCCAGGGATTTTTTAAGGGTCTGTAGGGGGCCGAAATAAGGCCCCATTCCCAATGTTCAAAAGCAGGTATTTTTCCCAGTTTTTGCTTTGAAATTCCCAAACAATGAAAACAAATCAAGCAGGGTAGCCAAATTGTTCATAAATCTTCTTCACAGGCCCACAGATTACAATTTTTGCTTCAAAAGTCTTAATGTAAACCTAATTGAAAGTCAGAAGGAGCCCAATTATACCTTAAAGCACTCTAAATTGAGTTTTTCCCAATTTCTTTGTATGAAACATTTTTCCCAATTTCAAGCAAATGTCACAAGTTTTTCCAATTGGAAAGGCCCTGGCCCTTGAAATCAAGACCTTTAAAAAACCCTGGGCCCAGTCTCTTGTTTCAATCTCAGATGCAGTCTCTTGTTTCAATCTTGGACGCTGTCTCTTGTGGATTTTTCCACCTGGTCACTTGTTAGGTTGGTCAAGGGACATGGGTTTCCTCATGAATTGTCTTTAGTTCTGAAATATAGAATTATAAGCTTCTTGTTTTTACTATCCTCTAATCTAAGTTTATGATGATAGTATGTTTTAGTCAAGCAACATATTTTGTGTTTGTATTATTATGTTCATTTGTAAAAAATATCCTAAGGGTCTTTTTTCCAAAGCAGATTCCCATATCATTTATAATTTTAAATGTTTTTGTAGATCTATGCACATTCGCTTGTATGAAATTATGCATACCAAAGAATGGAAACAAAAGGTGAAACTTAAACAGCATCATGTTTAACATGATGCCATTTAAGTTTTACTTTTTCTATTTCCAATAATTATTGGAAAAAATTTTTTTAAATAAAGTTGCACATCAAGATAAGAAAGACAACTCCATGTTTCTTCATAGGTTTGATATTTACTTGAACCTTAGTTGTTTTGCAATTTTACACTAGTTTATAAATGATTTGTATGTCACATGATTCTGATAATGATGAATCTCATGAATTAAATATCAATATTTTTAGTATTTCTATTCCAGAGGAATGCTGAAGGAACAGAATTATTTGATGAAGTTTGCAAGAAGTTGAATATAAATGAAAAGGAATATTTTGGATTGACTTACACAGGAACTCAAGATGTCAAGGTAGGTAAACTACGCTGTGACATGGATTGTTGTCGGATCCCTACATAGCGTGGCAGCTATGATTTGTTATAGTATATATGTCTTGTTTTTCCAAATGCAGTTTTGAACCACATGCTGTTTGTGCTTCCAGTTTGTCTATTATTTGCTCATTTTACCTAGAGTTACAATTCTATTTATTTCATTCACAGTACTGGGTGAATCATGAGAAGAAAATTGCAAAACAAGTTAAAAGTAAGTGTATCATATGAAAAAGTACATTTATTTTAAAAATATTAATTACTGTAGTAACTGTACTGTAGCTCAGTGGTAGAGGTTTCACTTTGTGACTGGAATGTCATGTCAGAGTTTGAGCCCTGCTCGTATAACTGCCACATCAAACTTAAGACACAAACATGGGTAGTAATTGCTCCTTTGCCAAATGCTTGGTATTTAAATGTAAGTGAGAGTCACATGTCTTTTTGGATATAACCTTAAAATTGGTGGTACTGTGTCGCAGCAGGCGATGGTACAAGGGACCCTCACCGTTACCTCCCCAAATGCTAGGTCTAAATTTGTGGTGCTTCACCGACAGTTGGTGACCTCTCAGTGAGGGGAAAATTCTCGACGGAACGTAAAACGATCGGAAGATTTTCCATAGCAATTTCTAGGAAACTAAAATAGAAATATGTGTGTAGACTATTTGCAAGGGATTAATTTTTTTCCACATGGGACACACCATAGTGACAGTGGCTGCTGTACACTGTTGCATTGTTAAAACATCATGTTTTAATTACTATATATGGCACTATATATCATGCTGCATGAGTATACCACAATTTATATTATTATTATTCGTTTTTTGAAAGTTCTGTAAACTACTTATAGTTTCCCTTCACTTTTATTCAAACTTTCATAGTATTTGATGTGTAGATCATGACAGATTTCACACTATTTTGTTTCATGAATTGATGTATATGAATTCAGATTTTAAAGATTTGGGGAGGGGTGGGTGGCAAACGCAAAGTTGGGGGGAAATTGTGGCTTTTAAGGGAAAACTGAAGAGAGTTAAAACAATAAGGAATGGAGCTGAATTTTGGTCCTACATGAGACAGTGGAAAATCCCTGCTTATTTTACACAGCCTTGAATTTGTACTACTGTTTGTCTTTCTGTACAGTGTCCAATACTGTTATATTTATTTGTTCCTGTAGGTGGGACCTGGGTATTTGAATTTGCTGTGAAGTTTTACCCTCCAGAACCATCTCATCTGTCTGAGGACATCACTAGGTAGTATATTGTAACGTGTTGCTAGGTAGTATTTTAATGTGTCAACTTCTCAAAATCAGGCATCCATCACTCAGGCCTGTGCTTTTCAATATCATTAACTTTAAATTAACATGTTTATGTGGTATGATTGAAATGGGTAATGATGATTATTAGAATTATTGATAGAGAATTTCGTACATTTACGTGCTCATACTACATGTATATACATTCTAGATCTCAGTCAAATTTATTTTGTTTTAGTATTTCATTATATCCTGGTTGTAAAGTACATGTATAACAAGCTTATGTACAATGAACCTTAACTGTGTGCAACTCATTCTTGTAGATACCAGTTGTGTTTACAGATCAGGGCAGACATCTATAATGGAAAGTATGTAAAGGTTATATTGACTAGGAAATATTTCTTTTCCATTTTCAGATTTGTTGTATGTCATAGATATAAACATATCTACTTATGTGTATGCTGTTTTATGTAGGTTGCCCTGTTCATTTATGACACATGCCATTCTGGGTTCCTACACGGTACAGGCTGAGATCGGGGATTATGACTCTCAAGTAGATGGTCCTGACGATGAATATTTGAAAGCCTTTGATTTCGCTCCACAACAAACTCCAGAGCTGTCACAGAAAATTCATGAACTACACAAAACACACAAGTAAGTATTGGAGATACAGATTTTAAGAATAATTTAAAGTCATTTTACACCATGTACTTAAATTACAAAGAAATGAACATGAGACTGACATGTTGATTTTATTTCAGAGGACAGACCCCAGAGGAGGCAGAATTAAACTTCTTAGAAAATGCCAAGAAACTTGCCATGTATGGAGTAGATCTGCACAAGGCAAAAGTAATGATTCAATAGATATTTACATACATAGGAGGATGTGATTTGAATTGGATGAAATTTAGTCTTTAAACCTAATTTAGCATGTATTCTCTAAATCGTAGATTGTAAATAAATCATGTTTGATGAACAGATATTATGATAAAGCAGACAAACTTCAGCACTTGTCTGGCAAACTGAAGTGCATGAAAATAATTTTGTTTAGATATGGAATGATATATCATATACATGTATGATGCCTAAATTAAACCAATTGGAAGCAACACTTTTGTCTAATAATGTTTACATGCAAATAAAATTTTTGTTGGGAACAAGAATTTGTGTAGTATGCAAATGACCTTCACCCTTGCTCTTTCTATTACAGGATGAAAAGAACCAGGTGATAATGTTGGGGGTGTGTTCTAGTGGTCTCCAACTCTACAGAGACAAACTTAGGATAAATCGATTTGTGTGGCCAAAAATCATCAAACTCACATATAAAAGGAACAATTTCTATATCAAGCTGCGACAAACAGAGGTAATTGTCACATCATCCTGTTGATAATCATATGCTGTTGCAATACACTTCTATCTTAATATGGTAACGTGTAAGAAATTAATTTACACATTATTTGAGATGTTACCATTGCAAATGTTAATGAATTTTGCTATTAAGTTTACAATCATTGTGTTGAAGATTACTGTCGCTATGGAATCATAATTTCATATTTTTGCATTTTGACATGTAAAGTGGGTGTACTTGCAGATTTTGTAGAAAATTAATTTGAAGAAGAAATTGATTTATTTATTTTTCTTTTTTCTTTTCAGGGGGAACAGGAATTGAATATATGTTTTAGATTAGACTCACATAAATTAGCTAAACGATTATGGAAAACCTGTGTAGAACATCACACTTTCTTCAGGTTCGTAAACAATTCTGCTTTGACTTCAGTGCAATAAAAAGACCAGTCCTGATCCTTCAGAATACGTGTATGAGTTGATGAATTCCCCATTATTGTTTCAGATTGAAGGAACCAGAGAAGAATAGCACAGGAACACTTATTCCCAGGTTTAACTCGCGGTTCCGGTATTCAGGAAGAACCCAGAAACAGATCCGAGAGCAAGAGGACCTGATGGACCGTCCCAAGGTCAAGGTAGCAAGAATAGGTCTGGGAAACAGTTTTCGTATGCCAAGGGATGCAGAGGGAAACATCATTCACCCTCGTAAGTCAGCAACAGGAGTACAACATTTTTGATATGGTCTACTAAGGGCTGTTCCAGAAATGATCAAATGGGGGGGTCGGGTGGCAAATGATATTTTTTGTGTGGGTGGTCGTATTTTTTCAGATTTTATTTGGTCCGTGGTTGGACTGTTAAAAAAATATTTATTATGGGTAGTGGGTAGTTTCTATTGTTTCATTTTGTGCCACGTGGGTGTTGAGTTTTCAGAATATTTTTATTGTCGCTCTTGTCGTGTTGGTTACAAAACGTCGGAGGGAAAATTGAAAACGTGCTTTCGAAATCGGAAGTAACATAGAACTATTCGAGTTGTCGCTCTTTGCAGCGCATAACTTTCCATTACGGCACTCTTCAAATTAGAGGCGCGTTTAGTAGGGTCCCTTTGGACGTGATGGCGGCGAACTCTGTTCTGTAGATTATTACAGTTTACAGTGTATCGATTTTGGGAATATTTTGAAACCAATAGGTATTCTGTTTTCTAATAAAAATAGGCAAACCTTAGTTGATTTATACGAGGTTACCGATGCGTTATATTTATCAGTCAGTGTGATGGTGATATAGAGGCCTCCGGGCGCGGGCTCCATTAGAAGACGAACGATTCGTGGAAAAACATATCCATACCCATTTCATGATAATAGCATCGTTTGGACTCCCAATCTTTCCAACATTCCCGCCATAGATGCCTTTGATTGTTGATGTGACATCGTTTCTTCAGAACTACTGTGATACAATGTCGCACAGGCATTACCGCGTCATTGACTAGAATGTTTGTCCCGAAAACCTCGCGAGATTTGTACCGTTTTCATTTTTAAAAATATTTTTGTGGTGGGTCTGGTTAGTTTTTTTTTTTTAATTAGATGGGTCATTGTAAAATGAGTTTATCAATTTGATGGGTCATGGGGTAATTTTTTATTTTTTTTAATGGGTGCTTGGTATATACAAAAGGTGCCTCCCGACTCCCCCATGTATTTATTTCTGGAATAGCCCTAACATGATGTAGAAATTTTAGAATATATCATTTAAAGATGTGTAAAAACACTACACTACACTAATGAATTGCAATGATCTGTCAGTGTTGCACTACTTCTTTATTATAGGAACTTTATTTCAACATTGACCTTGTATTCATGTACTAATAATGACTATACTAGAGATGCCCAAACATAAGTGTCTCCCTAATACTAGTGCAGATAACAGTAACATGTATATACTTGATTAGATGGAGAGGGTCAGTCCGACAGTTATGACAGAACGGACAAACTGCCTGGACACACAGACACAATGTCCAGCGGTCCTCCACCATACAGTTCCATGGACCGTGGTGACAAGAGCCACAGAAAACCTGGAGAAACAGAGGCTGACCGACCGGACACCACCGAAGACCAACACGATGAAATGCTGGGAAATCATGTAATGTTATCTGACAAAATACTGAGAAATTGCATTATGTTACCAATTTATGTAAAGAAGTGTCCTCATGAAATATAAATAGCCAGCATAATTTCTCTGCATTGCATTTTCAGATTGTTGATAGAAATTTTATGGATTCCGTTTTAAAAGATAAAAAAGCAACTTTGTAGTGTTAAAAAACTGTATTACTTGAGGGCAGAGTTTTGGGGGATAGCTTGAAGATAAGTGTTTGATCTCACTTTCACAGGATAACACAGAGGGTGCTCCCCTTGAGGCTGGGGACTCAGCACTGCTGGAAGGGGGTGTGGCACTTCATGGAAACAAGAAATCCAAGGAGGACAAGGAAAGAGAGAAACGAGAGAAAGAGGAGGAAAAACAGAGAAAGAAAGATGCAGAAAAGGAACGCAAGCGGTTGGAGAAGGAAAAGAAGAAAAACAAAGATACCGCGGAAGATCGTACAGATCGCGTGGTAAGGAATGAACATCAAGTCATCGATATTACATTGTAGTCAGAACATGTGATAAGGAATGAACATCAAGTCATCGATATTACATTGTAGTCAGAACACATGACAAGGGAGCAACATCAAGTCATCGATATTACATTGTAGTCAGAACACATGACAAGGGAGCAACATCAAGTCATCGATATTACATTGTAGTCAGAACACATGATAAGGAATGAACATCAAGTCATTGATATTACATTGTAGTCAGAACACATGATAAGGAATGAACATCAAGTCATCGATATTACATTGTAGTCGGAACACATGACAAGGAATGAACATCAAGTAATCAATGTTACATTGTAGTCAGAACACATGACAAGGGACAACATCAAGTGATCAATGTTACATTGTAGTCAGACTGTATCATAAGGGGGGTGGGGGGCATGAATTGGTGTTGCATTATAGTGAAATGCAAGGTAAGGGGGAAATGTCCAATGTTACATTACAGTCCGACTTCATGGTAAAGAGTAAGGGGACGGGAAATGTTGAGAGGATGGTCTGCATGGCAGTTTTACAGGGAATTGATGTTATACTGTTGACAGACAGATGGCAAGATATCGGGAACTTTCTAATACAGATAGATCATGTGCTAAGGGGTCAGCAATGTCAGATGTTTAATGTTACATAAAACTCAAATAGGCAAAAAGGATGAGAATGTCAAACAGTTGATGTTACATTGCAGTCTGGTTTTATGTTAGGGGCAAGAATGTCAAATGACTGACGTTATATTGTAGTCAGACCATGTGATTTTGGATGGACTGTATATAAGGACAAAGGGAAATGTGGGCTCATCTGTATGCTAATTAAAATCTGTGATATAAACAGGTAGAAGTATATTTTAAATGACATAAGATTACCTGAATGGCAGGGAATGTACATGTATGTGTTCTGATGTGTTCTAGATAATGTGGGCTGATAATTTTTGAGAAACATTGAAGATGCTGAGGTGAATGTTACTACAGGGAGTTGTTAATGTTATCACAAGGAGATGATTTAGTTAGTATTATCACAGGGAGATGATAATGTTATCACAGGGAGATGATAATGTTATCACAGGGAGATGATAAAGTTAATGTTTTTACAGCGAGATGATTTTGTTATTGTCTTTACAGGGAGATGAGAATGCAACAGAGACAGCCATTAATGGACCGTCCGACAGTATGGGGCTATATTCGGTAAGAATTCTAAACTAAGCATGAAATTCCTTATAAATGTTTCACTCGGTAGGTCATTTCAGTGTCTGTTGTTTTGCACTTTTATTCAGTTTTAGGAATCGCCTACTTTATGGCAGGTTCTTTAAAAGATGAATAACCTTATTTCCATTAAGTATGTCTCATTCACTGATGAACCATATTTTGTTCACTTTTAAACTGTAAACAGGATGCTATCCTACTGGGAAAGGCTGGCAGCAATGCCCCAAAATCAGATGGCAGTGAAAATCCTCCAAAAGAAGGCGAAAACCTTGACCTCGTTAAGTCTGACAAGGCCCATGACAAATCTAAAGATAAAAAAGAGTCTAAAAAGGGGGGCGGGTTATTTGGCATGCTTAAGATAACGCCATCTAAAGGAAAAGGTGACAAAAACAAGCCTACAGATACCAATCTTGGCACCAAAGATTTGCCAGCAGACGGAAACAGCCAGGTTATCCATCATATTTCTAAGCAACATGCTTGGTTTCTAATCCAAAATAGCTTAATAGAGTAGTTTTCAGCACAATATATAAAAAATATTGGTACACCCTGTATTGGCATATTGTGGATATATTTAATACCTATGTACCAAATGTTATTTTAAGATGTTAAGGAAGCTTATATTTTCCCACACTGCAGTGCCCTCCTTAACAGCTTACAACCCCATGTGTGGTCCCCAGAATGTTTATATGGAATGGGTCTGCCACCATCTCTCAAAGCTTCTTGCCACCACATTTCTTGCATGATTGCAGTTGGTTGAAAGTGCTTTTGAATTTTTCTCCTCCCTTAATCAAATGAAAAATGTTGATATTTCATACATGTTTTTGTTGTTTTTTCCTTGTATACACTTTTGTTTTGTATAATTGCATCTGTGTTGTTTTTATTTTTCTTTCAAATTATGTATAAACCTTTTCTTCTGATCAATTTTATCTCCAATGTACCTTTCTGTGCAGAGTTAGGTTATCAAATGACCATGACAAGAAAATGCGCTTCATAATCTTTACAGCTGATAAGTGTGCATGATCAGATTAAGAACAGAGTGCGCATGCATATTGAATTGATACAGCTGTTTAACAGTGCCTGCTGCAATACTCCATGATGCTAAAGAGTTCAAGTTTCATCTGCATGAAACATGATGAAAATTCCATTATTGTAAGAGTGATCCATTTTCTGCATGGATTTGGATGTCCACTAATTGACGTCGGTAACCTCTGCATGAGCTGAGAAAATAACTTCTAGAGAGCTAGGAGACAATGAAGAAAACACCCATCCTTTTGCATGTCTGCATTGGAGAATTATGTACTCTGGCATGGAGTCCATGAAGGGATGATCCTCCATTTTGCATGTTTGCATTGGAGAACTACATACAAAGACAGTCATTTTTATTGAGGTTTCTCTCTATTCCTCAGGAAAACAAAACTGAGGAAACACTGGCGATTAAACAAAAAGCTATTGTTCCTGATGAAAATATCGAGGATGAGGTGTTTGCAGAATCAGACTCTGTCAAACCAGTCATTGAATCAAACTCTAAGTTAGTTAATGAAGTGAAGGAAAAGAAGGGTTCCTTAAGCTCTTCCTCCTCTTCCAGCAGTGAGGAGGGGGAGATGGTAC
>NC_079167.1:34221470-34356337 GCF_947568905.1 Ostrea edulis | reverse complement strand
AAGAACAATCTAAAGACATGTTGGTGAAAATCAAGGTTTTGCCAAAAAGTGACACTGACACAAGTGTATTAGGACAGGAAGTGTATGATGATAAATCAAAAGAGGAGGAGGGTGTGAAGGAAACATTGGAAGGAGAGGTGAAGGAAAAGCAAGAGGAAGGAAAGGACCAGATAAACAAAAAATCAAAGAAGAAAAAACAAGAACAGAGGAAAAAGTCTTCCACGGGTTGCTTCAGTTTTGTTCGACATCATAAATCATCGGATTCAGAGGAAGAAGTGGCAAGGATAGAACTCCCTACAGAGCCCTGGCCATCAGAAAAGGCAGAGGCGGAGGAAGTGGTACTGTATATAGAGTCTGAATTACTGAAATATTTCATATCAATGATTTCTTATGTTCCAAGTAAAGCAATGTTGTGTGGTATTTTAGGAGAAGTCTCCAGAAGAAGCGAAAGTGAAAACTCCGCCCAAACAGGTGCTCTCAATGCTTGCTGCCTCAGCATGACTTTACACATTTCCAGTTAGCTCTCACTATAGTCCTGAGTTAGTATCCTCTGGCTCATTGTTTAACAAACAGTTTATCATTGTCATCTTAATCAATAAAACAATATTCTTTGTACGAGTATTTCTTGTCATGCAATGCTGATTGTTCATTGTAGGGCATCTGTTTATACAGATCTTATATACCGGTAGTCTATTTGTTTACTCCACGTTCTAACATTACTGATATTTCATTACGCAGGTTATGTAGAGAAATTTTATGCAGCTTGTGACCTTTTTATTTTATTGTTTGTGTTTGTTATGTCTTTTATTTTCTGTTCTGTTAATTGGTATTGTCAATGTAACTTACAGTGGTACTCACAGTTTTATTCATTTCAACATGTGGAGAAAAAAATATATATACCTAAATTGCATGAAGAAACATGATTCATGTTTAGAACATTTTACGTATACATCTAAACATTCATTATACATTGTAAGCATGAATTGTCTATTTTCTACCATGTTCATGTATTTCATTACATGTATATAAAAGTTTTACCTCGAGTTATTTTCGCCTAAACACATTGGAAAAACAATTTCACCCTATTTTAAATTCACCAAATTAAATTTTTCCATACTTGAGTTGTATATGATGATTAATATTAAAGTTCCCTTTGCAATTTTCCCCCTTGATATAAGTAGTGGTTGGGGGGAAGGGGGGTTGGTTGGCGAAAATAAAAGCGGTAAAATGATTCTGTATGCAGTTAACCATTAGAGTATGCATCAGTCTAACAGTATACAGATCAAGCGGAACTTTTCAAAGTGATTTCATTTTAAAAACTGATTACAGTAATAATTGATTATATTCATATTGTTTTGATGTCTAAATAGAAATGATTTTATGGATGTTTCTTCAGAACTAATTCTACAGCTTCTCTCTATAACTGACCATAGGTTGACAATGTGAAGACTTTACTTTCAGAAAGGAGGCGTAGGAATGGGCTGGGCCTTGCCCGGAATGAATGAGTTGAAGGACCGTGCTAAGGTCAGCGGGCATGTCTACAGCATGGGCTCTCGTACCGCATGATCCATTTTCTTACTACAGTAAAACTCGGTTACAGCGAATTCCAGGGGTCCTGTTTATTTACTTTGTTAACTGTATCCATAATTCACTATATTCATATAGTGATTTATTTTCACAGTTTACAATTTCTGTGGGAGAAGGGCAAATTACATGTGAATATTTATCTCTATCTCTGTTTATGGAATAGAATTAATTATTACCATTTAAAAGAACATTATAAAGCATTACAGCTGTTTGCCCCATTTTGAGATCAGCTGATAAAATAATAGTCCCAATCAAATTAAACTTACCATATGAATTGTTTGTGGGGGGGGGGGGGGGGGGGGGTTTAACTTTTAAGTGTTTGCTTTGGCTAGTTGTAGGAGATAAAGACATCACTGAATTAGACTTTGGTATAACTAATGACATTTCAATCAGGGCTAGACTGTCATTTGTGCAAACGCATGTAGTTGTTAGTTGGTATTTTAACTGATGGTAACCATGATAATTTACTTTAATAGTGGAGTGTAGTTTCTAAATATGTAAAACAATAGTGGGAGGGATGTCCATTGGTAAAAATAATCCCAAAAATATGGCATATTAATTATATGTAAATCAAAAGGATTCTTTGAAAGAGAATTCATTATAAATAGGTACAAATTGTTTAATGCACTTGGAGAATGAATATTATTAGTTCATTATCATATCTGTGAATTTGCTTTATCCAAATTTATTCTAATCAAATTTTTTGTTATAGAAAAACTTCCTGATATCCATATATTCGCTGTATCTGTGGTCGTTTTAAATGAGTTTTACTGTAGCCCTCTTGTAAGTGTGTAGAGAAGTCAGAACTTTTGTACTGAAGTGCCATGTTACTGCTGAATGTGTTGACTTAGTTTATGGTGTAACGATAAATTCCTTGTCCTTTGTGGGTGACAGTCAGCAGAATTCCCCTTGTATGTTTGTAGACAGTAAAAAATACTCTACCACAATGTCCTGTTGTTTGTGTAATAGCAGCAGCAGCAGAAACATACAACACAATACTGTATAATTCAGTTAGATCACTGTTTTAGACATTTACTTAATTTTTTTATTTCTCCTGTATGGATGGGTGTTTTAGAATTTTGGTAGCCTGCATGCAACATGAGAGGGGATTTGCTTTTCTGGTTAAGCATTTATGATAAACAAAAAATTTCTCTGTACATTTTTTTATGGTGATTTTGTTTTTATAAGATGGATTGCTAGTAAAGTTCACTTCCATCAATCATCAAAATATTATACAGTAATTCCTGTCAAAAGGAAGCTATGGTCTCTGATTGTGAGTTGGTTTTGCTTGCTCTTTCTCATTGATGTGTATCACTGTCATTGATGTGTATTAGAAAATCACCATGTTAGAACTGTTCATTAATACTAATTAGTCACCTGACAAATTAACGGATCATCGTTTACTTCAGCCCGAGGAACCTTTGGCCCCAATCACTGGAGCGTCCTCCTCCTCATCAGACGAGGACATTTCCCATCATGCAATTCTTGCCGATGACACAGAAGAGGTTTGAATGCCAAAGACTGCATGCCCCTCTCCTTCATTACTTCATTTCTTCTTATCGTTCCATGACTTCATTTCTTCTGTGTATTTCATTGACATATTCTAGTCTACATCTGTGATGAATTTTAGTATGTCTGAGTTGTCTGTTTTCAGATGGTCGCTTTGAATGTTAAGTAGTTGTGTTGATGTGTATTATTGTCTGCCTTTGTTTTTATATGTACATACAAGTGTTACTGTACTTATGCAAAAAATATTTTGATTATTTTTTTTATTTTTTTGGCCCTTTTTATTGTGCTGAATTTTGTGAATATTTTACAGATGATTGTAGTGAATTCCTGTGGTTTATTTAATTGCAGTATTTATTTATATTAATTGTTAATAAGATGATTAATTGATTATATAAACAGACATTTAACAGAAATTATAGAAACCATAGTCTCGTAAACTTAACATAGCTGATAGTGACTTGTAATCTCCTCATTTCTAAATGAGAAATATTACGGTCCCTGATATTTGATGACGTGCCTGCAGACCTTTCAGTCGAAACTTTCCTGTCGCTGCATGATGTTGTTGCTTTCCTCGTAATTCTCACCTTTTTCTCATTTTCGCTAGCCAGGGGTTTTGGGTCTACTCCACTAACAGTGTGTACAAAAAACCCTGGCTAGTGAGGATGCTTTTTTCTGAGCTTTGTAATTCTGTGATGAACCTGTCCTAACATTGTTGTGTTTTGTCGTTACAGCAGGGTGGCTTTGGTTTGGGTGGCACCCACCCCGATTACAGCGACAAATCTATAGACAGAAAGATGCAGTTCATTGCTGTCACTCCACCCTCTACGGTAAGTGAACACGGGGTAGAATTGGGGGGGAGGGGGGGGGGATGTATTATCTTTAGGTATTCATCAGTAGGCACAGGCAGGACACAGATACTAGGTAATATAGGTAGGCTGTATCATTCACTATCAGTCAAACATGCAGTTTAGTGTAATCATATGTATATGGAACTGAGAAGAGCTATGTATTGTATAACTATCTGTATGTAGTTCTAGAACGAGGCTAACACAGAAAAGCATTACAAAATAAACTGCTTGTCATGAATGATTATTTTTCTCTGAGTAAACATATGATTTATAATACTTTCTGTGTTCCCAATAGGAGGTTTACGATCGACAGAAAGGGGACCACACCATGCCCTTCTTTGAACCTGTAGGATCAACCTCTGATGGAGAAGGGGAGGGAACACTGGGGAAGAAGAAACCTCCACCTGTGGCCCCCAAGAAGTACAGGGACAGTCAAGATGACAAGCTCTCTGACATTGTAAGTATTTCCAGTCTGTTTCTGCATGGACAGATTGATAATGTAAAGCACTGAGATGGGCTCACTGATGTAATGAGGGTATGTCCATGCTGTGTGTCATTGTATTATGTGTTACCTACTGATGGTGATGTGTAGTCAGACCAGGATCATTTTCCTGTTTAGCCCCCCACGGTGGCCACAGAAAGAATGAGGTACGATCCCAATATGGACGATCGGCCAATACCCACCACCAACGTCCCGATCGTCAAAACGCAGACTCGCACTGTCACGTACGAGAAAGATGGCATTCCTTTGGAGATAGAGGATGGGATCTTGATCAGCTCACAGTCTCACTCAACGAGAACGCAGACCATTGAGACGACCACAGTGAGTGTAACATAACCCTGGCTCTGCTTTCAATCACTCCAGGGGGCACGACAACATTGTGTGTTCAGCATGGGACAATCTGCATGGCATTCTGTATAGTGTTAACTTGTAGTTCTTTGTACCCATCAGTAATTCCACAGGTTTGGTCATCCTCTCAGTCCTGGGGAGAATTTTTCTTTTGACCTCCTTATTCTTGTTTCTCTTTTTATTCTTTTTCAGATCATTTCATCTAGGTAGTCCCCACAAAAGATTTTTGAAGTTGGACAATATTAGTTTCATTTTTAACTTCTGGCTTTGCTCACAGAAATGAATATTATTTCAGTTTTCTCCTATTTCTGTTTTACCTTTTCTCTTTGTTTATAATACTTTTGTAATCCAGGATTAAGTTTCCTTAGGTACACCTTGTAGTTTTATTCATTAATTTCCCAATTTTTGTTGCAAAGGATGTAAATGCACAATAATAGCATGACATTGCACACAGAAGGGTTGTGTATGGCACGGCATGATGGGGTCAGTATTGTAAGCGTCGTGTACTCGGTATCTGCACATTCTGCTGTCTCGTCTCACTGTGGATTGTCCAGTGTCCCGTTCAGTGCCTTGTTAACATCAGGAATCAGTGTGTAACACAGAGCTAGACTAATATCTATATCAGTTATAGACCAGTCTAACACATCTAGAATTCTGCAGAGCATTATAAACCAACTTTTAATTTGCATGCGATACAGTATCTGTGACATTCATGAGCATACTTTTTCATGAGTATTTGACTAAATGCAAATGTCATTTTGTTTACATTCAAGATTAACATGTCACTTGCTAATGAATTTTACTCATTCGCCCATCAGTGATTCTTCAATTGAAAGTAGTCATGATTTATAAAGTTGGTTTATAGTTTTGTGTGCAATTTTGAATTTCAAAAAAAAAAAAAATGAAACCACATGTGCTAAAAGATGAAGAAAACTTGTTTTATGCACTGTATGATAAGTGTTAGTGTAAATGTACTTCAGAGTTGTACAGGAAGTGCTTTGTATTGTTTTTAGTACAAGACAGAGAGAGATGGAAAAACAGAGACTAGAGTGGAGAAAAAGGTGGTGATATCCCAGGAGGAGAACGGAGATGATATCGACCACGACGCAGTAAGTTCTAACTCTCTTTAGAGATGTTTTGTTGTTGGACATATTGACCACGATGCAGTAAGTTCTAACTCTGTTTAGAGACATTCTCTTATTGAACATATCGACCACACCACTGTATAAAGTTCTTTCACTGTTTAGAGACGCTCTGTTAAACATATCGACCACACCGCTGTATAAAGTTCTCTCACTGTTTAGAGACGCTCTGTTAAACATATCGACCACACCGCTGTATAAAGTTCTCTCACTGTTTAGAGACGTTCTCTTATTGAACATATCGACCACACCGCTGTATAAAGTTCTCTCACTGTTTAGAGACGTTCTCTTATTGAACATATCGACCACACCGCTGTATAAAGTTCTCTCACTGTTTAGAGACGGTCTGTTGTAAAACTTATCGACTACGATGCAGTTCTTTCTTGCTGAACATGATTATGTATCGAACCAAGGAAATATTTCTAAGGTTACTGCTCTGTATTACATCCCCTCTGGACAATGTGCCACTCTAAATCATCTGACACAATTGTGTCCTTTTGAACCTTTGACCTTGTCAATGGTTCTGACTAATTAAGAGAAATAGGTTCCACAATACGTATCAGTTAGTTATTGGTAGCTAGCAGTTTCTCTCCAACTTTAGTTTACATATGTATTTTGTAATATTTGTGCATATAAAAAAGTAACAATCTCCAGTTAGAGAAAAACTGGTAACTAACTGGCAGGTATGTATGTAACTTGTATTCAAACCATGTCAACAAATTGGTCAGAGATTTACATACATACACTCTGAAATGGTAATGTAATTTTAAGTTTAGGGACATTAGCATTGTTTCTAGTTCTCTGTCTGGGTAATGTAATTTTAAGTTTAGGGACAATCCAACATTAGCATTGTTTCTAGTTCTCTGTCTGGGTAATGTAATTTTAAGTTTAGGGACGTTAGCATTGTTTCTATTTCTGTCTGGGGTGGAAGCTCGGAGAAAAATTCTATTTTTGGCATGTTTGTTTATTTGTATAAACAAAGTGTAAATGTTGTGACATCATTGTTGCAAGTACAAACTTTGTGATCCTGTCATCGTCGCAAGCCACGAGTGAAATGAAGGCGGAGAGGAGCATACATTTCAGCCGTGGCTCACGACAATGTGATCCTGTATGCACTGATAAGTGTAAATATGTATGTGACATCATAGTAACAGCCAATATTATCCAAAAGCAAGTGTAAATGTTTGTGACATCATAGTAACTATGTTATCTGATAGCAAATATAAAATGTCTGACATCATAGTCACTAGTACAAACACTGACCCAGTATATTAGGATTGTAAATATTAATTGCATCATAGTAAAGACAGTGTTACACTATTCAACAGCTAGTGTAATGTTAGTGACAGCATAGTTACAAGTACAGACATTGTGAACCTGTATAATAAGTTTAAATGTTTGTGACATCATAGTTACAAGTACAGACATTGTGAACCTGTATGATAAGTTTAAATGTTTGTGACATCATAGTTACAAGTACAGACATTGTGAACCTGTATGATAAGTTTAAATGTTTGTGACATCATAGTTACAAGTACAGACATTGTGAACCTGCATAATAAGTTTAAATGTTTGTGACATCATAGTTACAAGTACAGACATTGTGAACCTGTATAATAAGTTTAAATGTTTGTGACATCATAGTTATAAGTACAGACATTGTGAACCTGTATAATAAGTTTAAATGTTTGTGATATCAGAATATCATTACCCTGTGATAAGTGTTAAAGTTTGTGACAGTGATAAATACAGCTATTGTTACTGTGTAATAAGCTTAAATGTTTATGACATCATAATAACTGTAGATACAAACATTGTGACCCTGTGATAAATGACATTATAGTTACTCGAGATACAGACATTGTGACCCTGTAATAAGTGTAGCTGTTCATGACATCATAGTTACTTGAGATACAGACATTGTGACCCTGTGATAAGTGACATCATAGTTACTCTAGATACAGACACTGTTACACTGTGATAAGTGACATCATAGTTACTCTAGATACAGGTACTGTTACACTGTGATAAGTGACATCATAGTTACTCTAGATACAGGCACTGTTACACTGTGATAAGTGACATCATAGTTACTCGAGATACAGACATTGTTACACTGTGATAAGTGACATCATAGTTACTCGAGATACAGACATTGTGACCCTGTGATAAGTGACATTATAGTTACTCTAGATACAGACACTGTTACACTGTGATAAGTGACATCATAGTTACTCGAGATACAGACATTGTTACACTGTGATAAGTGACATCATAATTACTCGAGATAAAGACATTGTTAACCCTGTGATAAGTGTAAATGTTTGCTGTGTTACAGTTGCTGGCAGAAGCCATTAAATCGGTGACAGAAATGAACCCCGACTTGTCGGTGGAGAGGATTGAGTGCATGCGGCAGATAGAGGAGATCGATGGGAGGTACTAGGTAAGTCCCCCATTCTAAGTAAGAATACAACTAGACAAATTGTTATCATAACATCAAACTATATTATGAGAAACATTTATTTGTTTCATCCATTAGTTCAAATAGTTGAGAAAACAAAGACAAAAAACTACTAATCGATTATAATCGGACAACTAGAAATTCTATGATAAAGTTAATTAACTACTGAAAAGTGTAAATGAATATTGCTGCGTTTATATTTGTAGTTTCTATTGCCGAAAAAGTGTAAAAGGATATTTTCTGTGTGTATTTTTTATTCTTTTACTATCTAAATATTTTTCAATTACATATATAAAAGCCAATACAAATTTTAGAAGGGTCTACATGCCAAAAACGGATATTGTTTGCTTCAGTCAGTTATATTCCCGTATATCAAAGTTACATGTCATTAACTTATGATGATCAGGCATGATTAAAATACAATTAAAATTCAGCAAAGAAAAATAAGGAAAGAAATTCATTTTATTATTACTAAAAAAAAATCTTTTGTCACCAATTGAAAATATGATATGCACGTGCAGAGTAATAGTGGCCTTTAAAAGCAGTTTTTATCTACATAATTCACGCATTGCTTTCCTCGTATCAAGATTCTGTTTGATGATTGATCCTTTGTTTATATGTCTGAATCAAAAGTATGTCTATCTGATGATGCGAACATGCTTAATTTCCCGTGTATTGATATAGACAAATGCATTTCGCTTCCATGTGCACCGCCATTACGGTAAACAAAACTTTTAGGTTAATAGTTGGGTAACGGCAGGAATATTCTTCAAAAACTAAATTGTCAATATAACAAAATCTTTAAAAAACCCAATTAATTGGATTAAAATATTCATAATTGAGCGCTTAGAATGTGCCAACAATTGACTGATTTTCGATTATGGTCGATGATTAGAACACCACTAATAATAAGAATGAAGAATGAATATTGTACAATTTGTAGCAATTAAACACTGAACAGCAATTAAACAGATTCATTAAGACCAGATTAGTGAGAGGTGAAGAGAGATGAAGTCTTACAGTCAGCTAAAGACTTGTGCATTGTTTATGATTTTTGTTGTAGGTTAGTTTTCGAGCGTTCATTAACCTGGAACCTTTTGTACAGGAATAGCCAGTTATCAGTGCCTATATTGACCATCTGTCTGTCCGTCCGTCCACACCTTATACAGGTCTCTGATTTCGCTTCTGAAGGACGGAATAACTAACAGACTCGGTGGTCACAGGAATTTATGGACAAGGAAATAATTGCAATAAATTTATATGTATGTGGCATAGAAATCATATTTCATCTGTCATGATTTGTTACACTTTACATTATATACTGAGGTTTATGCTGCCAAAGGACAATGAATTAGGGCAGTCTCTCTTTAACCTTTGTACAATGACGTCAGTTGCCATGGTATCGGGTCCTGTTATCACACATCACCAGGACAAAGAAATTATTATGGCAGCTACGGAAACCTCTTCCACTGATGTGGGTTTTACTCTATAGTATCATTGGCATTTTAAGTTTTCAAATGTTTTATACTGAAGGAAAAACAATGTTTGCCATATACTGCATTGCTTTATATCAGGTTTTTTTTTTTTTTATAATTTTTAGTTTCTCTGTTTTATTGCTCAATGCTTAATTTATATTTGTGAATAGCTGACAGAGACAGCTCTTAGATTCCTTGCACTAAGACAGAATTTGTGACCTTGACAAGGGAATGTCCATTATTTTGCTTCTGCTATTGTTCCAGCTGCTTTTAAGTCCTAGACTGTTCTTAATGTAGATCATTTTATACATGTATAGAGACAATTAAAAAATTCATCACAATAAAGTCTACATTTTAATCATCTCTGTTTTTCCTCACTGAAACACAAAGTGGATGGAAGAGAATGGATTGCTGACTTTGATAGTGGTATTACCACTGCAATACCACTACCGATTACTAAAGTTGATAGCATCACTGCAATACCACACCGATTACTAAAGTTGATAGCATCACTGCAATACCACACCGATTACTAAAGTTGATAGCATCACTGCAATACCAACACCTATTGCATGTACTGCTGTTAATAGTGCAATGAATCATCGCAATACCACTACAAAGTACATGTACTAAAGTTTATAGTACCACTTCAATCCCACTGCCAAGTACTAAAGTTTATAGTACCACTTCAATCCCACTGCCAAGTACTAAAGTTTATAGTACCACTCCAATCCCACTGCCAAGTACTAAAGTTTACAGTACCACTTCAGTCCCACTGCCAAGAACTAAAGTTTATAGTACCACTCCAATCCCACTGCCAAGTACTAAAGTTTATAGTACCACTTCAATCCCACTGCCAAGTACTAAAGTTTATAGTACCACTTCAATCCCACTGTCAAGTACTAAAGTTTATAGTACTGAGTTGTTGGCTCCAGTAGAGTGAGGAGTTAGTCTTATTGGAAATTGCACTAAGATTAGGTAATGAATGTCTCGATATCGGAGGTGAAAGTTGTCTGCGTAACATCTATTTACATCTCCAATGTATCTGCCTTTCATATCTTTACAAATTGTAATGAAAGCCATTTCCTCATGAACATGCTGCAGTTGTAAACAAAGCGCGTATGAATACAGGGTAAATATAGGACGTATTTTAACGGTTGGGAATTCCGATAGAAATGAAAGTCGAATGTAAATACATGTGTTAGAAATAAACATTGAAAATGTTGGAGGGTATGAACTGCAATGCTTAACACCGCACTTTCATGACGCGCTACGCTTACTCGCTTCATGAGAGGTATGCCGAACGTTTGTGTTCATGTACTTTAAATGTTCTGGTGGATACAGGCATGATGGAGAATACTTCCTGTTTTGACGCCGATATTATAGCAGAGGTCTTGTGCTGCTGCTTTAGCTGATCTGATGTCTCGATAATCAAATAAGATACACAATGATTCGTCATTACTTGTGCATGAGGAGTCTAGTTGTGATTGATATTTATTCATTGAAACAATAACTAAGTTTTAAAAAAAAAACAAGAATATTAGCAACATATAAACATGATAAGATTAATGTACATGAAAAGACAAAGAATAGCATTTACACATAATAAATTTTTTGAGATAAATATAAATAAACGGACGTCCATAAGGTAAAAAAAAAACACCAAAAAACCCACCAAATTAACCAGTCAAGAGTCTGAAATAAGGATTAAAAGTCAGCTGACTAGCTTTCAGATTACACTGCATGTTTATGTATGCCTTTGGTTTAGTATACACAAGGGTACAAACATGTTCTTGTAACGGTTTGTTTTGAATTTTGGTGAATAATACTTTGAGGAGTTTCTTAGATTATATACGTTTTCGCGAATATCAGGAAGGAGGCAGAGGAGTCGATGGGATGGGTCTTCCATATCCTTAAAAAGTTTTAAAACATATATTTTTGCGTCTATCGGATAGGTTTTCAATTTGGGTATATTCCAAGGCTTTTTTGTTGGAGTCTAATGGTCGTATGATCTTGAGAGCGCGCTTTTGGATGGATTCGATTTGATCTGATAGAGTAGATATGAGGCATGTGGACCACACATGACACCTTTTGTTTAATATAATTCATGGACGAATTTAGTGCCCCAGTAATTAACATGCTGTCTAAATCATTAATCTTCCTCTGTGGATGTAGAACATTTTCGATGCTCCCCAATGAGATTTTTGGTTGTGAAGAGGACAGATTGGTTATAATTAGACCTTCATCCAGGTCTACACGGAGAGTTTAAGAGAAGGTATCTACCGAGACATAAGAAAAAATACGGTATTATTCAATGAAATACTTGTAATTTCCACAATGCGTTAACGAAGAAGTACAAATGGCAAAAAAAAAAAAAAAATGTAAGCTACTGCATGAAAACTTTAAAATAGTGAAACGTTGCTACAATGTAAAATATCAAATCTACAGAAACATTGTTTAATGGTAACTAAAAACATAGACAAATTTTATACATGAATCCAAACAGATTTTGATAGTTTCACAAAGGACAAGATACGATAAGGGCCCCATGTGGCCTTCCTCTTCGCTTAAAAATTCAACATGGACTTAAAACAGTGAAAGCAAGTAAAGCCTTGTTTCAAGTTGAAGAGTTACGATCATGAATGTATGTGTATAAAGCAGATTTAGGATTTCGGAAGAAAACTTGGTTTTTCATTTTTTTTTTTTAATATATATATACATTATGCTTTGGAGAATACGGAGCGCCCGTTTGCCTATGTACCGGTTTTACATCAGGGTTGCAGCTGATACTGGTAAACTAAATATGTCAGCAGGCATGTGTTCTATTAATTAAAAATAAGGAAATGTGGATTTTTCGTTATAGATTTATAAAGGGGGGGGGGGTATATATAGCTCTTGTCGCCCTTTCTCCTTTCAAGAAACGTTGGCCATATACCTGTAAAATGATTTGACAAATAATATAAAATACCGCAAAGTTCTATATTTCTCCATTTTCTCCTGCATCATGATTGTAGTTATATTTTCTGCTCTAATTTATACGGGTACATTCTACAGAAACTTATACAAAAGAACCATCCCTATTACCGAATCGCTACTTTTTAAAAAAAGTACTAGATTTATATTTTCCTGATCGAGATTACAGTACATGTTAATTTACGCCTATAACCGCTCTTACATGCGAATTAAGTCACAATTTGATATATATATATATATATGTTTTATATAAATAAACATTTAATATAATCATACGTGGATACCGGGACTCTGAGTATTAAGTATTATCATATACTTATAGTATATATGTATGTAAGTAGTGTTCTAATTATACTAATTATACGTTATGATATCGGCAGGATCGCATGATCTAAACAGACTGCGCTGTATGTTTTAAGCCGGAACGGGTCCCAGCCGGAACAGCGAGTCCTACTTTGAAAGCATTAGCAAATCATTTTTCTCGATCGAAAAACAGACTCCTATTCTGCCCCAGAGACCTTTAACTCATTAGATAGTTATGTGAAAGTTAAATATGCATGTGTCCTACCTAAAAAGATGTATATTAAAAGTAATGGAAGTCCCCAAGAACGATACACTTGTAGCTGGCTCAAATTTCAACACAAAATTCAAGAAATGTATGATACATCGAATACAGCATGGAAAAACTCCAGATCATTTCACTAGTCCTCAACCAATCATGATCACAGCTGATCTTTAATGAACAGAGTATATGAGTGAACACGTTGGCAATGTTCAACGAGCAATGATTTACCCATGTAGACATTTTATTGCACTCGATATAAAGCTTTATGCAGTCTAATGCGTTTACACAATATCTGTATTACCTTCACATGGTGAATTCTATGGATATGAAACTTGATAGAATCTAGAAGTAGGTTAAATTGAATAATAGTCTCGATCATGTATTATGTGCAAGTCATATAAAATAAATGCCATCTTTTGTTGCGTGCGATATACCGCCAATGTTACAGAAATTCCTCGTCATGGACCAATGTTACCTATCGCCTTATCACACCCGTGTATCGACCGCTGGCCTCGCGGTGTGGGGGCGGATTAGGGAGAGGATAATCTTCTCGGGACCGAGAGGGTTTAGGGGACTGACCGTAAGGCAGCCAGCTCTGAATATCATTGTATTGCTCCCTGGGGCTTGGTTGTTGATCCGGAATTCCACCGAAGGCGTAAGAAGGAGGATCGTTGTAGCGGGACTTTCGGAGTTCCCCTGGGCTCCGGTTAGATGGAGGATCGTTGTAGCGGGACTTTCGGAGTTCCTCTGGGCTCCGGTTAGATGGAGGATCGTTGTAGCGGGATTTTCGGAGTTCCCCCGGGCTCCGGTTTGGTAATATTCGGGAAGCGTACATCCCCCTGTCGTCTGCTGGTTCTTGCCGGTCAGGAACCACCCTTGAGGAATATAGATTGGATTCCTCTGGATCTCTAGGCTTCCTGCTCTCGCGGAGATCCTCTCTGAAGCTGCTACTGAGGTCGTATGCCCCGCTCTGTCCCAGCGGATTTGGTTTGTAGTCGTCCTGTCTTCTGTTCGAGGACCGGAAGCTGTCCGGGGGGTTATTCTCACGATCCGGTCTGCTGCTCTCTCTCAGATACCGTCTGTCGTCTAAAGTCTCTCTGAGTCCGTTATTTCTGGACTCGCCGATCCGATTGTTTTGGGGTTCTATCACACGGTCGTTTTTCGTATTCCCCAGTTTTTCAGTCCGAGTTTCTCCTAGTTGGTCATTTCGGGACTCTCGCAGATACGTGCTCTCCTGCAGTCGATCATTTCTCGTCTCGCGCAGTCTGTCCAGACTCTCGCTTTGGTCAGACCCCTTCCCCAGATCTTCATCGACATCTTTAACAATTCTTTTAACTCTCGGTAGACCAAAAACGAAATAGGCGCTCCCCTGAAGTCCCACCATACTTTCGCAGTACTTCTGCTTAAGCAACTCTCCAGTTTTCTCTTTCTTGGGATCCCTCAGAAACGTGGTGACTGCGTTTCGTTCTGACACGGGGGTGGAGAATGGGGACTTGTCTGCGGGATTTGTCGTTTCCATGATGTCTGTAACGATGGTGGAGTTGATCCAAACTCGACACTCTGTCCACTGGAAAAGTTTGTCACGCGCCATCATGTCTACAGCCGTTCGTTTTCTGTTGGTATCAAAACGCGAGTCGGCGGATGGCGGTGAAGTCTAGGAGAAACAAGACGATTATAAAATGGCTATTGAGGAAGTAAATAGAAAATTCTGTGTACTGGTAAGAAGTAGGATAACTTACCTGATGACGTGCTTGATACATCATCGGTACTTCCATTTCGCAAAACAGTCCTTCACTATATTTCAGATGTACACTGTTCTGGTTATAAACCAAAAATATCGGTCATGTTGCGGGAAGGGCAATTATGGTTTACTGCGCTGTGAAAATACAGTAATCGTTGGAATGAAAATACACACAGTAGATTTAAATATCCTGTTGGCTTCACGGGTGACTGTATCCCAACAATCAGAAACCGCCCCGCAGGTCATCGAACCAGATCCACCGGCCTCCAATGGTGGTTTCCGCTTCAGAACAAACTCTTAATGATGCTTTTTTTAAAAAGAAAATTACAGCATGAAAAAGACATATTCCACCTGTCAAAGTAAATAGCCTTGATCAATAGCTCTTCCTACACATTATATTATGTATTTATAATTGATTAGGTCTGGAAGAGAAGAGCGATAAAAATCGCTGGGGTGGAAAAAGTAAACATGAGCTGGCGGTGATAAACCCCCACAATTGATCACCTAACATGTAATCTATTCAAGTTGTCCTCTAAGTTTAAGTTGTGTAAGTTGATGATGTTATCACTCTATCATCCAATACAACCATGACGACCTTGTAGGTTTTTTATAGATCCAGATTTAATACCGGGTATGTATAGGGGTTTATAATCAAGGCCTTGAATTCGAAGATTGTTGAGATATATGGGCAAGCTTTTAAAGTCCTTCAATGTATCAGTTATGTAAAAAGATCCATCTAATTAAAGCATTTATAATCCACACGAAAACTTGATTCACTGTCAGTAAGTCACAGACATGAAGTTAGTTCTAATACCAAGCTTAAGACATATACAATGAATCATTTATCCAGACTTACTAACAAGCTTAAGACCTACAGAGTAAATCATTTATTCAGACTTACTAACAAGCTTAAGACCTATACAATGAATAATTTATTCAGACTTACTAACAAGCTTAAGATCTACAGTGTAAATCATTAATTCAGACTTACTAACAAGCTTAAGACATACGAAGTAAATCATTTATCCAGACTTACTAACAAGCTTAAGACCTACAGAGTAAGTCATTTATCCAGATTTACTAACAAGCTTAAGATCTACAGTGTAAATCATTTATTCAGACTTACTAACAAGCTTAAGACCTTACTAACAAACTTAAGACCTACAGAGTAAGTCATTTATCCAGACTTACTAACAAGCTTAAGATCTACAGAGTAAGTCATTTATCCAGATTTACTAACAAGCTTAAGACCTACAGAGTAAGTCATTTATCCAGATTTACTAACAAGCTTAAGACATACGGAGTAAATCATTTATTCAGACTTACTAACAAGCTTAAGACATACAGAGTACATGTAAATCATTTATTCAGATTTACTAACAAGCTTAAGACCTATACAATGAATCATTTATCCAGACTTACTAACAAGCTTAAGATCTACAGTGTAAATCATTTATTCAGACTTACTAACAAGCTTAAGATGTATAGAATGAATCATTTATTCAGATTTACTAACAAGCTTAAGACATACAGAGTAAATCATTAATTCAGACTTACTAATGAGCTTAAGACCTATATAATGAATCATTTATTCAGACTTACTAACAAGCTTAAAACCTATACAATGAATCATTTATCCAGATTTACTAACAAGCTTAAGCTATACAGAGTAAATCATTTATTCAGACTTACTAACAAGCTTAAGCTCTACAGAGTAAGTCATTTATTCAGACTTACTAACAAGCTTAAGACCTACAGAGTAAATCATTTATTCAGACTTACTAACAAGCTTAAGACCTATACAGTGAATCATTTATTCAGACTTACTAACAAGCTTAAGACCTACAGAGTAAGTCATTTATCCAGATTTACTAACAAGCTTAAGACCTACAGAGTAAGTCATTTATTCAGATACTAACAAACTTAAGACCTACAGAGTAAATCATTTATTTAGGCTTACTAACAAGCTTAAGAGCTACAGAGTAAATCTTTTATTCAGATTTACTAACAAGCTTAAGACCTACACGGTGAATCATTTATTCAGACTTACTAACAAGCTTAAGCTCTACAGAGCAAGTCATTTATTCAGACTTACTAACAAGCTTAAGACATACAGAGTAAATCATTTATCTAGACTTACTAACAAGCTTAAGACCTATACAATGAAAAATTTATTCAGACTTACTAACAAGCTTAAGACCTACAGAGTAAGTCATTTATCCAGATTTACTAACAAGCTTAAGATCTACAGAGTAAGTCATTTATTCAAACTTACTAACAAGCTTAAGACCTACAGAGTAAATCATTTATTCAGACTTACTAACAAGCTTAAGCTCTACAGAGTAAGTCATTTATTCAGACTTACTAACAAGCTTAAGCTCTACAGAGTAAGTCATTTATTCAGACTTACTAACAAGCTTAAGTTCTACAGAGCAAGTCATTTATTCAGACTTACTAACAAGCTTAAGCTCTACAGAGTAAATCATTTATTCAGACTTACTAACAAGCTTAAGCTCTACAGAGTAAGTCATTTATTCAGACTTACTAACAAGCTTAAGCTCTACAGAGTAAGTCATTTATTCAGACTTACTAACAAGCTTAAGCTCTACAGAGTAAATCATTTATTCAGACTTACTAACAAGCTTAAGCTCTACAGAGTAAATCATTTATTCAGATTTACTAACAAGCTTAAGCTCTACAGAGTAAATCATTTATTCAGACTTACTAACAAGCTTAAGCTCTACAGAGTAAGTCATTTATTCAGACTTACTAACAAGCTTAAGACCTACAGAGTAAATCATTTATTCAGACTTACTAACAAGCTTAAGACCTATACATTAAATCATTTATTTAGACTTACGAACAAGCAGCCATCTTCACGAGCCAAGGGTTTTCGGTCCACTTCGCAGGTTTCGCGGAGTGGACCCAAAACCCTTGGCTTGCGAAAGATGTACAACAGATAGATCAACAATTCGGTTAATTTGAGTTTATGTTAATTTGGCACTCCATACAGTATAATTCTAATCAAATTACAAGACGCCGTATTGTCTTTAAGTTGTGCTTGAGTATCATAAACACTCAGGCAAAACGTTTTGGTTCTAAAAATGAAATAATGAATTTGGCTACGAGAGGTGTGTCAAAGTGCTGAATTTTAATTGGTGGAGACCATGGACATCACAAAATTACAAAAGGAGCTTAATTCCCGTATTCCAACATTTTTGGTGTACCACAAACTACTCACTAGCTTTTATTGGGGGGAGTCAACGTTATCTGTTTTTTAAATTTAAAACTGAACTTCTTCACGAGTGTTTTCAAGACAATAACGAAATTTTGGGATCCGCACCCATCATCAAAACATGGCCGCTGTCAAGGTCTTTAGTGTGTGCGGGAGGATTTCTGCTTGCTCTGGATGGCGAACAAAAGTCTTATATTCTCTACCAGCATGTGAGGTAAGACTTGCAACGTACATAAATTATGACATTGTAGATATATCATATGTGTAATTCTTCTGTCGCTGTGAAACTTAAAATTTCCACTAAGCCGAATTTCCTCAGTCGTGCCTTTCATCATAGTCTAGCATCAGTCAAAATATCGCTGTCAAGCTGAATCTCGCTAAAGTTACGTTAATTGAGGTTGAGCCTTACCTAGACGCTGTTTATCTATGATAATAAACCAAAGAATTCACTGTAAATAAACAGTGAAGAAATATTTACATACTTGGACCCATTCACTTTGTTCAGCCAAAAGAAATTACCAATAGGATGAATATTAGCTGTGAAGTTCTCAGGATTTATAAATTTCGAATTTACCAGCGTATTTTAACAATTTTTCAGCTGACTAGCTTAAATACTATGTAGAGTAACCATGCAGTCCGTGTTTTATTTGTTTGCAGCAATACAGGAAGTTTAGTACCTCTAAAACACAATATAAAGCCAAGTTCTTTGAGACAGCATTAGATGCTACACAGGACATTAATGACGGGTCCAAACTTCTAGTGGGAGGTAAGAAAATTGTGTTTTGGTAGTGACTAGAGAATCTAATACCAATAGTCAGTGTGGGAAACTAACTTTTCAATCCTGTAGATATTCGATCCACAATCTATAGACCACACCAAATTCCTAAAGACCGAAATAAAAACACTAACATTAGCACATGAAAACTAATTCCTGAAGATGCAAGATATATTGTGGAAAACCTTACAAATATTATGAACATTGATATGTCAGCTGTTTTAAGCATTCTAAAAGAACTGTTAAAGCTTTTGAAATATTGCATTTGGTGGATCCCCCATCTCCTTGCAGAAGAGGTACCATTGGAATCTGAGTTAGAATAGGTCCTTAGTACCGTATATACTCGCCTTTAAGTCGGTCCGCCTATAAGTCGGTTGTATGTTTTAGGGTTATTTTGTAGGAATTTGCCATTGACCCGCTTATAAGTCGGTACAATTTTTTGTCAGATTCGGTTGACAATTTCAAGTCAATGCTCTAGTGTATTTACCTATGTTTCAACAAATATTTTTAGAAATTGATAATTATGGTGTGCTCAATATCCAAGCCCTATGTGTTAGGGGTTTAAACGCAACCCTTGGTCTGTTATGGGCAATGATCCCTTGTTTATCTAAGCAATTATGGTCTCCTAATTACCAGTACCTGACACCGTGTTTACTTAGTGGCACGCGCCTTGCGAAAACTGTTACTGTGGGATTCCGGTATAATTCATTTTATCAACAATAGAGTTTTTAAGAGTCAAGAATGATGATCTAAATTATCTGTTAACAATATTCATTTTTTATGAAATATATTTCAGTCGGTATACATATGAATATTTCAATATTAAATCGGGTTCGTGATTCAATTTTACCGATAAACGATAGATGAGTTGAATTGAAAGTATTAGTTACGGGTAAATAATTTTTAACTAAACAAAAATATTTAAATACTTGTACTTTATACATGATTTTAAAATACATAAACAATACACTATGTCTAGATATTTGTGAACAATAATCATTTGTGTGGTAGTCCATGATAATCGTCGGAGTTGTTTAAAACAAACCCACTACATTACGCCTCCCAGAAAAATACCAATCTTCTTAGGACGCGCCTATAAGTCGGACATAGAGTTTTGGACCAAAAATTGACTCCCAAAAATCCGACTTATAGGCGAGTATATACAGTACCCCTTGTTTGTTGTAAGAGGTGACTAAATGGGATGGCCCTTTGGATGAGACCGCAAAATGCCCCATATGTGTCACAGCAGTTGTGGCACAATAAAAATCCTTCCCTGATCAAAGGCCGTAAGCACCGATGCTTGCATTGCCCTTAATTTTGCACCTCTTCGCCAGCAATGGTGGCGAATCCCATTGTCGGAAACCCTCGGTCGGTTGCACTTCTTTTACCTCCCTTGGGACACGACGTTGATATTTTCGCTGGAAGGTATGTCTCAGCTTCTTTATGCAATTGGTTGCTTTACCATTCCTTATTGCAATATTCAACAAATGAAAAAGCCCCCTATTTCCAGTGTTTGGGAGCATAGAAAAACATGGCTTTCAAAGCAAAGATTTAAACTAGTTACAAAGATTTCTGCGAGATGCTTTACAATTTTGTCAGTTTGTTTTGAAATCAATTTTATTCAAAATATAAACATACTAACAACTTATCTCTTTCCTCCTTCATCTGGTCCACTTTCATTACCATTGACTTGTTGAATTTGCATACCCGATTTGATTTATTTGTGCAAAGGCTGCACTCAAATGATGCATCTTTTGGGTGAAGGTTGAGGTACTATAGAGCATAGCTGTACTGTTCAGGTGAAGTTTGAGGACAGCCCTGTAACTCCAATCTTTGATAGCGGCGAAATTACATATCGAGTTGATTCTGTTCCATTCCCACGCCCCCCTCTTTTTGAAAATGGAATACTGTGATTTGAATAACTCATCCCTAGATTGTGAAACATTTTATTATGAAAAGGGGTGGGCAGAAACAAATCAATATAACATAGACTTTATATGACTTGGTCAGATTTCCTATATAGACAAATCGGTCTATTGCTGTTTTGATCGATATCGACCGACAATATTTTCTATAGACATTGTCTATCGGTCCTTCATTAATTTCTCACACTGTACTTACGTAGGATGCCTTTCCTTGTCTTTGATAGACTCTGATAGACCAAACTTTCTAAATACTGTGTTTGCATCATCATTCCACAGCTCTTATGTAGATAAAATGTTACTGTATAAATATGACATTTATGTCCACTAAATGCGTGGATCTGGGGACTTATGAAATTCATAAAAGAGGCATTTGATTCACATAAAATTATGTGTTGATCTGGTAACAATAAATCAATACCCGGTAAATCTTTTTTTCTGATTGGAAAAATCTTGGTTCAACATTTATTTGTTAGACATGTTAGACAGATTCAGGTATAGGATTAACAAGAGATAATGATGTGATGCATTTATTACAATTCTATTTGCAGGATTAATAGAGAAATATTAAAGGGTAAAATGAAACATGATTTATAAATCTGTAGAATTAATGCAAAAATAAGGGTAAAATTAAACATGATTTATAAATCTGCAGGGTTTGGCCTGTGTGGAATTCCAGAGAACTTGATAGCAGCCTTACTACACACAAAGGTCAAAGGTCTCACTGTGGTCAGCAATAATGCAGGAGTGGATAACTTTGGTCTTGGACTTTTGCTGCAGCAAAAACAGGTCAGTACTAGTCTCACAGTGAAAATAACATGGTCATGACTGCAGCAAAAACAGGTCAGTACTAGTCTCACAGTGAAAATAACATGGTCATGACTGCAGCAAAAACAGGTCAGTACTAGTCTCCCAGTGAAAATAACATGGTCATAACTTTTGAATGGATGGTGTTAGGGCTTTCATATTTCACATGTCTATTCCTTTTGATAAAACCTTTCTTGAGGGAACAAACTTTCTGACCTCCTGACCTTGACCTTTGAGTGTGATCTAGTTTCGAAAACATTAACCTTGGTGATGACTTTTGAATGATTAGTGCCAGGGTTTTCATATTTTACATGTGCATTCTTTGTGATAATTAAGACCTTTTTGTACTAAAATTTTTGACCTCATGCCCTTGGAGTTTGGCGATGTTCACAAGCACATCTTGTTTTCTATTAATTTACCTGTAATCATAAAAGGGAGTACATTCCAGTAAACATAGACTGCAGTGTGGTCATCACCAAACAATGAAAAGAGCAGATACTTGTTGTCGATTATAATTAAACTAAGGTAATTGATCCAATTATTTAACCTTTACCAGGAGGATGGCATGGACATTGTGTACCTTTCAATTAAAGATATCTTGGGCAATAAACATTTCTTAATGAATTTTTTCTCTTAGATATCGTATGTGGTAAAATCATAGTCTCAATTACCATACTAAAAATTCAAAAACTGAAAGAAAGTTTTCTTTCAATATGAGGTTATCGGTAATAAAGATTGAGATTGACGTTCAGAAAATATATACAACAAAAAAACCTCATAATCCTTGCTAGAAAATAGGTAATTTAAAAGTCGACAGACAATCTGATCAAGAATTCAGTCTGACCTATAAGAGGGTCAACATAAAATTCTTAAAAATTTAAAAAGAGAGGACGGTTTTAGACTTATAAAATGCGAGTATATATGGTATACTCTGTTGCATGTCCGTCTCCGAACTTTCACTGAGGTAAGACGGGTGGGAGTAGTTCCGCTCTGTTGCTCATTGTCCAGGTACTTGCATCTGTATAACGGTGTTGCTGTAGTACTTATGTCTGTAATGGCGTTGCTGTAGTACTTACGTCTGTATAACGGTGTTGCTGTAGTACTTACGTCTGTATAACGGTGTTGCTGTAGTACTTACGTCTGTATAACGGTGTTGCTGTAGTACTTACGTCTGTATAACGGTGTTGCTGTAGTACTTACGTCTATAACGGTGTTGCTGTAGTAGTTATGTCTATAACGGTGTTGCTGTAGTAGTTATGTCTATAATGGCGTTGCTGTAGTACTTACGTCTATAATGGCGTTGCTGTAGTACTTACGTCTGTATAACGGTGTTGCTGTAGTAGTTACGTCTGTATAACGGTGTTGCTGTAGTACTTACGTCTGTATAACGGTGTTGCTGTAGTACTTACGTCTGTATAACGGCGTTGCTGTAGTACTTACATCTGTATAACGGTGTTGCTGTAGTACTTACGTCTGTATAACGGTGTTGCTGTAGTAGTTATGTCTATAACGGTGTTGCTGTAGTAGTTATGTCTGTAATGGTGTTGCTGTAGTACTTATGTCTGTAATGGTGTTGCTGTAGTACTTATGTCTATAACGGCGTTGCTGTAGTACTTACGTCTGTATAACGGCGTTGCTGTAGTACTTACGTCTGTATAATGGTGTTGCTGTAGTAGTTATGTCTATAACGGTGTTGCTGTAGTAGTTATGTCTATAACGGCGTTGCTGTAGTACTTACGTCTGTATAACGGTGTTGCTGTAGTAGTTATGTCTATAACGGTGTTGCTGTAGTAGTTATGTCTGTAATGGTGTTGCTGTAGTACTTATGTCTGTAATGGTGTTGCTGTAGTACTTATGTCTATAACGGCGTTGCTGTAGTACTTACGTCTGTATAACGGTGTTGCTGTAGTACTTATGTCTATAACGGCGTTGCTGTAGTACTTACGTCTGTATAACGGCGTTGCTGTAGTACTTATGTCTGTAATGGCATTGCTGTAGTAGTTATGTCTGTAATGGTGTTGCTGTAGTACTTACGTCTGTATAACGGTGTTGCTGTAGTACTTATGTCTATAACGGCGTTGCTGTAGTACTTACGTCTGTATAACGGCGTTGCTGTAGTACTTATGTCTGTAATGGCATTGCTGTAGTAGTTATGTCTGTAATGGTGTTGCTGTAGTACTTACGTCTGTATAACGGTGTTGCTGTAGTAGTTATGTCTGTAATGGTGTTGCTGTAGTAGTTATGTCTGTAATGGTGTTGCTGTAGTACTTACGTCTGTATAACGGTGTTGCTGTAGTACTTATGTCTATAACGGCGTTGCTGTAGTACTTACGTCTGTATAACGGCGTTGCTGTAGTACTTATGTCTATAACGGTGTTGCTGTAGTAGTTATGTCTATAACGGTGTTGCTGTAGTACTTATGTCTATAACGGCGTTGCTGTAGTACTTACGTCTGTATAACGGCGTTGCTGTAGTACTTATGTCTATAACGGTGTTGCTGTAGTACTTATGTCTGTAATGGTGTTGCTGTAGTACTTATGTCTATAACGGTGTTGCTGTAGTAGTTATGTCTGTAATGGTGTTGCTGTAGTACTTACGTCTGTAATGGCATTGCTGTAGTACTTACGTCTGTAATGGTGTTGCTGTAGTACTTACGTCTATAATGGCGTTGCTGTAGTACTTACGTCTGTAATGGTGTTGCTGTAGTACTTACGTCTATAATGGCGTTGCTGTAGTACTTACGTCTGTAATGGTGTTGCTGTAGTACTTACGTCTGTAATGGTGTTGCTGTAGTACTTACGTCTGTAATGGTGTTGCTGTAGTACTTACGTCTGTAACGGCGTTGCTGAAGTACTTATGTCTGTAATGGCGTTGCTGTAGTACTTACGTCTGTAATGGCATTGCTGTAATACTTATGTCTGTAACGACGTTGCTGTAATTATGTAATAGATGACATGTTCACTTGTCTATTTAAATTGGTGCTTTTGCTGTTGTATTGTTAAAAAATAAAAGTGATGCAGCAACAGATTATAAATTGTTTAAAGGGACTGATTCACGATTTCCCCCAAAATCTTATTTTTCACTTTTAATGATCAAAATGTACTGTCTGATATGTTTTAAGAATTTCACATAAAAATTGAAATTATACATTATCACAGAAGTTCATTATTTGTTTTGTAAACAAAGATTGCGGTATGTTATTGTTTACAAAATTTTCAAAAGAAATGGATATCGATCATTACAACTTTCACATTTCAAGCATTCTTCGGGTAAAATGTGTCATCTAGAAGTCAGAATGTGCGACTATGCAAAATTAAGATGCTTTATATTACAAAATTAATATTTCAATTGTTTGTTTGTTTACATATAAAGACTCGAGTCTTTGTTTACATAACACATATTTAAGGCTAAAATATAGCTTTTATTCTTGCATTCAGAAAGTCAAAATTTTGGATGTCAACATTAAATGAGTTATACTTAATATTTAACATCAATAATAAAAAATATTTTGTTCAAAAATTGTGAACCAGTCCCTTTAACAGTCAAAAAGTAATTTTGTACTGTACTTTTTTCCTCGTAATTACTCAAAATATGTTATGCTTGTTTGAAAATGCATAGTAAAATGGCTATATCCCGGGATAATTCTAAATCTTGCTGTTTGCAATCATCAGAATGGGGTGTTATTGCTAAGATAACTATACAACACAATTCTGCTAATACACGCTTCCTGGTTAGAGACATTAATTTGAACATTTGTATATATCTATATATATATTATAGTATATTCAAATATTGTATATATGTATTTACATATTGGATGTATTGTATATATTTACATATTGTATATATTTATATATTGTATATATTTACACAGTATTGTATATATTTATATATTGTATATATACATGTGTATTTATTAGTGTCACTTAATCTACCTTGTATTTCAGATCAAGAGGATGATTTCATCCTATGTGGGGGAGAATGCTGAATTTGAGAGACAGTACTTGGAGGGGGAACTAGAGGTGGAACTTACACCCCAGGTAATAGATACCGATTGATTAATTGTTAGCCATCAGATTGATTAATCAATTGATAGATTGACCATATTTTCTCCACAACTTTGAAGAGGACATCGATTCCATAGAAAATGAATCTCTATGTGATAATTGACACATAACATGAAAGTGTCCTTCAATTTCTTTTTCCCAGTTTGTTATTAGATTGGTATTTGATAGAACAAACACAATGCTCAAACTTGGTGATTCACAGAATTCATGGTTATCTGCCCTTGAATATTTGTTGTGCATCAAAGTTCAATGTCTGACAAAAAACTAAATTCACATAGTTTTTACCCAGACTCCCTCCCTTTAAAACTAAATATGATGAATGTTGAAACTAATTGATTAAAAAGTAAAACCATACGATTATAAATAACACTCTGTATATTGTATATCTTTCTACTGTTTATTCACGAGTGAAAGTGTACATTAAAAATATCAAATATTCATTAAGATGTAATATTATTATGTGGTTTTTAACAATCGCTTGTCTTTTTTATTTTTCCACTAAAGTGTAATTGATATCGGATGACAGAAACTTATGGGAGATTTTATTCTCCCTCCCCCCAACTATTTTAATTTAGATTTTTATCCGACATCGATCTTTTGATCTCGCCCCTTAGATATTCACAATATTAGTTTGTAATCTATCCATATAAAATAGATTTTGGATTTTTATTTATTTTAGGGGACCTTAGCAGAGAGAATTCGTGCTGGTGGAGCAGGTATCCCAGCATTCTTTACTCCTACAGGATATGGCACACTGATTCAGGAGGGAGGGGCACCAGTCAAATACAATGCAGATAAATCTGTGGAAATTATCAGTGACCCAAGGGAGGTAAGTCTTGCAATCTGATTCCCAACATAACCCCTTGATCTAAGCTTGCCATATTCATTACTTAAATAAATGTGAATATTTGTGTGGGTAAATTTGCAGGGTTTTTTTTAAAAATAATAGGCTTATGTCAGTTATTAACATTCGCAATTAGTTTCTGTGGCAAGTTTATTTTGCATTTTTTCTCTTTAAAAATCATTAAGATTTCCCTTGTACAAACATTTCCAAATTCACATTGTATACAGGAGATTTTTTGCCCCATGTTTAATTTTACCCAGTTTGTTCTTATTAAAAGTTGGTAAAACTAAAACTAGATGAATTTGACATTCATTCATAAATTGATACTAGCATAAATATTTTTGGGTGAATTTGGAATGGGATGAAATCAATTTCAATACATCTAGATGATATATCCACTGTACTCTGTAAATCTAAATAGAATTTCCACAATTTAGAATTCCACAATTTTCTGGTCACAGTGGGTTGCTGGTTACACAATTCATCTTGTGACTGGGAAGTCATAGCAATGAACCCCACTTGTGCATAGACATAATTGGTTTTCGTTCGTCGTACGTTGTGCGTCGTATGTTAACAATTGAACATTTTTAACTTCTACTTGATAACTACCAGTCCAATTCTTTTCAAATTAGGTAGGGGGACATAAATTGTAAATTTCAGGACTCCTGCACCCCTGGGGCCCTAGGGACGGAGCAAAAACTGCCCAAAGTTGACCAATTTTCAGAAATCTTCTTCTCAAGAACCACACACATATAAGAAAAAACTAAATACATAGTGATGTATAGCAGGAAGGCCTCTACCAAAATTGTAAATTTCATGATCCCCAGGGTAGGGGTTCTGACCCCAGGGTAGGGCCAAACTTGGTATATAGTGTTTATGTGTAAAACACTAATATAACATCTTGTGTGAACAATAGAATTTTTTTTACTTCTTCTTGATAACTGTCATTCCAATTCTTTTCAAATTTAGTATGAAGCATCTTTGGAACAAGGGGGACATAAATTGTAAACTTCAGGATTCCTGCACCCCTGGGGCCATAGGTAGAGGCGGGACAAAAACTGCCCAAAATTTACCATTTTTCAAAAATCTTCTTCTCTAGAACCCCACATGTGTAAGAAAAACAAAATGCATAGTGATGTAGAGCAGGAAGGCCTCTACCAAAAATGTAAATTTCATGAGCCCTGGGGTAGGGGTTCTGGTCCCAGGGCGGGGCCAAACAGTGTTTATGTATAAAACACTTAAATAACATCTTTAGTATTATTGATATTAAATTGAAACTAAATGGATATTTAGAAAGAGCAGGTAGTCTGTTACCAAAATTGTAAATTTGATGATCCCCAGGGAAGGGGTTCTGACCCCAGGGTGGGGCCAAACTTAGTATATAGTATTTATGTGTAAATTTGCTGATACTGTATAAAATCTAAATGCATACTTAAGTAGGATTAGCAGAAAAAGATGTACAAAAAATGGTGAATTTCACAACCAGGGTTTTCACTCTAGGATGGGTCCAAATTAGTCCTATCTTTTAATGTTTGAATGTGAATATATACCGATTATATTATGTATAGCCTTTCATCAGTGTATGCACTTTTGAGGGCATTGAAGTTTTAAGAACACATCTTGTTTTATACTTTTGCTGAACATTAGAATTTAGCTTAGATATTCAGAACAGGAAATTTTTTCTAGATTTCATACCCCTTGGGAATAGTGATACTTTTTCACTAGTACTCAGGTGACCGATAAGGCCTTTGGGCCTCTTGTTCTTGATAACTATCATTGCAATTCTTTTCAAATTTAGTATGAAGCATCTTTGGAACAAGGGGTACATAAATTGTAAATTTCAGGATTCCTAGGGCCTTAGGGGCAGGGCAAAAACTGCCCAAAATTGACCAATTTTTAAAATCTTCTTTTCTACAACTGCATATGTTTAAGAAAAACTAAATGCATAGTGATGTAGAGCAGGAAGGCCTCTACCGAAATTGTAAATTTCATGATCCCCAAGTTAGGAGTTCTGACCCCAGGGTGAGGCCAAACTTGGTATATTGTATTTATGTGTAAAACACTTAAATAACATCTTCTTTAGTGTTATTAGTCCCCTACCGACGAATTCGAAGGGGACTTTAGGTTTGCGCTCCCCCGTCCGTCTGTCCGTTAGTCCAGTTTTCCGCACTTTTTTCTCTGTTCTTGCAGATATTTATTTGATATTTGGTACATTGCTTTGCCATAACAAGTTACAGATCAAGTTCGAATTTGGTCCCAGTCTGTTGATTTTTCACTTAGTTATGGTCCTTGGACTTAGAAAAATAGCGTGAATTATCAGCTTTCCGGACTTTTTTTGGTTGTGCCTGCAGATATTCATTTGATATTTGGTACATTACTTTGCCATATTAAGTTACAGATCAAGTTCGAATTTCGTCTCAGTCCGTTGATTTTTCATTAAGTTATGATCCCTTGGACTTATAAAAATAGTGTGAATTTTCAGTTTTCCGGACTTTTTTTGGTTATGCTAGCAGATATTTATTTGTTATATGGTACATTGCTTTGCCATAACAAGTTACAGATGAAGTTCGAATTTTGTCTCGGTCTGTTGATTTTTCATTAAGTGATGGCCCTTGGACTTAGAAAAATAGCATTAATTATCAGTTTTCCAGACTTTTTTTGGTTGTGCTTGCAGATGTTCATTTGATATATGGTACATTGCTTTGCCATAACAAGTTACAGATCAAGTTCGAATTTCATCTCAGTCCATTGATTTTTCATTAAGTTATGGCCCTGCATGGACTTAGAAAAATAGAATGAATTGTTAGTTTACATCCAAGTTTCTTATCTTTGTAGATAAGAGTACTACTTCTAGCATAGTAATACAACAATATAGCTAAATTATTCATGATCACCTACATGTCACAGTTTATTGACTTGGTTAAAGACCTAAACCCAATTATAAATTACTCTTTTTTTCCTGATCTAGTCTCTACTCGAATAGTAGTTGATTTCCTTTCCTGGTTCCCCAATTTTCCCTTTTACCATAAACTACATAATGAACTTTGAATACTGTTGTGATACAGTAATTTTTACAACCGGTAGGGGACTATGTATTGCCATTCAATACTCTCAGAATGCTTGTTGATACTAAATTGAAACTAAATGGATATTTAGAAAGAGCAGGTAGTCCTTTACCAAAATTGTAAATTTGATGATTCCCTGTTTAGGGTTTCTGATGCCAGGGTGGGGCCAAACTTAGTATATAGTATTTATGTATAAGTTTGCTGATACATGTACTGTATAAAATCTAAATGCATACTTAGGAATAACAAAATAAGATGTACAAAAAATGGTGAATTTCATAGCCCTTGGGAGCTAGTGATACTTTTTCACAGTGAGTACTCAGGTGACAGATAAGGCCTGTGGGAGTAGTAATACTTTTTCACTAGTACTCAGGCGATCGATAAGGCCTGTGGGTCTCTTGTTGGTGAAGACTTCAGGTCACTATTTATGAAGTGACAATGCTAGAATGGCACTGCATCCTCAGGGGGCAGTTGTTTAGCAGACATGTTGTAATCATCTGCTCCATTTTATTCCTGGGAATGGCCCAGATTTTTATATTTAATACTAAGAGACAAACACTTTTGAACAAGTGTGTGCTCTGCATTTGTTGTATGTGTTAAACAGCCAGTAAGATGCTTCGATTCCCAGCTCTTGTAAACCAGCAATGAAAAAAGTTTTAAATTTGTAGCAAGTGCAGCATGTACCCTCCATTTATTTAGCTCATTTCATTTGATTGACATAGCAATTTTCAAACATAAATAAAGGTTACAACCATTAGTATGGAGGTTTCAGATATCCACATGATTGAGGCTGTATCCCAGGAGGAACTCCCTGTTGATTTTGATAAATTTTCACAAAGATTATATTAAAAATTCTGCAAACATCAAAACATTTGTGGCATTGCAACTGAAAATACAACTTTCTGTTTGATATGCTAATGCTTTTTTATGATCTAGAAATTTTATACCAAAGAAATTTTCACATGTTAATTAAGTATTGTAAACAGTTTTAAAATGATTTACAAGGGTTGTAAAATACTTAGATTATTTGTTTTGAAGAAAAAACTACATGATTAATTGCCTCGGGACAAATCTACCTTTAGCTGCATGGCCCTTAATATAATGCAGGAGTCAATACATTGTTGTGTCTACAAAGATGTAATTTTATTTTTATCAGTTTATCTACCGTGACAGACGGCCAACACTTTATTTAGTAGTGACTGTATTCAACAACTAGCTTATTATACTTAACCATGAAATATTCATAGCCGACAAATAATATATGCAATAAAGACACAACTTTCACTATCAGATTTTTATTTTGGGACGTTGTTGAGTCGTGGATGTTAGGGTAATCTGATAGGTGTAGAGCGAGACAGAGTGTTATACTTTAGACCCTGATCATTTCTTATATATGCTGTGTATGTATGTAGGTTTTAACAAGTGCCATTTAATATATGCATGCACACCAGGATTTTGTAGGCTATGGACAGCTTAAGGAGATAAGACAAACTATTGGATTAAACGGTGGATTTAAAATTAGAATTGTGAAACCCACTATTGATTAGTACATGTAGTGGTTGATTAACATTGTGATGTTCTAGCTTTGTAAGGGAGATATTCATTGATATGGAACACGTCTTAACCCGCTGGAGTGCCTCAAAGTCAAGCTCGAGTGACTCACAATGTAGTGTGTCCTAATCATTGACAAATTCCCAGTCGAGAAAGAAAATTTAGACAAGGAATTTCCCACAAAGTGAAAGTCTTAGAATACCAGAAGTAACATACCCAAGTCAACCTGACCAACTAATGTAACTGACGGAGTGTTCACTGTGTTGAGATACTGGATAGGACATGGATTGTTGTAATCAACAGGTGATTTAGATCATTTACCTGGACATGTTCTGTGTGTGTTTACTATGAGATTTGGATATCTAATGAGCATTTTTAAGATAGAGCAGTTTGTTCATTAAGGGATATATACCTGACATATTGACTAGTTGTGAGGATTAAACAAACAGGGATATAAAATGACCATTCGGGACCGGTTACCGGAGTTTGAAGCCAAGCGTGATCAGTATGAGAGAGAAAGCATGCGGGGAAAGAAAGACAAGAAGTCCAAAAAGGAAGAGGAGGACCTTTCCTTACCAGGGTTCCTGGATAAAGTGAAGGGGATGGAGGGTAAACTGGCCCTGCTCAAAGCAGACGTCAGCGAACTAAAAAAACTGCAGAACACTTTGTACTGTGCTCCAAAAGTGTCAGAGGCAGACATTCAGAAGATGGAAAATTTAGCCGACCAAATTCTCTCCAGTTCCATCACCATTAGGAAAGAAATTGAACTTTTGTCGTCTGCTGGCTCAGACCCAAAGTCACAGAAAAAAGGACTAATTCTGTCTAACGCTGAGCAGCGTGTACAGAACCTGCAGGTGGACAGGCTTTCTCATGAGCTGAGAACTACCATGAATGATTTCAGAAGTAGCCAGGCTAGCTATCTAGAGAGAACTAGGGCTAGACTTAACAAACAGAGGCAAATAATAGGTGATCCACAATATGATGTGAACACAAACTCAGTAAACTTGGACTTGAATTTTCAGAATGCCAATGCCTTTGTAGATCCCTATTTCCTGGAATCTCAGAAAGCAATTTCAGAATTGCAGGACATCCAGGAGAGGGAACGTGAACTTAGTGACCTTGAGAGTCAGATCCATGAGGTCAATATGTTGTTTAAGGAAATGCATGGACTTGTACAAGATCAGGGCAAAACGATAGACAGCATAGAGAAACACGTGGAAGACGCGGCCAATGATGTCCAGAGTGGGAATAAGCAGCTGGACGAGGCCAAGAAGCACCAGTGTGCTGCTAGGAAGAAAAAAATCATCTGTTTTTCCATCTTAATAATTGTCATCATCATCGTTGGTATAATCATTGCTGTGACTCTATCTAATAACGAATGAAAAACACTCATCATTCACAACACGGCATGAGTCATGAAAGATTGACTGAAAAGCATCATATTTAAAATGATATCAATGGAGCGACAATAAAGTTTTACAATGAGTATCCAATTTATTTTTAAAAGAACAAGATTTGAATTGTTACTCCCAAAGGGAGTTGTATAGTGAGATGTTACTCCCAAAGGGAGGTGTAAAGTGAGATGTTACTCCCAAAGGGAGGTGTAAAGTGAGATAAGAAGATGTAGGAGTCACCTTAAAAGGACATTAGTACGATTTACTTGTTAGTTGTGCTAGTTAATTCGGTACTATTCTGTTATCAGTATCTTCTGCTATATCTACACTCTATACAATGACACAAACAATGTTATCTGAACAGGAAGATACTGAACAATATTTGTACAAAATGTTCATGTTAATGAACTTCTGTGTGGTAAAATGACACAGTTACACTTTAGTTGGTGTCTTAAACTCCGGTGAACCAGCCCGTGTACAATTAGCAAAATGTCATCACAGCCAAAAGCCGAGAACTGGTTTAAGGAAAGAGACATACATATGGTATAATTTAGCAAGCCATGAAATTCAGCCATTAGTTGAATACTGTTGGATATTATATCTCAAAAATACAAGATTTCTCCCGAAATGAATATTTGTCATTGCCATAATTAACACTAGGTATGTGACACTAGACTTAGGTCATAGGTCAAAATCTCAATTACGCTATAACCTACACTGTATTATCATATCTTGTTTTGTAAAATGGCTGAAATACTGCCAAAACGGTGTAATACCATAATCAATCAATCAATCAATCAATATTTCTTGATAGAAACACAGACCTTTGAACTTTACTTAAAAAGTTGATTACAAAATATAGATATAAGAAATAAGTGCTAGTTTGTTTGCATTATGGTGAGGTATAGCAAGAATTCCACCTAATTCAAACAAGAGACAATTATTCCTGAGATGATACACTATATTTTTAGATTTTCTTCATTATGTAGAGGATTTATAATTTTGTGTTTTGAGAGAGAACTTTCTGGATGAGGTGAGCTGTGTAGGCCTGTTTGATTTTGTAGACATTATAGATAAATTCCAGACATCATTACAGTCACATAATCCAGTTAGGCCATGTAAACTGTAGAACAAGCAGTTACTGTTACCTCCAAATACTCAACAATGAAAGTCATGGGTCTTTTAATGAGATTTGAAGAGCTGAGATCCCATTTCATGGTAGATGTTGGCATGATAACTATTACACTCACAAATGCAATGTAGAACTGGCTTCATGACCATAAACTATGTTAGAATTGAGAATTTGTATATGTATATACCGTTGCCTTGCTTAAATACGCAAGTTCCGAGTTACCCAAAAGTTATTTCCCTTTATGGAACTCTTTCGCATTTTATGACATATGGTGGGTACACAACGTATACATTATATCGTAGATTGGCATTGTACATAACGATTACGTACGATTAATGTAATAAAAGCGTAATTTTTGTTTATATCAATCACTGGTATGCATATTCTGGCCATATCAAGCATAATTTGTTTGAATAAGATCATCAAATTGGCTATTGAATCATTATTCGTTTCCTCTTCTACATGAGTGACGCTTTTATCAAAGAAAGATGGCAATTAACAATATTTGTTTGAGCCATTTTGTTATCATGCAATACTCATAAACTCACTAAAGTTGCCTTTTCCCTGAGATAGGATGGTCTCAGAAACTCTGGATATCATCTTTTAAGAAATAATACAATGATAGTAATTAGCAAATGTACCCACTGTTATCATATTTTACGTCATAATTTATGGAAGAGTTTGACAAAGGGAAATAACTCTTGGGGAACTCGGAACTTCCGTATTAAACCAATATTTTATTGACATTTTGAACCATACTAAAATTTATTTCAAAATAAATTTTATTGACTTAAATATCAATATGAGTTGAATTAGATCAATTAAAAAAATTTTACTTGAGTATATTCTCAGTTTATGATCATGAACACTGGGTATGTTCCATGCAAGTTAAATATTCTTGATGGAGCATAAAATGCCCTCCAATCAATCAATCAATCTGATAAGGTCTATAGGCAGAATGAATTTCTGTTACATGGGTGGCATACTATAAAACCTGGTCTGGCCCCTTTCGCTTGACCTGGCCTCAGATTTGGCTCTGACCCAAATTTTGGCCTGCCTTAAAAAATTGGCATGGACTCAAATTTGACCTCTAAATTTTTTTGGACCTCAACTAATTAGGATTTTTTTCCTCAGAATTGCAATTGATTTTGTTGATTTATTTTTCAAAGTTATAGCAGATAGGTGATATGTTTCCATTGATTTTTAAATGTACACTATAAAATAATCATTATACTACATGTACCACCAATCTGATTATAATTTTATTTACATCATTGATTGACCCCAACCTTGACTTCTTACAAAAACTATGGTGTAGAACTCTTGTTAGTGATGGGCAATCGGGAAAATAAAATTAATCGACGATTGGATTAATCGGATGTACCTTTTCGATTGATTAATCGAAAAATAATCGAATTTTAATGATTTCAAATTTATGGCATAAATATATTAAATTTACTTTATGTTTTACCCTAGATATTAAGTTATTTAGAATAAAATCATTAGATTGATTGTATATTGTTTAACGTTTCTCTCGAGAATTTTTCACTCGTATGGTCTCCATATGAGTCCAAAATCATAATTAGATATTTGAAGTTAATAATCCTATACTTTCGATTTTATTTTCCCGGGATAGGGATAGATCTCTCGGCTTTTGTTGTTCTTATGGGATCCGGGTTAGAATAGAGCCTGATTACCCCTTGTTTGTTGTAAGAGACAAAATCCGAGGCCCCGTGTCACAACAGGTGTGGCACGATAACGATCCCTCCCTGTTCAAAGACTATAAGCGCCGAGCATAAGCCAAAATTTTGCAGGCCTTTACTGTCAGTGGTGACGTCTCCATGTGTGTGAGAGATTCTCAAGAGAAACGTTAAACAATATTCAATCTTATCGGATGATTCAGCTTCGTCAGCCATTTTTGATTTTAGATAAGTCGCGGCAGGAATATTCGTATTATCAAAACAAAACAAAAATACCAACGTCGGCGATTTTCGATTTTCAAAATGACAATCGATTATTCACATCGTTTCAGTTATAGCGACCGACAATGGAAAGTCGGCGACAATCGGTACATCACTAACTCTTGTGTTAAAATTATGTTGAAAATGATCTGATATTCTGTACAGTGATAATGAAATCAATCAAAACCGATACTTGTAGTTCTCAACTACATTGTTTTATTGGTAGTATATGATGTTTAGATGTTCCTAGTCACCGGTATGTCTTATACATAACTGCTCTTATCAATGACACAATATACCAGCAACAAAAACACTCTACAGTGGTGATTCATCGTTAAGCTTGTGCAAATTTGTTCAGTTAAATATCAAATAAATGAATTGGATCATTGGTAAATGGAGATTGTTTTCAATGTGCACACTTTGGAAACACAAAATCAATTGTGGTAGTTTCAATGTGCACATTTACAAAACAACAGAAACTTATCAATTATTTCCTACAACTTTGGGAAATTAAAACCAATAATATATCAATGAAATCAATCATAATTCTGGGGGCAAAAATCAATAAACCATTGCAATCATTTCATCAGTAGTGTATATCTTTTTGGGTACATATTTGTACTAGTACATAATTTAAGAATGGAAAAGAAAGTAATTTTATCAATAAACCAATCAATAGATATTCACTAAAATCGATCTGATCAGTGGTAGTATAATATGAGTATTTTAAAGTGTACATTTACAAATCATTAGAAACATATCATTTACCTGGTATAACTTTGAAAAACTGCCAATAATAAATCAATAAATTCAATTACAATTGGAAAAAAAATCACTTGTGGTTGAGGCCAAAAAATATTTTAAAGGCCAAATTTTAGGCCAGGTCAATTGAACCAGACCAGGTTTTAAAGTATGCCTTACAGGGGTCCTGAACTGCGTATTACGTCTCCCAGCAGAAGGCTGCAGATTGAATGACTGTTATCGAGGTCTGTGTAGAGTACCGTCTCCCAGGAGGCTGCAGATGTTGCATGTAATATTGACAAAGAACGACAGCTTTCTGTGCTCATAAATCGATCTGATATGTTCATTTAATGATCTGCATAACACTGGATCAATAGTTAGAATCTGTCACAACCAATACAAGGGCTCTGATTTATCTCAAGTGAGTTTCAAATCAAGTCCAAGTACTAACAATGTGAACATCCTAAAAGTTCTGCTGTCATTGCCAAAGAAAATACTGTAGTTTGATTGTCTTTTGACACAAATTTATGAATATGTGTGTCCATTTCACGGGAAGGTCAGAATCTGGTTTCTAGTGAGATTTATTGTTACCAGAAAGAATACACCTTTAAGATGACTATATATATATATATATATATATATATATATATATATATACACACACACACACACACAGTATTGTCATCAGAGAGAATACACCTTTAAAAGGACTATATATATATATATACAGTATTGTTAACAGAGAGAATACGCCTTTAAAAGGACTGTATATATACAGTTTTGGCTTAATTTTCCCCCTAAAAAGACTTTCAATTTCTTGAAGCAAAATATACTTTATTTTGATGAAGAATATATACACAGCTTTTTGATTTATGCTATTTATAGAAAAGTAATGGTGATGCCAATTTTGACGTAATTGTACAACTTTTCCCTTGTGTTTTAATTTTAGATGAAAAGTAAACTTGTTGTATTATTTTCTTGTTCACAAACGTAAAGGGAATAGGAGAACAAAATATTGATTCTACATATATTTCACAAAGTGGGTCAATGTTAGAAATTCAATTCTGTTGTAGTTTTTTAATTTAAAAAAAGGTTTTGAAAATGAAGTTTTCAGTGATATGTTAGATTGATCATGATATATCACATCATATAGATAGTACGTGTAGTTGAGGGTAACATTGAAAATTTTCACCATGAGAAACCATTGTCAACTGAGATGTAGGGTTTCGAGGGGTGGACATTTTTATACCGTATATATAGGAATCACTGTCTGTCTGTGCAGATTCGTGTTCGGGCCATAACTTCTTTGATCTTTGACTTAGGCATACCATATTTGACACACAGGTGGATCACCATGAGACGATGTGTCAAGTAACTTCATGACCTCTATATGACCTTTACCCGTGACCTCAAGGTCAAAATTAAAGGTTTTTTTTTTTTTTACAATGGATTCGTTTCGGGGCCATAACTTCTTTGTTTTTTGACATAGGCATACCATATTTGACACATGAGTGTATCACCATGAGATGATGTGTCATGTACCTTCATGACCTCCATATGACCTTGACCTCAAGGTCAAAATTAAAGGTTTTTACAATGGATTCGTGTCAGGGCCATGCCTTCTTTGTTCTTTGACATAGGCATACCATATTTGACACATGAGTGTATACCCATGAGACGATGTGTCGGGTACCTTCATGACCTCTGTATGACTTTGAACTTTGACCTCAAGGTCAAAATTGATTATAGGGTTTTGACATAGTCATACCATAAGACATGGGTGTATCACCATGAGACTATGTGTCATGCACATTCATGACCTCTTTATGACCTTGACCTTTGATCTCAAGGTCAAAATTATAGGTTTATGCCATGGATTTGTGTTCGGACTGTATCTTCCATTTCCTTCTACAAAGGCATACCATATTTTTACACTCAGGAAAGAGGTAATTTATACCTATTAACAACACCCTTTGGGGTAAGCGGGGGGTATTCTTAGTGAGCATTGCTCACAGTACCTCTTGTTAATGTTGCCTTCAACTACATGCACTATTTGTTTTATTATACTGAATGTCATACAGTTATTAGATATACGTAACAAAGCACTAAATTCAGCCGAATTTCCTTTTAGCTAGATTCTGTCAAAAACAAGTAACAAGAACATTTCAAATTGGTGAAATTAATTCAAAATTAACAAGATCAAAACATTAATTTTCTGCTATAGTTACATGTTACATGTAAGTAGTACTACCTTGATATAATATATCTGCTGATTATCGTTTGCTTCTTTCAATTAATCGATTTCATTCAAAATGTCTTTATAATGCACTACAGACAGGATTTTATTTCAAACACTGAAACGATATTTTTCTAATATCTAAGATGACTCGTACCTGCATCAATTTGATGCACACAATAATTTTTTATACCTCGGTACCGTAATATCGCCTGTTGCCATGTGATGTTTCCTGTTGCTAGATACTTTTACTCCTACATGGTAGCATCATGTTTTTTCAACCATTTCTTGTCCAATTCAATTTAAGTATGTTACATGAAAATATAATTAAAATATAGATCTGTATTCAATGAAAATTGTGTTAGCCAGACACATGAATAAATGTTTCCCTCAGAGACATGAAGGAATAAGGAAGCACTCTTTGGATAAGGAAGCACTCGCTGGAAGATAATTGTCTTTATCCCAATTAAACAAAATAAACACTTAATAAAAGGAAGTTTGCTTCCTTTACAAATAGATAGTTTTGATTATATCTGATATTTTTGTTGAAGGTGCGAGAATTCAATGGATTCAAGTACATCATGGAGGAAGCTATTACAGGGGATTTCGCTCTGATCAAGGCACACAAAGCTGACAAACTGGGCAATCTCACCTTCAGGTAAATAGGTCAAGGTGTACTAAGCTGACAAACTGGGCAATCTCACCTTCAGGTAAATAGGTCAAGGCACACAAAGCTGACAAACTGGGCAATCTCACCTTCAGGTAAATAGGTCAAGGCACACAAAGCTGACAAACTGGGCAATCTCACCTTCAGGTAAATAGGTCAAGGCACACAAAGCTGACAAACTGGGCAATCTCACCTTCAGGTAAATAGGTCAAGGCACACAAAGCTGACAAACTAAGCAATCTCACTTTTAGATAGATAGGTCAAGGTGTATAAAACAGACAAACTGGACAATTTTACCATCAAGTAAATAGGTGAAGGTGTACAAAGTTTACAAACTGGGTAACCTCCCCTTTAGGTAAATGGGTGAAGGTGTACATAGTTAAGAAATAGGGGAACCTTACCTTCAGGTGAATAGATCAAGGTGTACAAAGATATTAGACTTGGGGAAACTCACCTTAAGGTAGGTAGGTCAATGTATACAAAGCTGACAAACTGGATGTTAATAGAACAAGAGAAACTGATAGTAAAACATAGACCACCATAACCTTTTGTATAGGTTGAATATTTCAAATGATCTACCTTTGAGGTAAGTAAAGTCAAAAGTAAGAAAATGGCTTTATATTGAAATACATGTACAATGTAGAAAGACTTTCTCTTAAGGAAATTTTGAGTTCTTTTCCTGTCGTTGTAGGAAGACGGCTCGTAACTTTAACCCTCCAATGTGTAAGGCAGGCCGGATCACAATTGCAGAGGTTGAAGAAATTGTTGATGTAGGAGCCATTCCCCCTGAGGACATCCATGTACCACATGTATACGTGCAGAGGGTCATCAAGGGGCCAAGCTATGAAAAGAGGATAGAGGTAGGGGATAAAACTCCTCACAGGGGATAGAGGTAGAGGATAAAACTCCTCACAGGGGACAGAAATAGGGGATAAAACTCCTCACAGGGGATAGAAGTGGGGGGTAAAACTCCTCACAGGGGATAGAAGTAGAGGATAAAACCCTTCACAGGGGATAGAAGTAGGGGTTAAAACTCCTTACAGGGGATAGAAGTAGAGGATAAAACCCTTCACAGGGGATAGAAGTGTGGGATATAAATCCTCATATAAGATAATAGAGAGCCTCAAGGAAGACCAGTAAACTGCACTAATTGTGTCACCTTTAAATGAAACTGTTAAGATTAATAAAAGGGATAGTTCACATTCATCAGGAAATCCTGACTACCAAGGGGTGGTTGTGATTTTATAATTTTTGTGAATGCATTATCTCCCTTTACAGAGATTAACAACAAGGACAGAAGGCACAGATGAATTGGAGGGAAATGATGCTGCTGCAGAGCTGCGGAACAGAATCATCAGGCGAGCTGCTCTGGAGTTTCACGACGGAATCTATGGTAGGTACCTCAATGTCTTTACACTGTTATGATAATGATAGATGAAAGCAATGCTTCAAGAGATTCATGACCCGCCTTCCATGTGACCCAATAATAGTATGTGGCATTTCTACAAGGCTTCTCATGAGTGACAGTCTGTTATGTTGATTAGGTTACATTGGAAAATTCTACTGAGATAGATGTATTGTTTTCAAACCTTATCACAATGTTTTGCGATTTTGTCCAGAAAATCATGGATGGGAAAAATTATGTAAACTTTTTATGCCAAGATTCCGAGTTTATCCAAGATTTACAGCATCTAATAGTTATCTTGTGTGATATAAAGTATCTGTAAGTAATCTTGACGTTAGTCTCTTGTGATTTCAGCCAATCTGGGAATCGGAATGCCGATGTTAGCCAGTAACCACATCCCACCTGGCATGACAGTCCATCTTCAGAGCGAGAATGGAATCATGGGATTGGTTAGTAACTATGCTGGAAAAAAAATCATTGTAGTACATGTTGTACATTGAAATGAAGATACAGTTGTGAATGTTACAAACATGTTGATTAGACTGTCAGAAATTTATTTTCCTCTTATTACCAGGGACCATACCCATTAGCCAGTGAAGTGGATGCAGATCTGATTAACGCAGGGAAACAGACGGTCACCAATATCGGCGGCAGTTCATTCTTTTCCAGTGATGAATCGTTTGCCATGATCAGAGGGTAAGAGATTGGGATCCAGTGTTTATGAAAAATAAGTATAAATTTCAGATCAACACAGTACAGTTTGTGATTACATTACAGAGGACACATCAACCTGACCATCCTGGGGGCATTACAAGTTTCTCGTTATGGAGATCTGGCCAACTGGATGATTCCGGTAAGTAGATCTGGCCAATCGGATGATTCCGGTAAGTAGATCTGGCCAACTGGATGATTCCGGTAAGTAGATCTGACCAATCGGATGATTCCGGTAAATAGATCTGACCAATCAGATGATTCGGGTAAGTAGATCTGGCCAACTGGATGATTCCGATAAGTAGATTTGGCCAACTGGATGATTCCGGTAAGTAGATCTGACCAATCGGATGATTCCGGTAAATAGATCTGACCAATCAGATGATTCGGGTAAGTAGATCTGGCCAACTGGATGATTCCGGTAAGTAGATTTGGCCAACTGGATGATTCCGGTAAGTAGATCTGGCCAACCGGATGATTCCGGTAAGTAGATCTTGTCAAAAGAAAAGTCTTTAGTATATTTTTCTCTTATTTTACCTGATGAAATACTTATTTTAAAGATAAATGCTTGTTGTATAAGTTTAAAAGTCAGTGGTAGTCCATGATTATTGTGTCTTGATATGTCCCAGGGTCGACTTGTGAAAGGAATGGGCGGAGCCATGGACCTGGTGTCTAGTCATAAAACCAAGGTCATCGTAACCATGGAGCACCAGGACAAGGTCAGAACAGCAGATAAACGTACAGTAGTGTGACATATATTTGGATAAAGCAGTTGTTGTTTATATCTATCTGAATTTTACAGAAAGGAAATAGCAAGATTGTAGACAGTTGTAACCTTCCACTGACTGGCAAAAACTGTGTGGACATGATTATCACGGATAAGGTAGGCCTTTTGTTGAAAAACATCCTAAGTTTGACATAGCACCGGGATCGAGAATCATACACTTGGCTAGCAATGTGCAGCATGTGTTTGAAGAACGGTTTATGATATTCATACTTGTGATGTTTTTCTCAGAAGATTCATTACAAATCAATCCTGTGTATGATGTCACCTTGGCAAATGTGATATCGCGTAATGTAAGACATGTTGCCACAATGTTGAAGATGTCACAAAATCAAACATGATGTCACAACAAAAAATTGTGATGTCTTGATGTCAAATAAGATATCAGAATGTCAAATGTCACAATGACAAATGTGATAAATTGTCAAACACGATGTCACAATGTCAAATATGATATAATGTCAAACATGATGTCACAATGACAAATGTGATATATTGTCAAACATGATGTCACAATGACAAATGTGATATATTGTCAAACATGATGTCACAATGACAAATGTGATATAATGTCAAGCATGATGTCACAATGATATGTCAAACATGATGTCACAATGACAAATGTGATATCATGATCTGGTATCACAGTGTCATCAATATCCCAATGTTAAATGTGATATCACAATGACAAACATAATGTTACAAACATTGGTTCAGGATTTGAAATTGTCATGAAGATGATTAATGTAAACGAATTACAATAATGTGCTTTTTTAAAGATAAACTCATGAGATTTTTCTATTCAGTTATGTTGAGTATCATGGAAATAAAACAATCATAATGTAAATGAATTATTTTTCAATACTTTTGGAAATTTTCGAGGACTATAGCTGGGAGATTTTCACACAGACAAGTCATGAAATATACTGACATGAAAAATGATGCTGATGTGGAAACTCTACAAACTGGAAAAATCATTCTCTAATCAATCATTTTTATTTTGATATGTTTATTAGAAGTTGTCATTCCATTTTCTTCTCATTTCGGTGTATATGTGACATTTTGTTTGATTACGTATCTCTTGTAGTGCGTGTTTGAGGTAGACAAAGAGAAAGGTCTAATTCTCACAGAGGTGGCAGAAAATGAAGATGTGGCCAGCATTGTAGGCACCACCAGCTGTGAATTTGTGGTAAGGCAGCTGGTTTTACATCAGCAGAATTTATAACTTAACCAATCAAAGTACATTAATTGCACACTCGGCCTTTTTGCAAAAGATTGGAACATTAAGGGGAGAGATCAAAAGTTTAATGTCTGACAAAAAACTAAATTCACATAGTTTTTACCAAGACCCCCCTCCCCCTTATAACTAAACATGATGAATGTTGAACCTAATCGATTAACAAGTAAAGACATACGATTATAAATAACACTCTGTGTATCTTTTGTACTGTTTATTAACAAATGAAAGAGTACATTGAAACTGTTAAATATTCATTCAAATGTAATATCATTATGTGGTTTTTAACAGTCGCTTGTCTTTTTCCACTAAAATCGATGTTGGATGACAGAAACTTGTGGGAGATTTTATCCCCCCTCCCCATAACTATTTGAATTTAGATTTTTATCCGACATCAATCTTTTGATCTCGCCCCTAAATCTCCTCAGGGACAGAAACTGTAAACTTGCAAACATATCTACTTCAGTATCATCTAATTGATTTTTTAAATCAATTGTTGATATGATTTAATCCTGACACTGTTAAGTAATTGCTTTAAGATTGTGAGTACTGTAGACATGCTGTTTTTTACACACACACCCTCCTCTTCTTTAGCTCAGGAACATTACATTTCCCTGTTTCATCGGTCTGTCACGTACACCACACACGCAAAGGAGAGGATCACAATTGAATGAATTTGCTTGATTTTTTTTTTGTACACATCAGTATGTGTGCTTTATCCATGATGATAGGAATTTGGGAGAGGGGTGTATGCTTTATCCGTGATGATAGGAATTTGTGAGAGGGGTGTATGCTTATCCGTGATGATAGGAATTTGGGAGAGGGTTGTATGCTTTATTCGTGATAATAGGAATTTGGGAGAGGGGTGTATGCTTTATCCGTGATGATAGGAATTTGGGCGAGGGGTGTATATGTTTTATCCATGATGATAGGAATTTGGGAGAGGGGTGTGTGCTTTGTCCATGATGATCGGAATTTTGAAGAGGGAGAAGTTGGGCTTAATCTGCTGTCCATTTCTATTTGATTTTTACATTTATTTGTGGGAATAAAATCACAGGGAGACAGCAAAACTACATAATCACTGTCTTGAATGAAAATATGGTGACTTTCATGTAAGATTACATTGTACCATTAGTATATCCTGTGGATGTTTATCCATACAGACTGAGTTGAAAGTGGATGCTCTGTGGTCTAATTCTTTGTGGATGAAAATTTGTTAACGCTACATTGAAATAGTAGCACAAAATGTTCATTAAGATAACTATTTTGATGATAGAATATACATGCATGCGATTTATCTGTAAACATTTTAGCAATGTTGAAGAAAGTGAGAGAACTTTTAAACTTCAGTACACTATAATCACACACTAAGTAAATGATTTGTGTTTGCATACAGAAGTATGCAGGTTTGAAGAATCACAGTTCATACTTCCATGTATTTTCAAAATGCACTGCAGTTGTGAACATTGTACATATAAATCTTCATGAATATAATACATATAAAAAAAATTATTTTTGAAAATACGTGAGGGTATGAACTGCAACGCTTCACGCCGGCATACTTTTCGTAAATAATTTGCACTCTTCATGAAGTGTGCCAACGTGAAGCGTCACAGTTCATACCCCCATGTATTTTCAAAATCGAAAATATCTTATCTGTACAAGTTTAATGCATTCTTTGGTTTTGTTTCAGGTTGCTCCAGAAGTAAAAGTGATGGGACAGATTCTTACATAGACAAAGGGGGACAACTTACTGCTCATTTTGTCATTGTGTGTTAACTAATGGGTAATCAGATTGCCATGTTGATCATGTATTCAGACTAATGGTGTGGCTTTTCAGAACTACCAGTGATTTATATATAATTATCCTGGTATAAGTTTGAAACAAAAGAAACTCAACTCCTTATGATCTGAGATATGTATTTCATAGAACAACTCTGTGACAAATATCAAGCATGATTTCACAAGTGTGGAGAAAAACTTGATGATGTCCCAAAACTACATTAGTGCCCAGCTCTGGGAACTACATGGATTTATTGGAGAAGCACCAGCATTGAAATATTTTACAAAGTTTTGAGACTTTTCTCTCTTGTTTTGAAAATATTGATGCAATTTAAACTTCATGTATTTAACATTTTGATTATCATAAGTTTTCTTTCAAGAAAAAATTTACAAAGTCTTTCCAAAGTAGATATAAGATAATATGTTCTAGAAGCATGTACAGTCAAAACGGTGCAAAGATGATGAAAATCGAATTTATAGCATTTCATAGTTTGATTTCAATTATGTTGTTCATATACAATGGTATTAAGTGCTGTTCCATGTTAAGAATCATGCAAAGACTGGCACATCGACCGTCGGAGATTGAGCTGATACTTGCATATACTTTACCCCTATATATACAAACTTTATATGTGATATTATTTTTTTTCATCTGATGCATCTCTACAGAGAGATGTTACTAAAAATAGATTTTACCCATATTGAACACCAAATAGCTAATAAAATATGCATGAAATTGTTACTCAATATAGGAAAAAATTATCAATAACTTTTTGACCAATAAAAGTACACAATAGCAAGTAAAGTCCCCTTGTCCTTTATTCATTGCCATAGTGACAAAATCATGATGCAAATTTCTATGTAGTAGTGGCACTTTGATTCATTGGAGTTTGGTATTAGGTGTGGGCATTATATAATACATGTCCTGTATGTTTACTTAATTTAGGGTATTTTTAGATCTGATGCAATCTTGTAATCATGATTTACCACTTGTTCTCCATTTCATGATGAATAAATAAGAGGTTTTCATATTTCAGTGCAACCATAAATTAGTGCTCAGCTAAAATAAGTATGCAGACGGTACATGTATTTGAATGAAAATTCAATCTCTTCAGTTTGAATTCATTACATTTATATTCTATCCTGCCTAAAGTGTACCAGTGATTATCTTGTAGTGATTGTTTTGTTTCAGAATAAAAATGTGATATTTCTTTCTATGGACAATATTTTGTGCCTCTGTGAATTTGTTGCAGATTGGAAGGTTTATACAATAAATACAACTGGGCTGCAAAGATAATTTGATTAAAAAACAAGAATATCTGTAAAACTCTGAAACTGATGGATGCTCCTTGAACTGCATCTTACCAATGAACTACGTCATATGACAAATGACTCGCACAATGATCAATAACTGTTGAAATTAATTTTTTTTCATTTATAAGGTATATGTTGAGTGACATTGACCTAAATGATCTGGAGTAACCTTTGTCTAATAGTTATAGCTTATAACATTGTCTGTCATATGATCAATACCTATTCAAAAGCTGATAAAATAAGGAACTTTTTCCTCATAGATATAAGGTACATGTATATATGTTCTGAGTGACCTTGACTTTTCCAAAGTGACCTTTGTCCAAGATTAATAACTGAAAATATTGTTGAAATGAAGGTTTTCTCATATAAATATAAGGTATATGTTCTGAGTGACCTTGACCTTTACAAGATGATTTTGAGTGACTTGTCTGAAAGCCATTTGCCCGTTTCTTATTTCATGATCAATGCATGTTCAAAAACTGTTGAATTAAGGAACTTTTTCTTGATATACATGTAAGGTATATGTCCTGAGTGACCTTGACTTTTCTAAAATTACCATGGATGACCTTTGTTTGAAAGCCATTTGCCTGTAACTTATTTGTGATTGATTGCATCTTGTTTAACGTTTCTGGAGAGAATTTTTCACTCGATCATATGGAGACGTCACCAAGACCGTTGAAGGGCTTCAAATTTAGGCCTTTGCTTAGCAGTGAGAGTTCTTTAGCATGCCACACCTAGTGTGATACGGGACATCTGTTTTTAAGGTCATATCTGAGGCCTCGTGACATTCACACCTGATGCCGAGCGTTTGGCGATGGAATGGTCACTACCTGTTTTATCGACTTAGGTCCGTCGCGGCCGGGATTCAAAGCCCGGCCTTCCGTATGCGGGGCGAACTCTCCAACCTCTAGACCACCGCGGTGGTCATAAATTATTTGTATTATATATGATCAAAAACTGTTGAAAGAAGGAACCCTTACCTTGTATAATGTGTATGTTCTGAGTGACCTTTCCAAAATGACCTTGGTTCTAAAGTCTCTGCCCTTAGGAATATTTGTGATAAATTTCTTATGAAAGGTTTGGGGATGGGAAATTTTATATTAAATAACCAGTGATCCTGACCTCTCCAATATGACATTGTTCCATTAGTTCTTGAAATCAATTATATAGATTTCTGATGAAAGGTTTAGGAGATATGAGCTCAGACAAGACGGATGAACACGACAGGTACTTGCGGTGTAGATGTGAACAATGTGCGTATGAATCTTGATGAATATAGTACGTTTACTTTAACGAATGGGAATTCCGACAGAATTGAAAGTAGAAGATGAATACATAAAATAACTAGAACTTTGAAAATATATGATGGTATGAACTGCGCTGCCTCACGCCGGAGCGTTGTAGTTCATACCCCCCGTTTTTTCTTCAAATTATTAAAATATGAATTGACTTATACATTGAGGTGAACTGTGTTGTCCAATCCAGGCTCTCAGTACCCCTTGCTTATCGTAAGGGGGTGACCCCGGTCCTTCGGATGAGACCGTAAAAACCGAGGCCTCGTGTAACAGCAGGTGTGGCACGATAAAGATCCCTCCCTCCATGCTCAAAGGCCGCAAGCGCCAAGCATAGGCCTAAATTTTGAAGCCCTTCATCGGCAATGGTGACATCTCCATATGAGTGAAAAATTCTATTAAATAATATACAACCAATACAAGGCACTGACACTATAGATAAATATTCCACCACTACCATTCTGATGTAAACAAATGGCTAGAGACAGTGAGGGTGATATTATCACATTTATTATTCAGTATCGTATCGCATTTTTCACGTCTGTGTCACACGTTAAACTGTTGGTGTGTTTTATGAATTGAACACAGAGGTTCGCGACACTCGTCTTTAGGACTTTACAGTGACGGTCAAAGTAACAGATGATGGACAGGTGCGAGGTCTGGGGAAACACCACTTTCTGTTGATGGACATCCCAGCTCTCCAGCTCCTTGGCAAACATGGTCGCCTCCTGTTGGAGGTGCCAGTCCTTCTCGGCAGTGATCACCAAAAAGTTTGGGAGATATGACAGCATTTTGTTTTGGAGGTGACTCATTGGGCAGGCGGATGACCAAATATCGGGGTCCTTGCCGAATGTCGGGTGAAGGTACAGTGGGCGGACAGTACGAATGTTTAGCTTCTCCACGTGTAGGACTGCGGATATAGCTACCACACCCTGAAACGAAACGTAGTGTACATGAAGACGGGCACGATAAATGATGGTACTATAAGAATAATGATCACCCTGCTAAATAAACTAATCCAATCTATTCAGAAACGTAGTAATCCCAGGAAAGATTCACATCCATTGTGATGCCTCTGAAATTACCTTGGTCCTGTCAGTTTGACCTTGAATTTATGACCTTGAAAATCAGTTGGTTTGTTCCTCTAATTATGGGGAACATGTACTGTATCAAGTTTGACGATGTTAGCTTTGTAAATACCCAGGCTTTCAAGTGACTTTATGTGAAAAATAAGGGCCTTTTTAGAACACATTCTTCATAAATAAAGGTTATTTTTAGGATTTTTCAGATAAAAATAAGGAGTAAAACTTACTAATTGATACAAAGAAAAAATTAATCTGTATTCACCAAAAGGTTCATACATAAAATACAAAAGCGAATTACCATTATAGAAGATCATACTAGTGGTCATCAACATGGGTATATTCAATATAACCATCAGAAAGGAAATGCTCTAGCTGTTATATATAGTATACACAAATCCAGCTGAATAATGCTGATTACCACTAAATGTCTCCATAGAAATACATTGATTCAACACAATCACTACCTGAAAGTATACCAAGGCTTGGTTTGATTATTTTTCAACTCTTTCGGCAAGTTTTGCTTATCGAAAAAATTGTAAATTAGGATTTTCATTATTAAGATGCTGACAGACATACGGATGGACATGCACACTGCGCCATACCATAATGCAGGCCGTCAATGACTAACAGTTGTCAATGTTCCTTTATAGGGTAGAATCATCTGACCTTGAACCTTAAAATATCATCACTTGTCTTTCTTCCACTACCATTCACATAATTACAGAATATGAATTTTGCGGGGGAAGAAAACTAAATGTGTAGATGGTTGTGTTATGGTGGATATGAAAATAACGGAAGCCTGGAGTATAATTCGCTTATACAAATCATCGCATTTTTCTACCGCTTATACCCCACAACACAAACCTTAAATTGTCCACGGGCTGACGTGCGGACAAAATTGTCACTTTTATACTCTTGCGACCTCTTGATGTGGATGCCCTAATACACGTACCGGTTAAAGTATACATGTAAAGGTATAGTTTTGATATTGGAACAGATTACTAACACACACAAACTATAAATACAATGGAGCAAATAAGCACCTTTATATTGGAGGACTCTACACCCACATCTTCCAGGGAGTCTTGACGAAGAGCGAGAAGCGAACAAAGATGGCCCCCCGCAGAATGTCCAATCAAGTAAATGGAGGTATAGTCGTAGTAAGCTGTGTCCCTCCCCAATTCATAAACTTTCTTGATACATTTTGATAACGCTGTGATTTGATCTTCGTGTGTGTGGTCCTTTGAATTTAAGTTCAAATACAGCAAAGTTCCCTGAACTAAAACAAAAGTGGACAACCAGGCAGTCAAAAGGCTGTGTTCGAATCGTACTGCTGCATAAAGGAGACCGAGAATGACCACCCAGAAGCCTCCAATCAGCAAGGAATGTAATCTGTGTTTAGATCGCTGGACCGAGATTACCACTAGAGTGACCAGGTTGACCAGGACGAGGTGACCAAGAATTAGTCCTGACACAGGAAAGCGTCTGAGATCACGATGTTCGTGTGATATCGGTGAGTACACAAGACTTACAGGTGTCAGAAAATCAATCACAGCCACTGCACCAATCACCAAACAGAGTAACACACCCAGGAATATCACAGTCCCCACGTGTGACGTCGCTAGTTCTAAGAACAGCCACGGGATTTTCAGTTTTGTGAGGGGGTAGGATATTACAGCACACGGGACTCCCCTCCGAGCGAACTCCCTCCCCACATTCCCGTACAGACCAAAGTACCAGTACACGAACGCCACCAATAAGTTCACGTCTTCAAACACAAAATGCTTCCATGTGTCCTTATCACCGCGGCGCCACCCTCCACCGTGAACAAACACCGCGACCGGAGACGGCGAAGGGTTTCTTAGATCCGCCCCATGCCTCGGAAGGTACAGGTCGAAGACAGACTTATGAGACGTTTTATCCGGCGTCTCGTAAGAAATGTCCTCTAGTATTTCATAATCTTCATGACACGTTTTCCTTTTATAACTGATGTCCATGGTAATTATTTCAATATCTTTATCGCCATTCCAATTAACTCTCCCTCGATGAAATGTGTAACTGATAACACATGAACAGTATCCCTCTGTACACAAATCAAGATGTGCATGACCCGTGACAAAATGACGTCGTGAAGTTACAGTGCATGTATATAAAAATATTGTCAACTACCAAACCTGGTGACCGCGGAATGGTGTTTAAACTCGTAGAACTATACACTCAGATTTATCTTTAAGGTAAATTGTCATGTTAGGGAAACACTCGAAAAAAAGAAATATTGATTTTACCCCGCAAGGATTTCTGCCTGGCACTCGTATGTAGATTTATTTCCATTTCCTGGTAATGGTATTAAAATAACTATACACATGCTGAAAATGAGACTTGAAAGTTAAATGGGCAAGATAAACACGTGCAAGTCATACAATTAGATCTTATTTTAACCGCGAGTTTTTCCGTTTTTCTTGAATTTCACCGGAAAATTTAGTTATTTCAAACAAGCAGGAGCCTGGAGTTGCCGCGTGACCCAATCCTACGATGGTCAGTCCTGCGACCCTGTGAATGACCATTATGTCTTCTTCAGCCATGCCTACAACTGTGTTGGTCAGAGTTCCGTGCCGGAAACACATGAACAATTCTCCTTGAACTTTGACTTTCATAAGGGTGCTATGACGACCATAGAACGTGCTCCGGATGCTGTTTAGGTCTTCCTTGGTTAGGTTAAATCCGCGACTGGACACGATCACGTGACTGTGTTGATCCACTATCGCCGCCTTTTCCACTTTACCGTTTCTGGTCAGTCTGTACAGTAGGTCCGGCCAGGAGTTCGACATATTCTGAGATGGTAGTCTCGCGGTGTCCAGCGTCCCCACCCGTACGTGTGTTTACCTGTAAATCCACTGGTGCATTAACTTGAGACTCTTCTCTCTTCTTTAGTAGAGCAATAAAAGTCACGTAACAAGATTGTTTCCTATTGATAGACAGCGATAAGAAGTTCTGTCATCTACTGAATTATCAATGGAGAGTTCCCGCAGTTAGTACACACCTGTCCGTCAGTATTCGTAACACACAGGTAACCTCAGGGGTAGTGGTGCCTCCGGCAGTCCACGTAATACACACCCAAGTAACAGCGGCAGGTCACGCAATACACAGCCAACCGTGGGTAACATCGTCTCCCATCCCTGATGCCGGGTCTTCCTGGTCGAACTGCCTGGTACTTAGGTTTTCTCTCTCACACTGACTCCTGGTTTATGAGGAGATTTGTCTAAATTTAATAATAGATCTATGTTTATTAGGATAGGATTCCTTTTGAGAGGGAAGACGTTCACACCCAGATAACATTGTACTGACGTCGACTCCGAGAGAAGAATGCAATTTGACACCGGGTTTTTAAATTTATTGGTCACTTTATATACAAATGTATCATGGCAGAGTTCTATTACCTCTGTTCGCACTGTATGGGGACTAGGGGTTCTGAAGAAGAGTTTTTCCCCTCCCCCCCTTTAGTGACGGCGAGTCTTTACGTGTATTGACTTGTAAAGGTTTATGAAAATTTAATCACCTCCATGAGTTTCATTGGCATAAGTGATGTAGATCATACCTAGTTGTCTAGGTATTTGTATTGGGAGGGCAGAGAACAACAGGTGATTGATAGACCTTGTGTAGCTTCTCACCTCAGGGCGATTACGAACAATCGGCAGATGTGTGTGTGTGTGTGTGTGAGAGAGAGAGAGATAGAGATAGATGGGCGTCTTGTAAAGAGTTCTAAATCTTACGAACTTTCCTGTTTCTTAATTAGATCCCATAATTCAACATTAATTTAAAAACGTACTTTAACTTCTAAGGAAATGCAAGATCGATCGACATGCTACTTAATTTCCATTTGCGATTTTAACTAAACAGAAAAAATTGATTTTGAAAGACAGGACATAGAGTTAGTCTTCCATACAATATTTAACAGTCTTTTATAGCTTACTAATTGTTAATCTAACGATGTGGTACATTTAATTCGCCTCGGCTCGTGTAAACGGATCGATGTTTCAGTGAAAGACAAGGTGGAACCCATCTCCATAGCTAGGGGGTCTGAATATATATATCAATTTAGTCAGTTGTCTCAGACCGACTTCATAATGGACTCCGTCCGGATCTCTCAAGCAAATATTTAAAATAGACATCGACACCAGCAGCGTATATGTAGACTGGAGAGAGAGAGAGAGAGAGAGAGAGAGAGAGAGAGAGAGAGAGAGAGAGCATAATCTACATACAGTGCATGATATTACATGCTTCAGCATGGATTTTGTTCCCACAGTATAGTTATCATTAGTGAATAATTTTTGGAAGAGCGTGGTATATGAAAACAGTAACAGTACTTGTCACATATTTACAGTGATTTTCTTTTGTTGTTCAGGTATTGTATCTGGTTATCACCAATAGGGTTTTGTTATCGCATATGTGATAAAACGAGCTCCTCCCACCTTGTTATCGCATGGGCGGTGCTAACATCAGAATTACACAATAGAAACAAGACAGGGATAATTCAGTTTTCGTGAAGTTACTTTTGCTGTTTCGCGGGCGAAGCGTATGGAGCGCCAAATTAACATAAACTCAAATAATTGAAGATATCTTCAATTATTTGAAAATATCATCAATTCAATTATTGCTCTCTTTAATTGAATTAATGAGCGCATTAAATCAAGTATTGCTCTCATCAAATGAATTAATGCGCGCTTCAATTCAATTATTGCTCTCATCAATTGAGTTAATGCGCGCATCAATTGAATTAATGAGAGCAATAATTTATTTAATGCGCGCATTAATTCAATTATTGCTCTCTTCAATTCAATAGATGCGCGCATTAATTCAATTAATGAGAGCAATAATAGATTTGATGCGCGCATTAATTCAATTATTGCTCTCTTCAATTCATTTGATGAGAGCATCAATTTAGTAGAAATATTGCTCGCAATAATTAATTTACAGCTCGGTATAAATAATTTGATTATCTCTTTAATTCAATTGAAGATATCTTTAAATCATTTACGATGCCTTTGTATAAGGAATTAATGTGCGCATCAATTCTTTTAAAGAGAGCAACAATTCAATTAAAGATACCATTAATTTAATTGTGGATATGTTGAATTGAAGATATCTTTAATTATATAGTTGCTCTCTCTAAAGAATTATTGCTCTCTTCAAATGAATTAAAGATATCATTAATTCAATTAAAGAGAGCAATAATTGAATTAATGCGCGCATTAAATCAATTATTGCTCTCATCAAATGAATTAATGCGCGCATCAATTCAATTATTGCTCTCATCAATTGATTTAATGCGCGCATTATATCAATTATTGCTCTCTTCAATTGAATTGTTGATATCATTAATTCATTTGAAGAGATCGTTAATTCAATTAAAGCGCGCATCAAATCAGCTGAAGAATTAATGCTCTCATCAATTCAATTAATGCGCGCAATAATTCAGAATTGAAGATATCATTAATTATTTGAAGAGATCTTTAATTCAATTGTTGCGCGCATCAAATGAATTGATGATATCTTCAAATAATTGAAGATATCTTCAATTATTTGAGTTTATGTTAATTTGGCGCTCCATAGAAGCGTGTGCCGATCGATGTCTGGGGCGTTGAAACAGACGAGAAGTGTTATGTAACAAATACATATATACACATACCTGTGACCGTTTTTGCAGTCAGTAATGTTAAATAGTTCTCTCTCTCTCTCTCTCTCTCTCTCTCATTTTATAAAGAGTTTGCCAATGCAAGTCTTTAATCCTTTTCCCACTTTAATATTTGTGTTATACAGCCACAAATATGTGATAGATACTGCCAGGAATAATCAGTTTTTGTTAAGTTAGTACTGCTGTTTTACGGGTAAAGCGTGCGCCGATTGGTGGTGGGCGTTGAAGCAGACAAGAATTATTTTGTAACAGATATACACATACCTGTGACCGTGTTTTTTTTTTTTTAGTCAGTATTTGTTAAATCTCTCTCTCTCTCTCTCTCATTTTATAAAGAGTTTCCTAATGCAAGTCTTTAATCCTTTCCCTACTTTAATATTTGTGTTATATATGTTTTCTTAAAACATTTGTACAAAATACATGTAGAATTAAATTCCTGGAAAATTATTTATGAAGCCACCAATATGTGATTGATACTGACAGGGATAATCAATTTTCGTTAAGTCAGTTTTGCTGTTTTACGGGTAAAGCGTATTAAATTTTATATACACATGCATCTATGACAATCTACCATTGTATTGAATGTATGGTTCAATAAATGTAAAATGAGAAGCTTTTAAAATATGTGACAAGTCGGTTATCTTCTAGCATCCTCGTAAAGTTCACATTATCAAAGAGATGGGCGGTCCTTCTCTCACTCATGCGCTCCGCGCACTCGTGACAGAAGACCGCCCATCTGTTTGATAATGTGAATATTACTCGGATGTTAGAAGATAATCATTACATATTTTAAGAGACTGGAGAATCTTAGTAAATCTAAAACCATCTTCATGATTACCATGAATGTCTGTGAATCTGCTTTCTCCGAACTTTGGGAGGGCGGTATCAAATTCATCTCGCCCATTATCCCACCCTGGCAATTCTCAGACCCCCTGCCGATACTACTTCGTCTCCCCTAGACTCCGCCGTTACTGAGTACTTTCTCGGCGTGTGTCTAGACTGTCGTTACTGAGTACTCTCTCGGCTAGCTGCAATAATGTAGCCCTATCCAATTTTTTTTTTATTCTGACGTTTTCGGGATAGGGCTACAATTCCATAGAATCTCCGTAATGGTGCAAAATAATTTTATGAATAACCGATAATAAACTCTGTGTATTAGTCCCAAATGTTGTTTACACCAAAAGGAGTACCAACTTTGTGCTCGGGCATGTCTAATAAAGGTGTTTTTCATTAAATATAATGTACATGATGCAAAATTCTTCGTCTGCTCCGCCATGCTTGTTATCGCGAGATTTCGTAGGTGGATCTAATGAAAAACCTAAATTGACAATCAGCGCGAAAATGTTGTTACTCAAGCCACTTCGACAAAGAAAGGAAAATCATATTGTTGCAGAAAGAATTTACACTTTGCTGTTCGGTTTTTAACTTGATATTAAATTCAAACATTTTCAATACCGACGAAATAGCTTTCGCCTCCATACTTGTCCATTGATGTAAATACTACCTTATATGGCATATGCAAATGACTTGACAATCGGAAGTTGAAACTCAGTACATCAAACATGGCGCACAAATATGAATCGAGAAATTGGAATTTATCGAAATTGTTGAAAACGGTAGAATAGAGCCTCACAAATCTTAAGTTGCAGGTTGTAAATTTATATATTGACTAAGAAACATAGAATATCATTTACGTAAAGAAAGTCAGGAAATGTTTAGAATGAGCGCAAATGTTGCGGGAGTGAATCACTCCCGCATTTGCACCATTACGGAGATTCTAAGGAGTTGTAGCCCTCTCCCTAAAAAAAAAAGAAGAAAAAATCAGAGAGGGCTACATTATTGCAGCTATCTCTCGGCGTGTGTCTAGACTGCCGTTACTGAGTACTCTCTCGGCGTGTGTCTAGACTGCCGTTACTGAGTACTCTCTCGGCGTGTGTCTAGACTGCCGTTACTGAGTACTCTCTCGGCGTGTGTCTAGACTGTCGTTACTGAGTACTCTATCGGCGTGTGTCTAGACTGTCGTCACTGAGTACTCTCTCGGCGTGTGTCTAGACTCTGTCGTTACTGAGTACTCTCTCGGCGTGTGTCCATAACCGTACTTGGATCCCAAATTCCATCAATTGAGGAGGATATGTTTTCGGTCATCTAGATGTATAATTCTATGGATATGCAAATTTCATTTAATCGTTCATAAAAGATAAATTTGATGTCTCGCAAGAGCTAGTTGGAGTTAGAAAGATCTGCGTATGTTGTAGACACACAGATGGAGATGTAGATATATAGAGATTGGAGATGTAGACATATAGAGATTGGAGATGTAGATATATAGAGATTGGAGATGTAGATATATAGAGATTGGAGATGTATAGAGATTGGAGATGTAGATATATAGAGATTGGAGATGTAGAGATTGGAGATGTAGATATATAGAGATTGGAGATGTAGATATATAGAGATTGGAGATGTAGAGATTGGAGATGTACATATATGGAGATGTATAGAGATTGGAGATGTAGATATATAGAGATTGGAGATGTAGATATATAGAGATTGGAGATGTAGAGATTGGAGATGTACATATATGGAGATGTATAGAGATTGGAGATGTAGATATGTAGAGATTGGAGATGTAGATGTATAGAGATTGGAGATGTATATATATAGAGATATTGGAGATGTAGATGTATAGAGATTGGAGATGTAGACATATAGAGATTGGAGATGTAGATATATAGAGATTGGAGATGTAGATATATAGAGATTGGAGATGTAGAGATTGGAGATGTACATATATGGAGATGTATAGAGATTGGAGATGTAGATATATAGAGATTGGAGATGTAGATGTATAGAGATTGGAGATGTAGACATATAGAGATTGAGATGTAGACATATAGAGATTGGAGATGTAGATATATAAAGATTGGAAATGTAGATACATGTGTATATAGAGATTGGAAATGTAGATATATAGAGATTGGAGATGAAGACATGTAGAGATTGGAGATGTAGATATAGAGAGATTGGAGATGTAGATGTATAGAGATTGGAGATGTAGACATATATAGAGATTGGAGATGTAGATATATAGAGATTGTAGATGTAGATATATAGCGATTGGAGATGTAGATATATAGAGATTGGAGATGTAGATATATAGAGATTGGAGATGTAGATGTGTAGATATTGGGATGTGGACATATTGAGATTGAAAATGTGAACATAGAGATAGGTATGTCGGTATACATAGATTCATGGAGATGTAGACAGAGATTGGGACATAGAAACTGGGGATCCCTGCCTAGAGTCTGTGAACGCCCGTCTTATTGTGTCGGGACATAGAAACTGGGGAGCCCTGACTGGAGTTTGTGGGCTCTGAACGCCCGTCTTATTGTGTCGGGACATAGAAACTGGGGAGCCCTGACTGGAGTTTGTGGGCTCTGAACGCCCGTCTTATTGTGTCGGGACATAAAAACTGGAGAGCCCTGACTGGAGTTTGTGGGCTCTGAACGCCAGTCTTATTGTGATGGGACATAGCAACTGGGGAGCCCTGACTGGAGTTTGTGGGCTCTGAACGCCCGTTTTATTGTGTAAAATAAGAACATTCAAATAGTTAACACCATAGTCAAATGGTTTACTATAACAAGCAATTCATATTTTTGCCTTAGTGCTGTTGTATATCGGGGCACCTCTCTGTAATTGAATGTCCGACACGCACGCCAATCGGTAGGGTGCTTGCTATTGTTTTAAGTGTATAGATAGTTTATCAGTTGACTGAGTCTTCTAAATGTGTCAATAACCTAACACGCCGCTGTTCTCGTGTGTGAAGAACTGAGGAGGACCTAGCAACCAGGCTCTTGTTTCGCGGTGTGGAGTTCTCTCAAGCGCACGAAGGGAAAGATGTGAGCCGGTAGTTTACACCGTCATTTTAAATGAACAATGCTTGATCTATAATCGATTAAATCTAGACAACAATGTCAAAGTTGTAAGTGGGAGAGAGAACGTGGATTATAAAATTTGGAGATTGTGGCTACCATGGATAGATCAGGATTATCCAGCAGAGGAACGGTGTCCACGGAGCGCCGCAGTAAGTACTGCCTTCTTACTCCGTATAGTACACTCAACAACTCAAATTCTTACTCCGCGCAATACAGTACAGCCAACAAATACTCAAATTCCACTCAGATAAAATACTAAGCCGGATGAAATTAGATTTAAGAATACATTGTAAATATCATGATACAAATGAAAATAAGCTAGCATTTCTGGGGAAAGAGATCTACGGAGGAAGATTAGGGGAGGGGGGTCCTATGCTCCATCAATACTACACCGAATAACTGCGGGTACCCGTTAGCTGCAACAGTACCTATTATGAAAGGGAAAAGTCAACCTTGCAGAACATGAAAATCAGCAGCTTTATGTGCCGCAAAGTTGTATAGACGCCAACGAAACTCGCTTTAAAAGTTTGCTCATTTATCCCAGAGGTTAAAATCCCAGCATTCAAAACTACAAGAAGTTTTTATGTACAGAGATCTATTGAAATTGTTATATAAGTTTTATTCACTGCGGCTATCTGTTAAACTTCCCCATGAATTTTTATTCTATTGCAAAACTGTTTACCATTCATTAAAAGAATTAGCATATATGTAATTAAAAAAGCGTATAAATCTGGGAGACTTTAAACGCATGTGTTAGGGACTGTACACATACCCTCTGTTTGTAGCAAGGTGCTCTAAACAGTTTGTGTCGTTAAATGTTTAAATGATGACACTTCACACGTTTTATATTTAATTAATATGCTACAAACAGTGACCACTTTCTGACTATGTTCATTTCATAATGCGAGGAGTCTTGTTACTGCAGCAGACATCCATTTACATCTGATGGTGGCATTTCCTGATAAAAAGAAGTCAACAAAATATCAATTTATCAAATATTACGTAAACTACTGAGAGGTGCATTAGAATGAATTAATTTTTGCAGGTAACGTTTTATCGGCTACACGTCCACCCTCTTTGAGATCGTTAAATCGAGGTTTTATTTTTTTTCTCTCTCTCGATAAATCTCGTTTGAGTTGGTACATATACCTGATCAGACAATGCTTTAGATTACTACATCGGAATATTGAGTTTTAGCAGTGAAACCTTATAAATAGATTTCATTTTTGAATACAAATGAGGGTATATGAAATTCGACGCTTCACGCCAGCGCTTTATGAAAAATACACCGACGTGAAGCGCTGTACTCCATACCCTCATGTATTTTCAAAATTAAAATTCATTTGTTAATATATTTACATTCTACTTTTATTTCTGTCAGAATTCACAGTCGTAAATAGACGTACTATATCATAATTAATACGCACATTGTCCACTACAACGCATTCATAAGAAAATGGCTATCATTATGATCTGGAAAGATAAACAGCAAAAACATTGAACATGTGAATATTGAGCAATAGCTTCTTATTCGAGAAAAAAAAATCCCCAGTCTGGAAAAAAGCTTGTGATATACATTTAGGTAACTCACGGGGAGGAACTTTTGACCCTAAACGGCAGTTTTTAAGTGTTTAATGGCTAGGTAAACCCCGTGAAGTATCATCAATTCCCATTTTGTCATTTCAAGCGATTTCCCTCCTGCCTGGTTTCGATTCGATAAAAAGAAACAGTCTGTTTTTACTGTACTTTTAACCCCGATCAAATCGATGGAATAGAACAATGAATATATTGAATAAAAATGACTGAATACCTGTAGTCATTCAATATATGAATAAATAGTTTGTATTTCAATAAATTCTATTAAGGCTTGCAAGTGTGACGTCACAGTCTTTGAAAATCCCGATATATAATTTCTAAACAATCCCGATATATAATTTTTAAACGAGTTAAATCGCACCTCATTACTTGGAATTCTTATTAACATAGTTTTAATAACTATAAAAATAGCTTGTATCAAGTAATCCGATCAGACTCAATTTTCAAGTTTAGTGAAAATATTTGGCGAACAACGGAGAGTAAACAGTGCAAATCGACGACATAAAATATTGTTTTTGATTTATGATATATATAAACCTACAACCTCCTTCACGAGTTGTTTAAATATCTCAGACGTAAGTCATATTAAATCAAACTGATTCCGAGCAAACAAAGAGTTCCCTAAAACTCTGTAATCCACCAGCTCGAATACACAAACTTTATTCAACCAGGATTACTGCTCTGCTATATATCGTAATCCCAAAGTACGCCGAACCGTGCAACCAACCCTCCAAATTGACTTTATTAAAACAAAATCTTATAGAGTAACTGATATATTGCCAAATACTTGTAAAAACACCAGTGAAATAGTTGGACATTAATAGGTTTCTCCATTCTTACTTCACAGGCGTACTAGACAACATGTCCACATCACAACACCCGACAGCTTCTTCGGTGACATCCGGACTCTTTCGGCGACCAATCAAAACAGCGCTGCACCAAGCGGTGCTCGACTGTCGTCTTCATCAAGTCCGATTGCTGGTCTCCAAACACAACGTAAATGTAGACTGTAAAGACCTACACGGGAGGACGCCTATGATGTTAGCTTGTATGATCGAAGAAGAATTTGGTTATAAGATGGCCAAAATTTTTCTACACGCTGGAGCGTTTTTGAATTTAAGAGATGCGTTAGGAAGAACTGCTCTTAGTTACGCTTGCATGAATGGTCGTTCCTCTATAGTGGGACTCATCCTTAAGGAGGATGTACTTGATATTAATGAAGCTGATAATGACGGTAACACGCCACTACATCACGCCGCAAGCAGCGGGAATCCGTCCATCGTGGAGATGTTGGTTGATTGCTTTGTGAAGTTTGGACTTGATATTGATACGAGAAATAGTCTCGGATACACCGCGCTTCTACTGGCCCTAAAGAAAGGCCATTTTGTGTCTGCACATCAGCTACTGAAGAAAGGAAACGCCTCGCCGACATTACGTGATAATGAAATATTCCTGAACGCCAGTGAGTGGGCACAGAGAGGAGGGAACGAATCCTCCTCAAAGTATACACCTCGTCGGACCCTCCCTTCCCTTCCTGCCAGCGCCACCACTCTGTCGTTCTCGCGGGAGTCCACCATGTACCAAGCGCCCACCACCCAGCCTTGTAACCACGGCAGGAAACATAACGACCAGCTTCCATGGTCCGCGCAGTCGCTGAGATTTCCAACCCTACAGATGCCACAGGAATTTCAAAGAAGTGAAACATTTGTTGACGGGATGGACGCCAGACAATTAGTGTTGGATGAGATCGATGACTTTGAATCCGTCCAGCGTCCTACTTCTTACAAAAAAGGTAGAATACCCCACCCGTCTACTGCCAAACTTATGGCCCTCTCCAGGCGCACAAAGCCAGCAGTAATACCCGACATGACTACTATATTCCGAATTTACTCTGACCAATACCAACCAGACTGGATGAAAAAGCCAGCGTTATCGAAAAGTATTTTAACTTTGTCGACAGCGTCTTCTCAATCCAATTCTGAATCTGCCATCGTTGAGGCTTGTACTTAGCAAGCGAAAAACAATTGTCATGGACATGAATCATTAATGGGTTAATTCAATAAATTCTCGTTACTAGTATTCTGTATGGATGTACGCAAGACACAGCGAAGCTAATGGAATCTGTGTGACTTGAGTGTTATATAATGTAACCCCTTTATATCCCCTGGTGGCTACAGTTTCAGTATTATTAATCAACAGTGAAATGAGTGCTATTCATTTTATTTTGTTTATGCGACAAATCCTGGTCTGCATTTAGTCTTTCATTTGTTAAGCATCAGTTTAGTGGCTATTTTGTTAAGGCCGTATTGTCCATATTTAATGTAAATAAATCCATGTGAACAATCCGTGTTTTTCTTGAATGTAATTGGCACCAAACATCACAATACAATTAAATATACCCACGGCCACTCAATCCGCTGTGGAGGAACAATAAATCTTAATGCTTCCTAAAACAGCTAATTCCCTCAGCGGGTCAGACTTCAAGAACTGTTGGTGGACGGCCTGCATGTATTAATTCTGGACTCCAAAGATTCTCTCTCTAAATGTTTGCCTGTGGAGAGATTTTAAACAGCTGTGTATACAATTAATCCCTCAGAAGTGATATTTATTAATGTCAAATAAAGTTTAATGTTGAATATACGATGATCAAACTCTTCAGAGTACGATCTAAGATTACCAGGAGCATGTTGCTACAAAACAAGGATGACTTCTAACTGGCCCGCTGGAAGCAATTTAAAGGTGGAGGGGGGGGGGGAGCAAAAGTCATTTTTTTAAAAAGAGATTAATAAGAGGTATATACAAGATATAATCATAACATATTCAGTTGTTATATGAAGCAAGGGTTTTAATTATATTAACTATTATGGATAGTAGGCCCAATATCTCTCAGACTAGGACTAGCAGGACCGATATCTCTTATTGACTAGGAATAGCAGGTCCGATATCTCTTATTGACTAGGACTAGCAGGTCCAATATCTCTTATTGACTAAGAATAGCAGGTCCAATATTTCTTATTGACTAGGAATAGCAGGTCTAATATCTCTTATTGACTAAGAATAGCAGGTTCAATATTTCTGATTGACTAGGAATAGCAGGCCCAATATCTCTTATTGACTAAAAATAGCAAGTCCAATATTTTTTTATCGACTAAGAATAGCAGGCCAAATATCTTTAATTGATTGACTAGGAATAGCAGGTCCAATATTTCTTATTGACTAAGAATAGCAGGTCCAATATTTCTTATTGACTAGCAATAGCAGGACTGATATCTCTTACTGACTAGGACTAGCAGGTGCAATATCTCTTATTGACTAGGAATAGCAGGTCCGATACCTCTTACTGACTAGGACTAGCAGGTCCAATATCTCTTATTGACTAGGAATAGCAGGTCCAATATTTCTTATTGACTAAGAATAGCAGGACTGATATCTCTTACTGACTAGGACTAGCAGGTGCAATATCTCTTATTGACTAGGAATAGCAGGTCCAATATTTCTTATTGACTAGCAATAGCAGGTCCAATATCTCTTATTGACTAGGAATAGCAAGTCCAATATTTCTTATTGACTAGCAATAGCAAGTCCAATATCTGTTATTGACTAAGAATAGTAGATTCAAAATGTCTTATTGACTAGGAATAGCAGGCCCAACATCTCTGATTGACTGGTATAGCAGGCCCAATATCTCTTATTGACTAGGAATAGCATGTCCAATATCTCTTATTGACTAGGAATAGCAGGTTCAATATCTCTGATTGACTAGGAATAGCAGGCCCAATATCTCTGATTGACTGGAATAGCAGGCCCAATATTTCTGATTGACTAGGAATAGCAGGTCCAATATTTCTTATTGACTAGCAATAGCAGGACCAATATCTCTTATTGATTCCTATATCTCTTCACTATTTATAAACCTCTTACACATCTGACACAGATTAAAAAATATATCTTCTTGTGCAATTGAGGAATCTACCCATTTTTCATATTTACTATAGCAACACCCTAAACACCCCCTCCCCCACATTTATGGATCAATGTAGTGATTCCATGTTTAAGAAATCTATATTATTATATTATAAGTTTTAAACTATTCCTGTCTTTATTTGATAACTCTTATCTCTGATAATTAAAAATGTCTCAGTTATTTTTGGAAGTAATACCTTACACTTATTCACACCAGCATATTGAATGGAGTGCACCAGCACTTCTTCACCCCAGCATAATGAATGGAGTGCATCAGAGCTTATTCACACCAGCATATTGAATGGAGTGCACCAGCACTTCTTCATCCCAACCTATTGAATGGAGTGCACCAGCACTTTTTCATCCCAACATATTGAATGGAGTGCACCAGCACTTCTTCATCCCAACATATTGAATGGAGTGCACCAGCACTTCTTCATCCCAACATATTGAATGGAGTGCACCAGCACTTCTTCCCCCCAGCATATTGAATGGAGTGCACCAGCACTTTTTCATCCCAACATATTGAATGGAGTACACCAGCACTTCTCCACCCCAGCATATTGAATGGAGTGCACCAGCACTTCTTCCCCCCAGCATATTGAACGGAGTGCACCAGCACTTTTTCATCCCAACATATTGAATGGAGTGCACCAGCACTTTTTCATCCCAACATATTGAATGGAGTGCACCAGCACTTCTTCCCCCCTGCATATTGAATGGAGTGCACCAGCACTTTTTCATCCCAACATATTGAATGGAGTGCACCAGCACTTCTTCATCCCAACATATTGAATGGAGTGCACCAGAGCTTCTTCACCCCAACATATTGAATGGTGTGCACCAGCACTTCATGATGAATATGTCAGTGTGAGGAGGCTCAAGGTATATCATATCTTTTCAAAAACTGAGACATTTCTTCTATTGACATTGTCTGTAGTGTTTATCTTGTTACATACATTGTTATGTTGTTATGTTGATTGCCCTTTGTTTTGTTATTCAACATTTGAAAAACAACAAACATCCCTTCTCGATGTTTTCCACTAAGATATCACAATCAATTAATAATGTTGAAAATACAGTGGTTTGTTTGTGGTGTCCTAGTTGCTAGTATTTTAAATCCCTGTGCAAAAATGAATTATGTGAGAAAATAGTCTTCGGTTTCCATTGCTAGCAATATCAAGGAAAAAGCAATGTGAATGCACTGTAAACTAACTGAACGAGAAATTTTTCCCCAGGTTTGCAAAAACCTCTGAGTCATTACTGCGCGTATTTCTTGCTACAAATATTTGATATCTCTTGAATTTGTTCAAGATAATCTGGGTCGCAAAAATTAGTCACCGTGAACCAGTTCATTACAGGTAAATTACAAAATAAAGTCATGGATAGAAAAGTTGGTTTACAGTATCCATTTGAACTATACTTCTGCTGACATTCTCACAATCCTACCGACATTCTCACAATCCTCACAATCCTACCGACATTCTCACAATCCTACCGACCTCAAGGTTTCCACACAAACTATCTTGTCTATATCTCTATATTGATACTATCTGTCTGGCCTTATGGAATCCTATAACTTAATATATCCCTGTTAATGTTGCATACCTATATGAACACTATCTGAGAAATGTGTGTAAACTTAATATCCTGCAAAGGGAAGTAATTCACAACGATGTGTTGATACATGTATCTGACCACTCAAAACACTTGTAACAAATGGATGACAATATACCTATTAACACTATCCTGTTAATCCGATTGGATTCGTCCTCCCAGCTCGTTGTGAAAAACGAATCATACAACTCATGGACAGCCTGGACGACAAGGCGTCTATCATCACCGGCTATGGATATTACTCCCTGCAAATAAATACAGACAGGGTGAAATTTGTTACGTACAATCGTATATACAGAGAATGTGAAGCATCGGTTGATCTGGGGGCGGTTTTCTGATGGTAAAAGAGGGTGCCTTGTTTTGGAGTTTAATTTCCCTCAAGAATCTTTCACTCATACAGATATATCACCATCCTTTGGTTAAATGTCATACATAATGGTCTGTGTTAGGTGCTCTGCGTTATTAAGCATCGAATGTCATACATAATAATCTGTGTTAGGTGCTCTGCATTATTAAGCATCGAATGTCATACATAATGATCTGTGTTAGGTGCTCTGCGTTATTAAGCATCGAATGTCATACATAATGATCTGTGTTAGGTGCTCTGCGTTATTAAGCATCGAGTCTTCTTTTATTAGCCTACAGTAACATACAACATTGGTTTCTAAATCTCATCTGAATGACCTGTGTCTGTCACCTCTAATGCCAGAGGCAATATTTGATGGTATTACACGATTAACATAAAGACAATATTTGAAGGTATTACACGATTAACATAAAGGCAATATTTGATGGTATTACATGAATAACATAGAGGCAATATTTGATGGTATTACATGAATAACAGAGGCAATATTTGATGGCATTATACGAATAACAGAGGCAATATTTCATGGTATTACACGAATAACATAGAAGCAATATTTCATGGTATTACATGAATAACACAGAGGCAATATTTGATGGTATTACACAACTAACACAGAGGCAATATTTGATGGTGTTACACGAATAACACAGAGACAGTATTTGATGGTATTACGCAGTGAATGTAACAGGAAGTACAGAATGTCGTACACAGAGTGATTGATTACCTTAAGTCTGTAGATTTCCTGTTTGTCTCCTTTAGAGTTGACTAATTCTTTGTCCCACAGTAAATCTTGTAGAGCTTTATCGAGTCTGTGTTTATCTACATCTCCTGCAAACTCCATCGTAAATGTAGTCACATTCTGCAAACATGTAATCACCTGGTACTTAACATCGGCAAATACTTCCTGCAGCAATATTTCCTTATAAATCCCTTAGGGTGCAACCCCTGCCTGATAAAAGGCAAAACCCTTCCCCTAACGAATCTGTTAAATTTCTTTACATACTAGTATGAGTGAGAATATAAAGTCAGCTTTTATGTATTAAGTAAGTTGTATAAATGGACATTACTATTGCAAAGAGGGAGAGAAAAATCTTTGGACCAACTGTGTATCAAACCCAGGCCCCTTGCATTACTAGTTAGGTGATCTAACCACTGACCTACCCAGGCAGATATATGAAGTATTGTAATATTACTACAAAATAAAATCTAAAACTTATTTCAGAAATCATACAAGAACTCTTCATACTGAGATGAAAAAATAATTTTTAGAAAAAATGTCAGAAATGTGTGTATGTCCTTCCAATATATTCCTATGTAAAACCCCCTTTATGGTTCTACACCAGGTCCGATTTGAATCTTCAACAGCTTTTCATTAAAGTTTTGTCTGGTGCAGTGTTTCTTTTACACACCCCACCCTATTTTCATAACATCTCACATTACACACTAACATTGACAATATACTGCAATCACAACTTGACCCAATGGATGCTTTGTCGCAGGTTTGGCTAGAATGGTTCCTGTGGTTCTTTGGAAGTCGAAAAAGTCATTGTTATGTGCAACTCCATGAAATTGCAATATTTCACTAATTAGGCTTCAGAGACTGTCGGCCTTGGATCAATCACAAAATGTTTTACCCTTTTCAACATGAAAATAACCAATCTTAAATATTTAAATTCTGGAGCAGAAATTTTTTTTTTTAGTTACACTAAAAATAAATGTTTTGTATGCAGAGAGATGCTGTACTTTAATCTGACAACATTCATTAAGATCATTGGAAAGGTAAACAAAAGAAAAAAGTTTTAGATCTTGAGTTACTTCCCTTAAAATTATTTGAGATCCTCTTGGTTGTCATTGGCCTGTGTCATTACTTAAAAAATCTGTCATTGACCTGTATGTCATTACTTAAAAAATCTGTCATCAATCTGTATGTCATTACTTAAAAAATCTGTCATCGACCTGTATGTCATTACTTAAAAAATCTGTCATTGATCTGTATGTCATTACTTAAAAAATCTGTCATCGATATGTGTGTCATTACTTTAAAAATCTGTCATTGATCTGTATGTCATTACTTAAAAAATCTGTCATCGATCTGTATGTCATTACTTAAAAAATCTGTCATCGATCTGTATGTCATTACTTAAAAAATCTGTCATCGATCTGTAAGTCATTACTTAAAAATTTGTCATCGACCTGTATGTCATTACTTAAAAAATCAATAAAGGTCAAATGGATGCTTCCTTTGCTGAACAATGGAACAATTGGAAGACTGGTGAAAAGAAACAGGACAGAGTATATAATGATACTAATCAAGTAGTGACCAGTGCTTGCCAAGAACTGTAATTCTAAATGAAGAAATTTTGAAGTTGAAAACAGCAATGGCAGCTTCATAGAAAGCTGATCCTATCCACACTAGATCTTATGTAAAATTCTATAATACTTTCAGGTAATTATCCAAAGCCCTAAATCCAATAATATTCCAGAATTGCATTTTAATTTTTACATGATGCAAGTCAGAAAAGTACATGAATTATGATTATAAAGAACATTATTTTGTTTAACCTTCTACACACCATTAAATTGAAAATAAGCCCAAGAATGTTCCAGAATCAAAAGATTTCAGATTTAGATGACCAGAGGACTGACCTGATCAACAATATGTTTACTGTCTTTGTTGAAGCCTCTCTCCTGGAATAACTCCTCTAAACTAAAACACAATTATTCTATATTACAAATTTTTTTATCTCTTACAAGTGATAGGAAGATTTTTATTCTGTTGTAAATTGATCTTTTTATAAATGATGTGCAGATTTCAATTCTTTTACAAACTTATTTTCTGAATAAATGTGCTTAATTTCCATAGAGAGATATAGAGACACTAACTCACCTTGTCTTACTCCTACCATCGTATGCATTCAGATCCAAAATGGAATCTAAGTCTGTCCTGTTAAAAATCAATTGTATATTACACATAGTAATCGATGATTATTTTGATTCACAAGCATATTATTTTACATAATCTCTGCAATATACACCTCATGAAAATCAGGCCTTGTGAAATAAGTGATCTAACTAAGTATCACTTGATTTTAATACAAGACCAATATGTGTCAAAACTACAGTTACTACTCTTAATACTTTATCAATTGATTTCACAATAGTAGCTTGAATTGCTGTCATGAAAAGATACTGATTATTATTTTCAGTAATAACTGTTATGAAATTTATTGATTATTATCATCAATAATATTTATCATGAAATCTGTTGATTATTATCATCAAAAATAATTGTGAGTGTCATAAAATTTACTGATGATCATGATCTATAACAACAGTTACAAAATTAAGGATTAAGATTGCAAACCAAACCTGGCTCTTGTTGTCTCTGTCAACTTTGCTAGGCTATTAATAGATCTGAAAAATAATAATGATTTTTTTTTCGATTAATTACATTCACTACAGCTATATCAAATGACAATGATACAGTAAATCTGTATATGTTTACCAAAATTTTTGATAAAACTACAAATTTATTACTTTATATTTGTATATGACTGTATGACTTTGTTTTTGTATGTGACTGTAGACTGTATGACTTTATTTTTGTATGTGACTGTATACTATGATTTAATTTTGTATGTGACTGCAGACTGTATGACTATTTTTGTATGTGACTGTAGACTATAACTTTATTTTTGTATGTGACTATAGACTGTATGACTTTATTTTTGTATGTGACTGCAGACTGTAGGACTTTATTTTTGAATGTGACTGTAGACTATGATTTAATTTTGTATGTGACTGCAGACTGTATGACTTTATTTTTGTATGTGACTGTAGACTATGACTTTATTTTTGTATGTGACTGCAGACTGTATGACTTTGTTTTTGTATGTGACTGTAGATTGTATGACTTTATTTTTGTATGTGACTGTAGGACTTTATTATTGTATGTGACTGTAGACTATGATTTAATTTTGTATGTGACTGTAGACTGTAGGACTTTATTATTGTATGTGACTGTATGATTTTATTTTTGTATGTGACTGTATGACTTTATTTTTGTATGTGACTGTAGACTATATGACTTTATTTTTGTATGTGACTGTATGACTTTATTTTTGTATGTGACTGTAGACTATATGACTTTATTTTTGTATGTGACTGTATGACTTTATTTTTGTATGTGACTGTAGACTATGATTTAATTTTGTATGTGACTGTATGACTTTATTTTTGTATGTGACTGTATGACTTTATTTTTGTATGTGACTGTAGACTATATGACTTTATTTTTGTATGTGACTGTAGACTATATGACTTTATTTTTGTATGTGACTGTATGACTTTATTTTTGTATGTGACTGTAGACTATATGACTTTATTTTTGTATGTGACTGTATGACTTTATTTTTGTATGTGACTGTAGACTATGATTTAATTTTGTATGTGACTGTATGACTTTATTTTTGTATGTGACTGTATGACTTTATTTTTGTATGTGACTGTAGACTATATGACTTTATTTTTGTATGTGACTGTAGACTATATGACTTTATTTTTGTATGTGACTGTAGACTATATGAATTCATCTTAAGCTTCCTTTATCTGATTTTACCTTATACATGATTTTACTCGGTCTAGCTCCTCAGAATTAACCAGGTCTGTCTTGTTGATAATGATCACATCAGCCAAAGCCACCTGTCTGTTGGAAATAAAATCTTCAATGTATATCACAATTTTGCTGTTAATATTGATCATGACTAAATGTTTATATGCCAGCATGTCAATGAAATGAATTGAACTGTTGGAAATAGCACCAAAAAAAAAAGAAAAGAAGAAAAAACAAACAAACAAAAAACCCAAAACAAACAAAAAAACCAAAACATAAACAAGAGGCCCAAGGGCCACATCGCTCACCTGAATCACCTTGGCTCACATTTAAAGATTTTCCTTATACATTTGTATGTAAAACTTTGATCCCTTATTGTGGCCCCATGTAAATCTCAGCTTTTCTGGCTCAGTGGTTCTTGAGAAGAAGATTTTTAAAGATTTCTCTTATATATTTGTATGTAAAACTTTGATCCCCTATTGTGGCCCCATCCAACCCCCCGGGGGCCATGATTTAAACAAATTTGAATCTGCACCATGTCAGGAAGCTTTCATGTAAATTTCAGCTTTTCTGGCCCAGTGGTTCTTGAGAAGATTTTTCCTATATATTAGTATGTAAAACTTTGATCCCCTATTGTGGCCCCATCATACCCCTAGGGGCCATGATTTGAACAAACTTGAATCTGCATTATGTCAGGAAGTTTTCATGTAAATCTCAGCTTTTCTGGCTCAGTGGTTCTTGAGAAGAAGATTTTTCCTATATATTTGCATGTAAAACTTTGATCCCCTATTGTGGCCCCATCCCAACCCCGGGGGTCATGATTTGAACAAACTTGAATCTGCATTATGTCAGGAAGCTTTCATGTAAATTTCAGCTTTTCTGGCCCAGTGGTTCTTAAGAAGAAGATTTTTAAATGACCCCACCCTATTTTTGCATTTTTGTGATTATCTCCCCTTTAAAAGGCCTTCACCCAAGGACGCTTTGTGGCAAGTTTGGTTGAAATTGGCCCAGCAGTTCTTAAGAAGAAGTAAAAAATGTGAAAAGTTTACGACGACACCGCCGACAGACAACGGACAAATTTTGATCAGAAAAGCTCACTTGAGCCTTTGACTCAGATGAGCTAAAAAAACACCACCAACAACAACAACAACAACAAAAATCATACAAACAAAAAGATAAATTGTTTTGAATGAAATCACTTCAGTGAAAAATTTAAGTAAATCTAATATATTGTATATTGCTTGTGTAATATCATATCTATTGTATTGGAAAAGTCTAGCCATCTGTATCTCAGAGAGCGGTTTTGAGGGTTATTGTACACACTTCTTTATTCAATTTGAGAAAAAATTATATTACAGTGCAATACTTAAATATATGACACAAGCACAAATTTTAATGAATGACTATGTAAATTCATTTTCATATTTAATTTGATTTGTAAATATAGTAAATAGTATAATGTAGAAACTAAATAAAAACAACCAAAAATCATGTTTTAGTGAATTTTGCCACATTACCATGACAATTTCATAAAGCTTTACTTATATTATTGAAGCCAGAATCCATTATTTTTGCATGTTGATGAAACATTTTGTGCTGGAACTATTCATGTAACATTAACAAACATGAGAATTCAGTCAATATCAGATATTCATCAGTTAATGTTAGATAAATCAGAAAAAGCATCTCAGCTGTGACCCCTCCCCCCTCTTCAATTTCATTTTACACATCTATTTCAATTTTCTCCCTGTGTTTAGATTTTGTTTACTAGCTATATACCGAGTGGCCTCATTTGTAGAACCATCTTGGTTGATTTTTAGACTTTGTTTACTAGCTACATACCGAGTGGCCTCATTCGTAGAAGTCTTGTTTGATTTTTAGACTGTTTACTAACTACTTACCGAGTGGCCTCATTTGTAGAACCATCTTGTTTGATTTCTTGTAGATGCTGAAAAATCCATCAGAATATTTCTAGAATATTTCTTCACTGAGAAAGAAGAGGCTGTTCATGTAATGAGTACAGTATGAATGAGTGACAACATCACTGTTCGTTTTTTTGCTGAAGAATCTGCTCACTTTCACATACCAAAGACTCATTTCACAAACATTCTTACAGCAAATGAAAAAATAAAATTAGAAAATCTCTCCATTACAAACAATCAATTTAGTTTATTTAGGTGTAAATTAAAATCAAATTAAAATCAATTACACATGGATATACATTTGTTGCAATAATAGGAATAAAATTACAGAATTTTGATCATGGAGTTAAAATGTTATGTAACAGGCCACTGGTTTATTGTTTTAAGCACATCATAAATCTAACAGCTAATATGAGGTATGCAAGGCTTGTTAAAAAGTACTTATAGTCATGAGCAATGCTGCATTCAAGGTCGTAGCGGCTAGCCTTGGGGTTAGGTATGGTGGCTGATTTGTGCCATTTTATACTTTATAGTCCTTTTGTTATTTCAAGGCGAAAAGAAAAGAAAACAATATTTACTAGAGACTTTTCATCTCGAAATAACGAAAAGACAACAAAATTATAACATTAGCTACTTTTCGCCTCAAAATAATGAAAGACAACAAATTGTACAATGGCACAAATCAGCCACCATACCTAGCCCCTAGACTAGTCACTACAATCTCTAACACAGTCCTGGTGTAGCAAATTTGACCTTTGACCTACAACATTGGCCTTACCTTTCATATAGCAGTTAAGCATTAACCATGAACCCTTACCATATAATAACATATATAAGTCTATATTTTGACATAATACAAAAGGCATGACTGAATTTAAAATCATGTACACACAAACAGACAGACCAAAAACAATATGCCCTAAATCTTGGGAGATTGATGGTATAGAAAGTGAAAATATCCGAACAGAAAATGTCCTCTCACCTGCATGCAGTACTTGGCATCTACCATAGTGATCACACCTGTCAGAAAGGTAAAACAGTGAGATGCATGATAAATAAACTTGGATAGTAAACATATCTAAGATCTGCATGATGTCTTTCGAATGAAAAAACTATTCTAATTAAAAAAGCAAACAAAAAAACCCAAATCTCTTATACTACTGTATACCAAAAACTTGCGCCCCTGTTTTATTTTTGTGCATTTCATTTTCATTCTGAATGAGTAAATTTAAAACTGGACAAATTCAAATCTAATCATCCTAAAGTAGTAATAAATGGACTTAGACAAAGTCTAAACAATGTGATATTCTTTGTCAAATTGTCTGAGAGAAAATCACGCTGTACAAATATTTCCCAGTAGACAGATTTCAAGAAAAGGTCCTCAAGTTACAACACTTATCAGAGTCATACAGATAATCATGTGACTTGTAAGCTTTGAACATTGAATATAGCCCAACAGAAAACTGTACAAACTCTTGTCTCAGGATACTTGCACATTCAAACTGCAATTACTCAGTAGATATGGAAAGATTATAAAAGATTTACATAGGAAAGTTTTGTATCTCTACTGAATGCCCACTCTATTCCCAGTGGTCAGAATCTCGAGAGTCTGAATCCCTGAACTGAATCAAATAACTTCATAAGATAAGGGGAAAGAAGACTGAAAATAGCTGCACTAGCTCTATAGCAAAAGTTGACAAAGAGGCCATTAATCTTAGTCTGCGGTGGCTCTACATTCATATCATTCTCAGCGAAATTTGAGAAGACTTTCAAATATACATACCCTATTTCTTTTATTTTTTAAATCATCTTCCCTTGGGTAAGAGCATAATCCTTCATTTCATCAAACTTAACGACCGAAAATGTGAAAAGTTAACAGACAACAAACTTTTGATCAGAATTACTAACAAGCACTTTAAGGTCAAGTTCAATAAACCCCTCTGCTATCTTCAAACTCCCCTTACAAAATGTACTCACCATCTAGAAATATTTCGCTGCACAACTCTTCGTCTAACCAGAATATTGACGCAATGGGACCTGTAAAGGAGAAGATATATCTATATAACACCACTATAAAGCTTGTACAACATATGATATATTTATAACAAACACCTATGCTTTTTTGTAAAGTTTTTGCAAAGACTGATTGTGTTGTTCAACGACTTTTCATTAAGGAGGAATGCTACACCAGAGAAATTTGATATGAATGAAAAGTGAAGGATATATACAACAATATTTTGAAACTGAAAACTTTCAAATTTACCTTAGTTAGTTAAAAAAAGCAGTTTTCGTGGCAAGTAATCTGAAAAAATTAAAAAAAAAAACCCTGCTGGACTCGAACCCATAACCAACAGACCAGCAGTGGATGTGCTAACCTACTGAGCTAATCTGTTAAGCAATTGAATTGAAAAGGAATGGACAAATATTGCTGATATTTATATTTCCGTTCATGTTTTAAAAGGAAGTCAGCTACATCCGTAAAGGACCTCTGCCTAATTTCAGTATTTCCATACTAGAATTATCTCCCTTTAGAATGATTTGAAGAAACTATTCCTAACATGCAAGTATGCTTTCTACAAACTTTTGTTAAAGGTTCTGAAGAAGACATCTTGCAATGTCATTGTTAATGGCAAATAGAGCAAAAATCATTGACAGAAGGCAAACTTTGAACAGAAAAGCCTAAGACTCCTGTAAGCTGAGATTTAACTGACAGGGTGTGTGTGTGTGTGTTGTTGAATCATTTGTAAAACAAAGTGGGCAACAGACTGGTTCATATTTACCAGGATCAGCCAGTCCAGTTGTCTCCAGGAGAATGTAATCAAAGCGCCCTCTCTTGGTCATCAAGTTCTCTATGGCTTTTACTCCATTATCCCTGGAAATGTATCAGATATAGAAAACGTGATTAATTAAAAATGTGACATACACATATTCTGAAGATGTGTGCATCCATACAATGACAGATTGGAAACCTGATAAACAAAGATGTATAACAGCTGTAAAAAGACAGACTGAAAGCATGGTATACACAGAAGATGTGAGACAGCCAATCAAAAACACACTGGATGTGAGACAGCCAATCAAAATCAGACTGGATGTGAGACAGCCAATCAAAAACAGACTGGATTTTAAACTGGTTCCCAGTTGATCTCGCTTCTCTACGGGTACAACAAGTAAGCACTAATTTTTGACGGCCAGGATTCGGGCTGTATCGTTATTTCACGCGTATAACGAGAGTTCCTTTCAAAACAACAACGACGCTAACTTTGACGTCATAGTTGACTACACTATGTTACGAATACAGTGAAGTCGGCCTATGCAGCACGAAACTTTGTAACGTAGCGCAGTAGACTTTGACATCATAACTAGACTACAACGACTCTACCATTTGGAATCTCTCTGGTGAGACATATAAATCAACTGACCAATGAAATCGGCTCATTTGGGCTAACCAAAGTACCGCTTACCAGTTGTTTGTGTGTAGCACCAATCTGCGGGGAATCAGTTTAACTGGATGTGAGACAGCCATACAAACACAGACTGGATGTGAGACAGCCATACAAAAAGAGATGGCAGACCTGGTGCTGACCAAACACAGGTCATATATATATAAGTTAACTTACATGGCAACTTTTCACATGAATTCTCAAATATGAATGAATGAAACTCATAAATATGGAATGTTTCAGTTAATGAAGAGGACAAAATGATTAAAATGTATCTAGATAAATACAGTAAAACATGCTTATAACGAATTCACATTTATAGTGAAGTGATATTTATTCCCCTATAAGAGGAAAATTAAAATTTTATTTGATATAATGATGTTTGGTTATAATGAACCATTTTTCATTGGGTCTTGGGGTTTGCTATAACTGTGTTTCACTGTATTCAATATTTCAGTTCACACTGAGATAGTTTTTCTTACTTCACAGAACAACAAAGACATCCATTTCTGAGTTCCAGCCATTCCTCAAACAACTCGCCTTCCTGTCCGACCGACATCGACTTCTCTATTGAGTCCCCTTAATGCACATAAAAAACTCATACTGTTATCAATATACATGCATATAATAATTCCATTCAATGAAAGGTGAAGGTAACAAACAGTGATCAATCTCATAACTCCTATAAGCAATACAAAATAGATAGTTGGGCAAACACTGACCCCTGGACACACCAGAGGTGGGATCAGGTGCCTAGGAGGAATAAGTATCCCCTGTCAACCGGTCACACCCGCCATGAGCCCTATATCCTGATCAATACTTCTTATCTTAATATCTCTTCTACATAAGGTTCAGCAGGGACACTGCTATCTCCATACTGATGTGTAGGCACAGTAGACAGAAGGTCTTTAGACTATGTCACTAAAGGGTCGACACATAGATATAGTGGTCAGGAGGTCTGTGGACTAGGTCACCAATGGGTCGACATGTAGATATAGAGGTCAAGAGGTCTGTGGACTAAGTCACCAATGGGTCGACATGTGGACATAGAGGTCAGGAGGTCTGTGGACTAAGTCACCAATGGGTCAACATGTAGATATAGAGGTCAGGAGGTCTGTGGACTAGGTCACCAATGGATCGACATGTAGATATAGAGGTCAGAAGATCTGTGGACTAAGTCACCAATGGGCCAACATGTGGACATAGTGGTTAGGAGGTCTGTGGACTAAGTCACCAATGGGCCAACATGTGGACATAGTGGTTAGGAGGTCTGTGGACCAAGTCACCAATGGTTCGACACGTACTAGATATAGTAATCAGGAGATCTGTGGACTAAGTTTTTAATGCGTTGATGAGTAGCTGCCCTCTAGCCCACTGAATGTTTACAACTAAAATGTAATAAGTTTACAACAAAAAAACTACTAGTAACAGATGGATGTAGGGCAAACTGAATTAAAAGGTAACTCATATAAGCCTCTAGTTAAGTTTAACTCATATAAGCCTCTAGTTAAGTTTAACTCATATAAGCCTCTAGTTAAGTTTAACTCATATAAGCCTCTAGTTAAGTTTAACTCATAAAAGCCTCTAGTTAAGTTTAACTCATATAAGCCTCTAGTTAAGTTTAACTCATAAAAGCCTCTAGTTAAGTTTAACTCATATAAGCCTCTAGTTAAGTTTAACTCATATAAGCCTCTAGTTAAGTTTAACTCATAAAAGCCTCTAGTTAAGTTTAACTCATATAAGCCTCTAGTTAAGTTTAACTCATAAAAGCCTCTAGTTAAGTTTAACTCATATAAGCCTCTAGTTAAGTTTAACTCATATAAGCCCCTAGTTAAGTTTAACTCATATAAGCCTCTAGTTAAGTTTAACTCATATAAGCCTCTAGTTAAGTTTAACTCATATAAGCCTCTAGTTAAGTTTAACTCATATAAGCCTCTAGTTAAGTTTAACTCATATAAGTCTCTAGTTAAGTTTAACTTCTAAGATTTATGGTACTGCAGACCTGCAATATGATTCTCAAATGGCACAGGATTATTCATATAAACAGGTTTTATACTACTGAAGGCTTTAATACCAATAAAATATGAAGGACTTTCTCATTATGTTTCAGATCTATATACTCAGAACTGACTGTACCTTCACCAAACTCGTTCATGATGACAGCAATTCTCTTCCCATGTTGTTCCGTCAGGACATAATTCAGAAGTGTGGTTTTGCCTGCTCCTGGTGAAATTCAACAAGCAATGAGTTCACTTTTACTTTGAATTGCTAACTCTCTCAAAGATGTATATCATATGGCATACTGATTACATTACTTTGAACAAAAAAGTAAAACATCAACTCCCCCCAAACTTTCAATTTCAAGACCACTCTTTGTATATTTGTGTGTGGGGTGGGTGGGGGGGAGGGGGGGGGGGGGTTGTTGTTGTTGTTGCTGCCTAGGAATTCTGTGCTGATTACCCTTTGTATAATAAAATCCTGTAGATGATTGTGATGGATATTTTGTGAATAATTGGGTAGGAGGGGTGGGGGTGCACCCAAGAATCCTGTGATGATTGCGATGGGTATTTTGTGAGCGATTGGGTAGGAGGGGTGGGGTGCACCTAAGAATGCTGTGATGATTGTGATGAAAGGGGGTGGGGGCATACCTAAGAATCCTGTGATGGGAGGGGGGTGGGGGCATACCTAAGAATCCTGTGATGATTGTGATGGGAAGTGGGTGGGTGGGGGTGTACCTAAGAATCCTGTGATGATTGTGATGGGTACTCTCTCCAGTGTGGCAGGAACAAGATCTGGGATTTCTTCCTCCTCATCCGACATTTTGGCTGGAACTTGATTCTGTTGTTATCTAGCTGTTTAAAACAAAATGTCAGATGAAATGGAAAGTAATTTTTTTTCATTTGAAAGTGCACTGAAACGTTATCTAAATGTGATCGTTGAAATGATTGCATTTCTCTATATATCTTTAAATACCGGTATGTATGTAGGATAATTATCATGCATGTATATTTATTTCAATAATGGTGAATATTCATGAAGGCAAAGTTTGGAAATGATTAAGTAAATTATTTGGGGTGTTCTTATTCAATTCTTGGAGCATTCAAATATGTACTACGACTTTGGCGCTTTTCTGTATATTTATTTGTTTGATTATAATAACTATCATGTAATTACTATGAACTAAATCAATATATAACTTTTATAATCATTCTTATTTCAAGTAGGTTTTTCAATGAAGGAAAAAAAAATTAAATTTTTTTTTAAAAATTCAGTACATTATTTGGGGTGTTCGTGAAAGACTCATTTCAAATATGCTTTTTTTCACTGATTGCAACGATGAATTATGCAGGCCAAATGAAAAAATAATCCAGAACATTATTTTGGGTGTTCGTAAAAGACTTATTTCAAGAACTTTTTTTCAATGGTGGCGATTATTTATGATGTCAAAATGATAAACTGATCTAGTGCATTATTTGGGGCATTCATAAAAGACTTTTAGGGCTTCATAATAAGACTTTGGAGCATTTGTGATTGTACATGTAGTTTGGGGCGTTCGATATTCGACATGGGGCGTTGTGGATCTGTTTTGGGGCGACCCTAAAATACTTTGGGGCACTTGTGCATGAGGCGAAATGTCGATGGGGTGACATGACTGTAACCCTTAGAAATACCCTAATTAAGCTTTCTATTAAACATTAAAAAAAGGAAAAATAAAATTTGAAATTTTCAGCCCAAATAGTGTCCATGCTCCTTTAATGCTAGAATTATCACCTTTGTCAACATGTACTTGATTTGCTCGTTCAGAAATACTTGAGCAAAGAATTATAAATCAAGAATTACAGTGATTTTAAATTTTAATCTTAATTGTAATGCTTTCTGTGACAAAGGCCACAGATAATCAGAGATATACTGTCACATTATTTTTCTGCATGATCTACATTTGTGTGAATGTGTTAGTTTCCACCTCACGGCAGCATGTTTGAGTTCAGATATTCAAGCTTTGAAAAGTTTGTAAAAGATACCACTTACAGACTTTTATTTTAAAATGTCATCTGTACTATTATATTTCTTAAAGTAATTGAATTTGATTATGATACCTAACGGAGAGGAATAGTAATATATCAATAACACCAGACAATAACTTTAAACTGTTATTATTTATTGTGATTTAATTAAACACTTTTAACAAGGACTGACCACTTGCCTTTCTGCTCTTTAATTTCACAAAGAAAAATAAGTTGGCGACTGTCATGAAACAAGTACCCGTTTCTATAGACTATGTTAAAACTTACTACTAATAGATCTAGATTCTACACTGATTTGTTAAAAGTTGGTGTAAAATATACCGCACGGGTTTTTCTCCACAGATTATCTGAATTCACTTGGATGCGTATATGTCGCTGCAGTTTCCTGAAGATTATCTGAGTTCACTTGGATGCGTTTGTCGCTGCACAGTTTCCTGAGGGGCCTGATCAACAAACACATGTAACACACTGCATCTTTTACTGTAAACAAAATTAGAGTTATCTTTCTTGGCACGATGAAGATAAAATCCAAACCGATCCCAACCAAACACGGTTAATCCGAAAGAGCGTAAGTGAAAAATTCTTGGAAGAACGTTTAACAAATAAACAAACAGTAACAGAAAAAAAAAGGGAAACAGGAAGGAGGTTCGGAGTAGTTTTATACAACGCAGGAACCTTTCATTTTTTGGTCACCTGAGTAAACTTAGGTGACTTATTGTAATATTGGTTGTCGTCCGTCGTCCGTCGTGCGTTAACAATTGAACATTTTTAACTTCTTCTTAATAACTACCAGTCCAATTCTTTTCAAAATTGGTATGAAGCATCATTGGGACAAAGGGGACACAAATTGTAAATTTCAGGACTCCAGCATCCCTGGGGCCTCAGGGGCGGCGGCAAAAACTGTCCAAAATTGGCCAATTTTCAAAAATCTTCTTCTCAAGAACCACACACATGTAAGAAAAACTAAATACATGGTGATGGAAAACGAGAAGGCCTCTACCAAAATTGTAAATTTCATGATCCCCGGGGTAGGGGTTCTGACCCCAGGGTGGGGTCAAACTTTGTATATAGTGTTTATGTGTAAAACACTTAAATAACATTTTCTTTAGTGCTGTTGATACTATATTGACACTAAATAGATATTTAGAAAGAGCAGATAGTCCTTTACCCAAATTTTAAATTTGATGATCCCAGGGGTAGGGGTTTTGGTATCAGGGTGGGGCCAAAATGGTCAGTTATTAAATGTGTGAACAATAGAGATTTTTAACTTCTTCTTGATAACTATCATTCCAATTCTTTTCATATTTGGTATGAAGCATATTTAGAACAAGGGGGACATAGATTTTAATTTCAGGATCCCCGGGGTAGGGGTTCTGAACCCAGGGCGGGGCCAAACTTGGTATATAGTGCTAAATGGATAGAGCAGGTAGTCTTTTACCAAAATTGTAAATTTGATTTTCTCCAGAGTAAGGGTTCTGACCCCAGGGTGGGGCCAAACTTAGTATATAGTACGTACATATGTATGTGTAAGTTTGCTGATGCTGTATAAAATCTAAATGCATACTTAGAGATAGAAAATGATGTACAAAAAATAGTGAATTTCATAACCCAGGGTTATGACTTTAGGATGAGTCCAAATTAGTCATATCTTTTGATATTTTAATGTTAATACACCTATTTAAAGCCTTTCATCAGTGTATGCAATTTTGAGGGCAGTGAAGTTTTAAGAACACATCTTGTTTAATATTGTTGCTGAACATTAAAATTTAGCTTAGATATTCAGAACAGGAAATTTTTTTCTATATTCCATAGCCCATGGAAGTAGTGATACTTTTTCACTATATTCAGGTGACCGATAAGGCCTATGGACCTCTTGTTTAAAGAGAACAATGATAAATGCAGTATTGTGCATCATTTTGGAAATGGCGGTGGAATGATATAAATCCCATATATTCACATTAACAGTTTTTGTATATGACAACATTACGAAATCGGTAAAATGTGTCTAAATGCTCATGGATCACACATACCTTTAACTCGTGGAAATGTCCGTAATAGATCTACGTGGTGAAACAATTAACTTAGTTCAGAATTGTTTTTGTTTGAAAATCGGATGTAAATCAAGTAGATTTGTCTGTTGAAATTCTATGGACACGAATTGTGCTCCATAAATAGCCGATCTATTTTTATATTCTTATAAGGCAGATTCTATTCTAAAGCTTCTATATGGGAAGAAGAAAAAATCCTTGCGGTGGCCTTCAACCCAACATTTAGATAATATATCGACGACGTTTTATGTATTAACGATGTTCATTTTCATTTATATGTTGATTCCATATATCTTAGTGAACTCGAAATAAAAGACACCACAAAGTTGTCCATATCTGCTTCATATTTGAACATTTTATTGAACAAACTGACAACTCAACTTTATGACAAATGGGATGACTTCAGCTTCTCCATCGTCAACTTTACATATGTATGTAGCAATGTTCCATTATCCCTGCATATGGTGTTTATGTTTCTCAACTAATTCGATACGGAAGAGCATGTTCTGCACATGATAGATTCAAAATCGAAACAGGCTGCTGACAAATAAGTTGATATTATGTGCAGGGGTTTCAACGGTCGCGTTTGAAGTCAGGATTTCGCGCAAATTATACATATATCATGGTCGTTATAATGATCTTATTCGCATATACAATATCTCGTTAGGTCAAATGCTGTCTGACGTGTTTCATACCAAATGTTAGGCCGTTCTTGGCACACTGATATCGGGGATGTACATAACATATTCTAAGTTATTATGTTACTGCAGTAAATGCATTAACCTCCACATACCCATCAGTTCTATCTGCTCTTTGTAAGTATGCATAACAATCGGCCCGTCTTCAAATTTCATCAAATTGAATATGTAAGGTGTCTACAAGCTGTTGCTGTCATAACACATTAATTTTTCCTTCTATCTCATAGCTTTCTTTTTTAAAAAGAGCAAAATTAAACATAGAATTGTTTCTTACAGGAAAAAAAATCGCAAATAACGTCATGACGTCGGATTTCAATAACAATGTCTTCGAAAAGTGACCAGCAAGATTTCATGCGGGGATTAATGGTTTACAGAAAAATCTCCACCTTTTCAATTAAGTGCTTCGTAACCGGGAAGCCGTGAGTTCGAGCCCAGCTCCTGCTATGGACACGTCAAACCCAAGACGTTACATAGGTAGTTATTGTTCCTTCGCCAAACGCTCGGCATTTAGAAGTGCATGAGAATCACGGGTATTTCGGATATGACCTTAAAAACGGAGGTCCCGTGTCGCGGCAGGTGTTGGCACGATAAAGAACTCTTACTGCTACGGCCCTGGGCGCGATGCATGGGTCTAAATTTGTGGTACTTCACCTACAGATGGTGACGTCTCAATATGAGCGACAAATTCTCGACGGGACGTAAAATATACAATGGGTTAGAGTATTTCCAGTCCGAAATGGAATTGACAGAAATCTGGTTTTAATATATGTGGAATTAGAAACTTCAGCTGTAATTTGTTTTGGTCAAACACAGCGAAAATGATTTAATCGTCCGTGTATTTACTTCAGCTGAGACTACAATGCCTTTCCTCAAAATATATTGATGAAGACGAAGTTTAGAACATACAGCTGTGATTTTGGGCCAGTAATTTTATACACAAAGCGATATGCACTAGTACTGGACTTTTGCGAGAACTTTCACAGTCAACGCATGAACGGTTGACTTGGACATTTAAACCTGCGTATTGTATGGAAGCACGGAATAGTTAAATATATGCGATGTCGATTTGTTGAACAGAATATAGGGAACTTCTACCTCGCTCTTGGAGCTAGCTTTATAGTGATTTCTCTTGATCACACAAATTAAGCAAAGACGAGCGTTTCAAACCGCTGCACGTTACAAAATTGTGACAGTGTACCGGTAGTGACTCTGGTGTTTGGCTGTCCAGAGGGTTGCTTAAGGTAGAGTATGTCTGGAACTCTGGGACTGTGTGTCCATGTTCGCACGTTGTTTTGTCCTGGGGCGACGGTGGTTGTTGTCGTGAACGACAGATGCTTTTGCTAAAGAGGTGCCAAAAATCAGAGAAGACCCATGCTAAGCTTCGGGACGAAGCCTTCCTGAGCGGGGGAAATGTAGCAGACAGTATGTAGGGATTTTCTACGGCCTCGCTAATGAGGTAGTTTTTCTAGTGATGTGGTAGAGTCTCTCTCTAAGCATCGACGAGCGTGTTCAGATCGCTGCACGTTACAATATTATTATGGTAGGCCTGTTACGTTTCAAACCATTTGAACTTCTTTCATTTATCTGGCAATTATCAAAACATATTTCACACAAAGGTATTGCTTTATTTCATTTTTGCATGCATACCTGGGTGTAAGATTTTAACTCGCACAGATACCTTGTTAAAACTTTACAAAAAGTCATTGCAGCATGATAGATCAAATGTAAGTTTATCATGCAAGATTTTGCATTTTACTTTATCGTGAAAAGATATGACGTTGTTATACAACTTTATTCAATCAAACACACAGGTACAACACAGAACATGATAAACGTACATAGAATTCGGATTTTTTATTTAACAATATTCTATTCACTGATAAGTGAATGGGATTGGGCAGCAGGTATAGCCTATTTCACCCATCTCCCTAATTCGGAATTACATGTGCATCTGCGCTAATGCAGATATGTAGCTCTCTGGGGAAATATTTGGACATACCAGAGAGCTACAAATCCACCCATTATGAAAACCTCCAATTTACGGCGTAGGTCGCTGTATTCTTACATCATAATATAAAAAAAAAATCCTAACATATTTTCCCAGTATATTGTATTTCTGTCCAAACATTTATTAAAGCCGCATGTGAACCGAAAACGCATATCTTCAATTGATTCTGTTTGTAGAGGTAGCCATGTTAGGTAACAGTCAATTCGAACCCCGTTGATTTTTATATCTATTCATTCTATCCAATATGAAGTACGTAAATATTGAAAAGAAATCCTAGTATGTTGTGAAAGCCATTAGTCTGGTCCCCTTTCTCCAATTAATCTTTTTAATACTGACATATAAAAACAGAACTTGGAGGGGATGGAACTGGAATTGTTTCATCTAAAATATTTAACTAACAAGAGGCCCACGGCATAGCATTGAAGAAGACTTTGCTATTTTTAAATAGTTTACACATAAACACTAAATACTAGTCAGGGCTTTCAACAAATTTAAAAGTAGGAGGCTGAAATGAAAAAGTAGAAGGCGATCCAATGCGAATGGCGCAGCCGTATCGCACGCCGAGCTATGCTCGGCGCCCTTACGGCCGGGGGTCTGGGGTAAATGACGCAAAATCCTGCATTCTGGCGGTTTCCTGGCACTTAAATGCAGCTTTGAAATTGTCAATTTTTTGCCTGAAATTTTTACTTTTGCCATGAATTGATTGTTTCATATGTGAAATTTTCTGTTCATGCAAAAACTTTAAAAAATTCAACATTGCAAAGTACTAATTTTGATGCAAAATGAAAAATAAAGTGCATCAAGATAACTACATGTAATTATTTTTTGCAATGCTGTATCAATCAATTTTTAAGTGTCTTTGCTTGAATCTCTGCCACCCAAGAGTAAGCAGATTAAAGTAAAATGTAAGAAGAATAAAGATCACAACCAACACCAGTTTTATATAATAAAGCATCAATATATATTATATTTATAGTTGTTCTAATTACCTGTATTGTCAGCTTTCGCTTCCTTTTTTAACGGATACATTGTATGTTATAAAAAAAAAGTTTACATGTATTTAATCATTTTTTTTTTATTGAATTGCAAATAAGAGTTACACTCCCAATATTTTAAGAATATTCTTCACCATTAACACAACTCTATATTTCTATTTTCATTTGGTCCCTTAAAGTCTGTTAACTTACACTGGGAGTAATATTTTTCTCCAAGACTGACATGAAACCCATTGGGACCTTTTGCTTTTGCTCACCCCAATATTTTTTAAATAAAACCCAAACAATCTTTATTACAAATTAATAAGTAACATTTAAATGACCTATAATTTTATTTTTCCACAAATTCAAGTTAACAGCTACAAATTTGTTGGTAACATAGCGAATTTGTGCTGAAAAATTCTACTTTCGTTTTTATTTAATACCACGTGGGCATTTGCAAATTAAAAAGAATAGCAAGTCTGAAATCTTTCCTGATTAAATTCTGTTTTCGCTTTAAAATTGTTGATTGATATTATACTTGTGTCACTTTCACTTCTGGCCTTTTTAAAGCCGAAACTGAACAAGGTATTTGTTCTCTTCATTCCGTCAACATCATTGATTTTTACGTTCAGGACTTGTTGTTATCTTTCGGAACTTCTCGTCCGTGTTGTCACGAATTGGGTAAATCCGAGGCTTTCCGACTATTGCAATTGACGTATTATTTTCTACACCAACAGACGACCAATCAGGTGCCGGTATTTACCTGAACTAAATTTAGCGCAAGTAAACACGTTTTTACATCCTAACGGCCGCGATTTCTGAGTCTACTAAAGTTTGGAAGATGTTTAAAGTTTTATAAAAGTTTTTTTCATTGGACATACATTTTTGTCACTAAAGTAGCCGGCACCTAATGTTACTATAGGCGGCGGAAATCCGCCGGCTACCGGCTACTTTTGAAAGCCCTGCTAGTACCTAGTTTGGCCCCGTCCTGGAGTCAGAACGTCTACCCCGGATATCATGAAATTTACAATTTCGGTAGAGGCCTTCCAGCTCTACAAGACCAAATTTTCTTACAAATGTAAGGAAGATTTTTAACATTGGTCAATTTTTGCTCCATCCTTAAGGCCCCAGGGGTGCAGAAGTCCTGAAATTTATACTTTATACCCCCTTGTCCAAAAGATGCTTCATACCAGATTTGAAAAAAAAAAATTAAAGGACAGTTACATTATCAGGAAGAAGTTAAAAATGGTCAAGTGTTCACGCACAGCGCACGACGACAGATGCTGACCAATTGCATTAGGTCAGGTGACCAAAAATATCTATGGGGATATTAGGCCACATAGTCTTTACTGTTTCAGAAACAGTACGAGTATGGAAAGGAACCGGAACAACTCTATAATGTTTAGACAACTTGACCATTTCTGTACATCACTTATTCATGTATACAGATATGTCACGAAAATGTTTCCATATTATATGCTCGTGTCAAAGTCAGCGGTTGACTGCAAAAGACAGCCCATCTCGCAAACGTCCAGTACTGTATAGTTGTCCGTAGAATTAGAGTGGTAGATGGGGAACTAGCAGGGGGTCCTCGTTTGTTTGGTCGGAGGCTCTAGAATACATAGTCTTCGTGAGCAGTAGTCAGATCATCATTTGGAAGATGATTGGTGGTGTCCTGAAGATGTGCAATAAGTTTCTAATTTTTTATTTTCAGCATGGGGTCTACATGGGAATCGAAAAACGACGGTTTTTTTTCTGTATATATAAAAAGACCATATGGTTCCCAGAACCCCTCTTACATTATACGCAGTAGCCAAATCAGCATTTGGAAGATGAGTGGGGAATGATCGATCCTATAGATGGGCAATAAAGTTTCAGAATTTCCATTTTCACCCTGAGGGCCAATCAGGGGTTAAATACGACATTTTTTAATAGAATACCAGGTTTTTGTACTTACCTATATACGTCATTAATCAAATACATGACCTCCCCTCCAACTCTTATTCATTGGGTTTCTCGCTGTTTCTGTTCTGATGCGAGTACTTTTTGTGCTCCAACCACAGGGATTTGCTCCCGTTTAAAAACAATTGTAAAAAAGATACTATATTTTATGATATAGTATATAAATATTGCATGTAGTTGAGGGTAACACTGAACATTTTCACCCCGAGGCGTAGCTCCAATCTCTATCCAGAGTTATCGTTCCTTACACTCTTTACAGTGCAAGTCAGAGCAAGGAACGACAACTCTGGGTAGAGATTGACATCCCAGACTGTACTCGTCAATGCTGGTACCGGACATCCATAACTGTACCTGCACACTAATATCAAAGTCGGAATGTCAGAGGAAGATTTTCCGGATTGTTCAACGTAGTAAATATGTATGACAAACTGTATGAATACATACCCCCATGTATAATTTTTGGATTTGATTTGATTTCTATGCATAAATCGCCTATATGGAATGCCATTATTGCCAAAAAGTAACATTGACCAAGTAAAACTGCCGTGTATAAATTTACTGTATTGAATAGAGCGGGATTGGAACATCCATCCTTTCCTCGGGAAAAATGTGGTTCTAGACATATTCCTTGGTTGATCGCTATGTTCTATGAATATAATATACTATTCAATGCAATTCTGATACTTGGGACTCAGGCGCAGATATAGAAATTTCATAAAGGGGGGGGGGGGGGGGGGGCAGATAAATTGTTAATACCGAAAGCTTGTTTTTACAGCTATACATTTCTGCATGTAACTGTAGATAAAATTCAAAAAAGTACTATGAATTTGAACAAGTATTACTCTACATGTGTGGGTGTGAATGAGTGGTGAAAGCAAGCATAACATAAAAAAGTTAACAATTCTACTTGATTGTTTACTTAATTATCTCATGTTTTCAAAAGAAAGATTGAACTGAAAACAGTTTTACAAGTTCACGTCCCATGCATATGAACTACTCGCAGACGTCGGGAGGACTTTGGTAGTATAGGGAGATAAACATCTATGGAGCTGGTTTAATCAATAATGTATTTTAACAATAATGTTTTGCCTACGAGATCGAGTCATCAAAACTGACTAAACGAATCATGTATGCATGCAGTATCAACACTAAACAAACAGACCATCACCTGCACTCTTTTATTCAATTTGTCTGGACTAAATTTAAATTATAGAGGTGAGTCGAAGTAAACCAGGAACGGGATCCGGATATCATATTAATTTATCATGATGGCACAACTTCTAATGAGTTCGTGCGCAGATTTGGACAAGCCATGATCAGTATGTCCACTTGTGGCTGTGTCATTATGATAAGGCGGTTCCCCAGGAAATCTGGAAGAAAGTGACTTCTTTCCAAATATCAACAGACCAACATAAAAAAAACGATACTAAGGAGGATACAAGAAAACATGATATTAGAAAATATTAACAAAAGCAACTCAAACGTGGCAATTTATTTACCCGGCGACAGATCTATATACTAGTATCTTTTTCAGCAATGGACAGTGGTAATAGAATTAAGAAAAATCTATCAATGAATGTTTATGAATTGATTAAACTGTAATTTGACAGAATATATTACAGACAATTTAACCCTACAAGCTGCTGCATGCAGCCAGTGTTGATAATTGAACCCAAGAGACCAGTTAGAGTATTTCTCATTGCCCTTTATCTAATTAGCATGTTTCTTCATCGTATTTGCTTTCATTTGTTTATTTTTTTCTTTATTATTAAGTCCTATATATTTTACAAGCATAAAACCAAGACATATCAAATATCAAATGTGTTGGAATCTCAAGGCAAATGAAATGGCTGCTAATCTCAGCACCTTAAATGACCAATATTTAAAAATAGACATTCGTGAATACATAAAGATAATTAGTTTTTTAAATCCTATTTAATGAAATGTTTCTTCAATTATCAACTTTAAGGAGCTGCTAGTTGCTTTCAGATAATTCTATTCATTAATCACTGTTATTTGACAGAATACATTACAGACAAGTTAACCCTTCAGGCTGCTGCATCAAATGTTGACTCCGAGTCCCTAGAGATTCCTTTCAGTATCTTTGAAGTTTGTTTACCAAATTGCTATATTTCTATATTGTATTTATATATAATTGTTCTGCATTTTGTTTTAATTCACTCTTTAAAGGGAGATTTGATATAGTAAGTTAATCCATTCAAAATAGATTAAAATCATAAAAACATTGATTGTATTTCATCATCATATTTTGCAATATCACTTTGCAAAGATAATATAATGAGTACATGCGGGAGAAAATTTAGTTTTTGTTATTTTAGCCTTAAACTGATTTCTGAGACTAATCAAACCAGTGATATAAAATCTTGATTAAAAAAAGAAACCTTTACACGCAATAATCAAGAAAGATAATTATTGATTTCAAGATATTTGACCTGTGAACTTTGACCTTAAACTTGTTAGGGTTTAAGGGGTACTGTAAAATTAAGTATATGTACCATGATTCAGCAAATTTGAATTTCACTCGCAAATTTTTATCTTTCAGAGTGTACTTGAACTTTGAAATTTGACCGTGAAAATCAATAAGAATCATTAACAATCATCAGGTCAAATCGGACAGCAATGAGTCTACTCATAACCAAGTTACCGTTATTAATTTTACTTAAATGTCGTTTACCTTTGACCTACATGTATGACCAACTGTAAACTAATATGGTAATACCCCGCAACTTTGTTGGCGGATTAAAAGAAAAATAGAAATAATTTATAATCTTGGATAAAAAGAATTATGGATGATCATGATATATTAAAGAATTAGGTGTAATAATGTATCAAAACACAGTTGAAAACATTTTGGGATAGAATAGTGCATTTTATTGTGTTAATAAACAAAGACCTATTGGAAATTATTAGTGCAATCATACTACATGTATCTACACTTCACAATCATACTACATGTATCTACACTTCACAATTCAATGATTAAATGACACTCAAAAGAATTGATAAATAAATGATGAAAAGAAATATGACCCCCCAAAAAGTAACGATAATCGATTGTAACAAAGGTAAAGGTAAGATAATAGTACAAATAATAGAGAGGTTGAGATTTCAAATGGGTACGTGTATACTGGTATAAGGGGAATCACCGAAATTACTCGCGTATTACGTCATCACTTTTGGTGATGACAAGGTTTCTACACGTTCTCATAACTTGAGGAGAGGCATTTACACGTAAGTACAAACTTGTAACTTGTAGCTTTTACGATAAAAACTAGCCGATTGATGAATGGGAATTTGATTTTTAAACATTATATAGAATTTCTAGCTTCATTTACACGTATTTACATGTTTATCCATATAATGATTAACTGCGCGAAGTCCTCGTACACGTTTATTCTACACGTCATGAAAATCTCAACAGAGAAAAACCCGGGTACGTGTACGTGTAAATATTATACAAGTACCCGTACAAGTACACGTTTGAAATCTAAACCTCTCCAGATACACTTACATACTTTTGATTTTGATTCTTTCACTATTTTTTTTAAATATATATTTATTAAATTTACTACCAGTAAAATTATTTTTACTACTGGTACAAATAATTAATTGTGGGTAGCTTTGACCAGTGTTTTAATTTTACTGGTGGTAAAATTATTTTTACTGGTAGTAAAATTTAATTTTACTGGTAGTGTAAATAAATAATTGTGGGTAGGATGGCCAACCATAGCCGCCTTTTATTATCTGGCGGCCGCCATATAAATTAACTGGCGGCCGCCACTTTTTTATCTGGCGACCGCCATTTAATTTATGTGGCGGCCGCCAGTTAAACCAAGCGGCGGCCGTCAGATCATTTATTCTTATTCAACTCTCTCTCTCTCTCTCTCTCTCTCTCTCTCTCTCTCTCTCTCTCTCTCTCTCAGATTAAGCTATAAAAAAAACATACACCAGTTAAATGAATATTAATTCTGTAGCTTTGCACCTATCGGCTTCCGTATTTATTAGGTCACCTGAGGTCACTCTTGAAATTGGTTGTTGTCCGTCGTCGTCCGTAACAATTGAACATTTTTAACTTCATCTTAATAACTACCATTCCATTTCTTTTCAAATTTGGTATGAAGCATCATTAAGACAAAGGGGACATAAAGCACTCCTGGGGCCCTAGGGACGTGAAAGACAAACTAAATGCATAGTGATGTAGAGCAGGAAGGCCTCTACCCAAATTGTAAATTTCATGATCCCCGGGGTAAGGGTTCTGACCCCAGGACGGGGCCAAACTTGGTATATAGTGTTTATGTGTAAAACACTTAAATAACATCTTCTTTAGTGCTATTGATACTAAATTCAAAGTAAATACAAATGTAGATATTTAGAAAGAACAGGTAGTCCTTTACCAAAATTGTAAGTTTGATGATCCCAGGGGTAGGGGTTTTGGTATCAGGGTGAGGCCAAAATGGTCAGTTATTAAATGTGTGAACAATAAACATTTTTAACTTCTTGATAACTATCATTCCAACTCTTTTCAAATTTGGTATGAAACATTTTTGGAACAAGGGGGGCATAAATTGTAAATTTCAGGATTCCTGCACCTAGGTGAATTATTTACCTTTACATCTTCATGGGAATTTTGAAATTCTACGGGATTTATTTTTCTCCGATTGGAATTTTAGAATTATTCCTACGGGAAATTCAATTTTCCTGTCTGAAAATAGAAATTCTATTTTCCTGCAGGAATTTATATTTTTCCCTTAAGAATTCCAAAATTTACCATAGGAATTCAAAAATTCGTTTAGGAATTTTACTTTTAATAGTAAATATCTCAACGAACAAGCGACATTTATCTCTCTAAAATAAGGATCATAGCTTTACAAAGAATGGTTTTAACAAAGGCATGTGTAGTTTCCCCCAGTTTAGTAGATAAGGCGGGTGCAGATTTGCCACTTGGGCTCTGGCAGATTTTTCAAGACAGCATCTATAGTGCTTGATTTAGCAGGACACTTCCATCAAAAGCGATAAGAGAATGCAATCGAAATATGTAAAAGGTTTACAATTACTATACCTTATGCCAATTATTTTTTTACAATTTGTTTCAGATTATAACTCTAATATAACTATATCTCTATATCTAATATTAATTGTCTCGCACTTGTTTTCACTTGTATCAACGATTCATCTGATCTGAGTGAATTGAGCAAGTATTGTTTGAAAGTTAACAACATTGTATTCATAGTGGCTACATAAAGACTAAATATTTTTCATCTTATTTACAGCTCAGAAAACAGAGAAGTTAGTCCACAGAAAAAAGCCCGACATTGTTGTTGATTGATAACATTGCCCTCATTGCTTGCAAGTTTTAGAGTTTATCTCATCAAATTTAAAATTGTATGCTTCCTGCTTGACTTTGATATTTATTCAGCTATTCTGAATGAGGGTCTTTTATTATAGGAATGCTACTGTGAATTTCTCTCTGATAAAGTTGTTACATTATACATTTACTATTCATACAGCCATCCAGGTTCAGGTAGGCAGTATATTATTTGCAATTTTTCTGCAATACTATCTCAAACTGCCACCATTACATTGTAATCATCTGATTAACTGTTATAATACCTAAATCATATTATATCATACATGAATATATACTTAGTTTTGTACAGACATGGATGTAGAATACGTTGTGAATAAAGGACAGGTACAGTCGTGGATGTTGTTAATCAGGAACAGGTACAGTCATGGATGTACACTATATAGTGAATACAGGACAGGTACAGTCATGGATGTTGTTAATCAGGCACAGGTACAGTCATGGTTGTAGAATAACGTATGTATACAGGACAGGTACAGTCATGGATGTTGTTAATCAGTCACAGTCATGGATGTTGTTAATCAGGCACAGGTACAGTCACTCACGGATGTAGAATATCTTGTGTATACAGGACAGGTACAGTCGCGGATGTTGTTAGTCAGGCACAGTCATGGATGTTGTTAATCAGGCACAGGTACAGTCACTCACGGATGTAGAATATCTTGTGTATACAGGACAGGTACAGTCGCGGATGTTGTTAGTCAGGCACAGTCATGGATGTTGTTAATCAGGCACAGGTACAGTCACTCACGGATGTAGAATATCTTGTGTATACAGGACAGGTATAGTCGCGGATGTTGTTAGTCAGGCACATATACAGTCATGAATGTAGAATAACGTGTGTATACAGGACAGGTACAGTCGTGGATGTTGTTAATCAGGCACAGGTACAGTCATGGATGTTGTTAATCAGGCACAGGTACAGTCACGGATGTAGAATAATGTGTGATACAGGACAGGTACAGTCATGGATGTAGAATATGTTGTCAATACAGGACAGATTAAGTCGTAGATTTTGTATGAGGCACACTCACAATGTACACTCATGGATGAAAAATATCTTATGATTTCAGGACAGGTAGCGTACGGAGATGAATAATGTAGACTCTGATTTCAATTTCCTGTTTCTTCGTATTGATAAAAGAAACTTGGATAATATCTGGTTTACTTGTGTGTTTTGACTACTGTTGTAAATGTTTCTGTTAGCGAATATGGCGATCTATACAATGGATTTAAGCATAGAAATTAGATTTATTCTCTTTGTCTAGAGTCTATGATACATTTTCCTCGATATTTTCACCCACCAGTAAATATTACCTTTTGGCGATCACAACTTTCTATACAATAGATTTATTAGAAATCAGCCTTCTTTTCTTAATATTAACACATGGGGTATTTTTCATGAAAAAATCATCCGTAATTATTAACATATTTACTAGAAGTTTAAACATTTCGGAAAATCTTGCTCTGATATTCCGACTTTGACATTAGTGTGCAGGTACAGTCATGGATGTCCGGTACCAGCATTGACGAGTACAGTCTGGGATGTTAGCTGACAGACACTGATGCGTAGGTGTCTAACAATCTACGGCGGACCGTACCCGCATAAATTTGACGCATGTGATATCTTTGTTTTTATTATGATACCACCCGTTGTCAAGTACTGTTACCCGTTGCTAGATACTATTACCCTGGAGCGCGTGTTTTCTGTTCTCAGAGGTTAATAATATATTTTTTCAAATGCTTCTCGACCAATCAGATTCGAGTATTTTACATGAAAGGGTAATAATATTGTTTACTATTTTTTACGGGATCAAATCCCCGTGTTCCAACTTAAGGATATTACATTTAGTAATGACATTTGATAACAGCTTTCAGTGCTTGGAAACTTTATTTTTTTTCATTTAATATTATATTTTAAATACAATGCACTTTATCATGAATTCTAACTGTGACAGTTTTACTTGAGGGCAACGATACTGATGGGGTACCACCCAATTGTTTTCTGGATAGTCTATTCCTTCGCGTCCAACCATACGCAAATCGTTCCTCGGTACCTCCCATTACTCCCATTGTTTGTTTTATAACTTGTCCTTTTTAAAGATCAAGTTCTCTGCTACTTCGAGCTTTGTAACGTGTCGTAGCAATAACGTTGATGTTACGCATTGTACCAATATCGTTGTTCATCTCTGAATAATCTCCTTTCGCTTGTCTACAGGGATCGTTGTCTTTAATCGTCTTATTTGTTTCGACCTTATTAACACAGAATTCTTTAACGGGGAATGGATTTGGCAGACGACAAGATGATTCTTCTGGTAGTTTTATTGTTTCTATATCATCTTCATGATATTCAGTCACTAACAGTGAGGGTAAATTCATCGTTAGTGAGCTTCTTAGAAATGTATCATGATTGGGGGAAGCAGCTGTCGTGTTTTGGGCACTGTGGGTGCTATTTTTCTGTGGTGGATCTTGCTGCCGATGGGGTGTAGAAGGATGTGGTGGGACCATTTGTCTCTTACTGGTCCTTGTTCCTTCCTCTTTAACATTCTCTGAGTGCACAGAAGGATTAGTAGCCAAAAACACATCAATCCCCGTCCCGAGCCCCGCCTTCTTGAGTCTTGCCCTTTCTTCTGTTTGAATCCAATTCTGATTGTGGATTGTAAGAATATCAATCTGTTGTTGGTTTTGGAAGGATTCAGATGTCTCGTGTGTATTTTCACCAATGAGGTCATATCGCGGAACGATATGTTTGACATACTGTGAAATCACATCAGGAATCATCATAAATCTGCTTTTGTCTAGTTCCTTGAGCTCCTGAAACGTCATCTGAAGGGTTTTCTTCTTACTATTGATTAAAGACTGTAATTTTGCCCCATCTTCAATACATACTGCAGAAGTTGTTTCAATGTGTTTTCGGATATCAGACATCTCTGCGTTCAAGGCATCTAACTTGCGCGCGCTCTTGGCAGAATGTCTTTTCCTGCTCTTGGAAAGCTTTTCTTCCAACTTGATTAAAAGGGCTTTCATGTTGTCCATTGACTGTTTCTGTTTCGTGACAGCGTTTTCTAGATTTTCTCGCTGTGTGTTGTATGATTTAAATTCTTCTTCTATTTCTGTCGATCTTCTTTCCTTTTCCAGCCGGGTGTGTTGTAGGACTTTCTGATAGGGGCCACTCCTGGCCATGAGTTTATCATAGATGTTTCTATGAATCTCTGTCAAGTGGTCTTCATCCCCAGACAAGGCTGATTGGAATAGATTGCCGCCAACACTTTTAAGCAATTCATTGGGATAGCTTTTCCTCCAATTTTCAATCTCTTGTACATACATTACTGCTTGAGCGCGAATCTGTATTATCCGACCTACAGCCTCCTGCAGACGAATAGTGTGTTTGTTTTGCTTGATAGCTTCTTCTACCAAATAAAAATCAATGGTATCAGCCATGGTTAACAGCAACACTAGTTGACTAATTGTGACGATACATAATTATGACGTAGAACTATCTATGACGTCATTCTCATAAATTATGTCGTGTAAGCTATTGGTGTCAAAATTATCATTATGGTAGCACTCGCACCGTTTCATATAAAACACTTTACTATTACATATCACTTTGACGGACATTTTACATTCTATCCATTTCAATACCAATCTTTTAAAATGCGATTTATTAAATATAGACCATTAAAATGGCTTGAATATTCATATATTTATTTATATGGTATGCATGTGTTCATATATGGTACGTGTAGTTATTTTTTAATTGTATATAGGCCCTACTATAAATAAGCTGTCTCGAACACTTAGGGTACAGGACTGCCAGTCTGATTGACTTGGCTCAGGCACCACTCCTTGGTACCCGCTGTGTTTGTGACAACATTTTATAGCATTGTTTTACTTTACTTCCCATATAGCACACTTGTTGTACATAAAGCACACTTTCAATCAGTATTGTGATCAGCCAATTCAATACCTATGTCAATGTAGAACCCTTAACATGTGTATATACTGCACATGTGTATATTGTATCATGTAGTTATAATGTTTTTAAACATAATTGTTAGAATTATATATGCCCCTTGAGGGACCTTGATTGGTGAATAAATAAGATAAAAATATATTTACGTAAATATTGGATGAAGACAGGAAGGCCTAACGAAAACGTGGTATATTGTTTAACGTCCGTTCGAGAATCTTTCACGCCTATGGAGTTTGTCATGGAAAATCTTATTCAACGTTGGCAGGTCACGTTATTTTTCGGGGGTTGGGGGTTGGGTTAGAAGTAGTAGGAAGTTCACATGTATAAGATTATTGACAAGCAAAACAAATAAAAGTTGCGGGGGGGGGGGGGGTTAAGTTCCTCATCAGCTTTAACTGCTTCAATCTTCCCCCAGTCTTCGATATCTTAAATTGGGGGAAGGGGGTCAATCCTTCACTACAATTCAATTTTTGAATTCATAGCTTTCAAGCGAGCTTACATTTTTCTCATTCATCTGATAATAAAACGGCTGTGTACATCTGATATCCACTATAAGGCTAACGATATCGCTAGAACAAAGCACGGTTACAGCTAAGATGATTGTTCAATTCATTTCTGTTGTGAACATCGCGACATACGATCGCGGAGAGTGAATATTGTGTACTTTCCCTAAATCTTTCTTAGTGCCCGACCCGGTTCTTAGGATTCGGTTTTTAGTGTCCGAATATCCGGCGTGGTTAGTACGGATTTGTAAATGTTACTACGAACAAGATGTACAGGAAAATATGTATATGCTACACATGCTACACATTTTCCCTGCCCTTAAAGATCGACTTTGAAATCGCTCCAACAGAGATTTTAAAAAATACGAGAAATTGCATTGCTTATAGTCTTTGAACAACACGAACAAGTCTTGAAATAGAGTCGGTCTGGATAATGCCACACAATGTGGTAATTTTTAAAAACGGACTTGCAGCATATAGACAAAAAACAAAACAAACTTTAAAGAGAGAGAGAGAGAGAGAGAGAGAGAGAGAGAGAGAGAGAGCACAAAGAAAAAACCCAGAAGACATAAGTTGCAATCTAATAACAAAAAAAGAGAGAGTGTTACACTGAGGCGTGGATTTTCCCTAATCGGATCTCCGCGCCAGCACTTGTAACATAGAACTGACCTTCATCCATATTTATACTCTTATTGCGTATATTTGCCTTTTAAATACATGTAGGATTCCCCAGTACTAAGGGAAAGCCCAATACATTTTAGTGTCAATACAATATACATGTAGTCTAAACATAACTTTTGAAAATCAAATTGTCTTTCTTTTTTCGGAGTATCAGATACAATGTACAATATATGCTACGCATGCTAGATACATGTACATTTGTCACTGCCCTTTAAAATGTAATATTGTTTACTATTTTTTACGGTATCAAGTCCCTGTGTTCCAGCGAACTTAAGGGTCTTACATAAAGTAGATAACATGTGATAACAACTTTCAATGCTTGAAAAACTTTATTTTTTTCATTTAATATTATATTTTAGATACAATGTACTTTATCATGAATTCTAACTGTGACAGTTTTACTTGAGGGACACGACACTGATGAGGTACCACCCATATTGTTCCTTGATAGTCTATTCCTTCGCGTCCAACCATACACAAATCGTTCCTCGGTACCTCCCATTACTCCCATTGTTTATTTTATAACTTGTCCTTTTTTAAGATCAAGTTCTTTGCTACTTCGAGCTTTGTAACGTGTCGTAGCAATAACGTTGATGTTGCGTATTGTACGAATATCGTCGTTCATCTCTGAATAATCTCCTTTCGCTTGTCTACAGGGATCGTTGTCTTTAATTGTCTTGTTTGTTTCGGTCTTATCAACACAGAATTCTTTGACGGGGAATGGATTTGGCAGACAAGATGATTCTCCTGGTAGTTTTATTGTTTCTATATCATCTTCATGATATTCAGTCACTAACAGTGAGGGTAATTTCATCGTTAGTGAGCTTCTCAGAACTGTACCATGATTGGGGGAAGCAACTGTCGTGTTTTGGGCACTGCGAGTGCTATTTGTCTGTGGTGGACCTTGCTGCCGATGGGGTGTAGAAGGATGTGGTGGGACCATTTGTCTCTTACTGGTCCTTGTTCCTTCCTCTTTAACATTCTCTGAGTGCACAGAAAGATTAGTAGCCAAAAACACACCAATCCCCGTCCCAAGCCCCGTCTTCTTGAGTATTACCCTTTCTTCTGTTTGAATCCAATTCTGATTGTGGATTGCAAGAATATCAATCTCTTGTTGTTTTTTAAAGGATTCAGATGTCTCGTGTGTATTTTCACCAATGAGGTCATATCGCGGAACGATATGTTTCACAAACTGTGAAATCACATCAAGAATCATAGTAAATCTTCTTTTGTCTAATTTCTTGAGATCCTTGTGGTGCGCGATATTCGGTACCTAGTATTACCTCATCACCAGAGCATGCACACTACGGGTGTTGTAGCTGCTGCAGACGATACCCTCCCACCCAACCCCATTTTCGCTAGCCAAGGGTTTACGATCCGCTCCGCTTCTCTACAAACAGCGGAGCGGATCGTAAACCCTAGGCTAGCGAAGATGGCCCAACCCAATTTTTTTTAAATATTTATTGGTGTTTGCTGTTGCGTGTCTTTCTTTCTCGTTTCAGGTTTTGGTGAACCGCCAGCATTATTATATCTACTTTTATCAACCACAAGCGTCGTGGCTTTATACGGGATGAGCTGTTTTGTTTATAGTGGACTAACACTGGACTTGGCCGAATTTTGATCTTTGAAGTCCGCCCTAGATTCCTGTTGTTTTCCAGGGTCCGGGGCCAATAATTGGGCTTTTGTCATTTTCTCATTTTCATTGATCGAACTTGCTACGCCATACACTATTGAGAAAGTCGGTGTAGATCATTGTCATTGTATATCATTGTCATTGTGGAAAATTGTCATTGTGTGACTAACCAATTCTATGTCTAATGTTACATCCATTTCATTGTTTAAACACTTGCTTACCCTATAATTGTTCATATCATTGTTCAGTTGATCATTTGATTTATATATTAAGCCATGACAAACGTACACTGCCAAACAGTCTTTGTGATTTATTGTGTCGACATAATACGTTTTCCATCTAGATTTTATTTTCTTAATTGAAACACGCTTCTAGTTTTTATGAATATCTCTGTTTATTACCATGTGCCCTTCCAACCTGGACACTGTTTAGTTTGTGCAAACACGCCGAATACAGCATGCAATACCTGTGTTTTAATAGTCAAGGCTGCTAACGAGAACTTGTGTGTTTTTCTGAATGAAAGTTGTTGACAACGGCATGGTGTCTATTACGAAAAACCGTTGTGAACTTTGCAAAGCTTTGGAAGGAAAACTTTAAGGCCAAATAAGGTAAATAACCGTTAAACAGTTTGAGTTTATATGTATTCCAGTAGCAATTGCTATGTTGAATCAATTTTTACAGGTGCATTTACTTCGAATGATGTTGAACTTTATTAATGCGTATTAAACTTCCCGTATTTTGTTTTCTGGCCAGAGTCATGTACAGTTGCCAATTGTTGGTTGTAGAAAATAACTACAGTACAGATATCTGATACCCTCGTAACATGTAACCGTATACATTGTATCTGTTACTCAGAAAAAAGAAGACAATTTAATTTTCACGATTTCAAAAATTATGTTTAGATTACATGTACTGTATTATGTATTGACACATAAAATGTATTAGGTTTGTCCCTAGTACTGGGGAATCCTACAGGTATTTAAATGGCAAATACGCAATGAGTATAAATATGAATGAAGGTCAGTTCTACCGCACGAGTGCTGGCACGGAGCTCCGATTAGGGAAAATTCCCGCTTCGGTGCAACGCCCTCTTTAATGCGCATCTGTCTAAACAAGGCATACGATTATTTGCTTCATGATGACATATCTTGAAAATTTAGTTTAACCCATTTTAATTGCAACAAGAGGCCGAAGTTCAGGCAAGATTTCCCTAATCACTTTGTGTGATACAGGTCTGAGATTCGGGAGAGGCGTCAGTCTAAATATCCAACATCCACGAATCTCACTGAGGTTACCTTTCACCGGCGTCTCCTCTCCATATGGGTGAAAAGTTCTTGAGAGGGACTTTATATAATATACAATTAATATGTATCTGTGTGCGTATATTGACACATTACATTTACTATTAATAATTATATACATTTCTCACTGACGTTACAATGTACCTTGTACCTTAAAGGAGAAGGCTTAAATAGGGACTGTCTGTTTCCTAATCCTTATTATATTTCACATGATAAATTATTCTTTTATCAAACAAAATATGACCGTCATGTTTCATGACTGAAGAATCATCTAATCTGAATAATGGTAAGAATCAATTTTTAATCGAAATCTGTTGATGATGACGCCACAATCCTTTGTTACATAGCAGTTATGTGGATGGGAAATAAAGTATGCAATTATGTGCTACAAGAAGAAGCAAATTATATGTAAATAATATTTTTTAAAAAACACCTAAAAATCTTATGTAAATATTTTTTTAATTTTTTTTTTTTACAGAATTCTCACATAAATAAATCAATAAATGCACAGATAAATGAGTAAATAAATAAGAATAGCAACAAAAATTTATCTGTTAAATTCCATAAAACGATATGACAACAAAGTGCAATGCTCATAGCAGAAAAATACGCATTATCCAGCTATCGAGAAACCACAGCAACAAAATCATTAATCAATCAATAATGTTAACGAATTCTTAGTGGGACAATGTCCGCTAGTAACACGGGACACAAAGAAATTAATGCATAGATAAATATACCTATAAACTGATCAGGACATGAGCAGAACACAATAAAACTGTACAGCACGGTGATTGATACCCCCGGCATTCGTGCTGCTAAGTATGAAGGAACAGGACGATGTCGGCTGGGAACTTTGAGTTGGTGCTGTTTTGAATTTACCTGTGTATCGATTTCTTCCTTGATGACTGGGAATCACCTATGTAACAGTGACGTAAGAAATGGCGACAAGATGCATGTGCTGGATAGGTGAGTGAACTTAAAATGGACATTTCCTGTCGACCTTAAGGCAAGAATTGATTACAAATTGTTACAAACTTCCAGTTTTTATAGTCTATGACATGGTAACATCACAAAAATTACTTATTTAGCCTTTTGCTCGCTCAGATGACGAACTTAATTTGAACTTGAACTGCATGTTATGTTTTTCAGACGATTGAACATGTGAGACGTGAAGGGTTCGTAAGAACTTCTCTTTTTTGTTTTTATTTTGCGAACTGAACAGCTTTTTAATGTGACAGATGGACCATGACCTGATTCTGTGAGACGTGTCGGTGATGGAATGCTGCGGAGGAGGGAGTCGTGTGACCCCATACTCGGTTAGAACTCTTTTTGTTTTGTTATTATCTTCAGTCATAGCCAGAAATTCTGATCGTTTTATGTACATACATGTACAGTGTATATACATGTATCAGGACAGTGTAGGTTAGAGAATTAATTCCGTTTAATTAATACTTCTCACAGTTTCTTCTACCACGTACATCGTTGATTCATTTCACACGTGCACAATGTACGTGAAGTACCTAGTCTTTGAATGATCGAATTGATGAAATTCCAATATTTACCCATGATTTGTCTGAATTATACCTTTGCTGTTTTATGGTTTTCATTTATCGATAAAGCCATTGTGACGTGCAGACATGACTTAGGGCTGAAACGATTCACCGAAATATCGATACTGTTCAATATTAACGCTCGATTCAATGTTCGATTCATTTCCTCTATTTTCGATTTGATTGAATATTGTTTAATGTCCCTCTCAAGAATATTTCACTCATATGGAGACGTCACCACTGCCGTTGAAGGGCTGCAAAATTTAGGCCCATGCTCGGAGCTTATGGCCATTGAGGGATCTTTATCGTGCCACACCTGCTGTGACACGGGACCCCGGTTTTTGCGGTCTCATCCGAAGGACCGCCCCATTTAGTCGCCTCTTACGACAAGCAAAGGGGCAATGAGGACCTCCCCACGGGATTTTCGATTTGATACGTTTATTACAAACGTGTTCAGTAAAATGCATCAGCTTTGACCTGTACTTAAAGATTATCTAACATACCTCCATGAGGGACAAAATAAGAGTTCAGTAACGTTCAGATTGTTGTTTGCCTTGAGTCTGACGAAAACGACAATGAACTTGATCGGTTTCAACTACAGAGTGCAGAGCCAACATGCATCTTACCGTTTGGCAGTTTGGAAACATTTTGTTTTTAAAATTATGATTGTAAATGTTAGTAATTAATTTTTCTTCAATGTTATCATTGGTTTCTTCTGTACATTGTATCGTATTGAATCGTTGCATAAGCATTGCAATATGTATCGTATCGTGGAGGGGGGCGTATCGTTTCAGCCCCAAGACATGTGACCTTCGATCTCGAGACTCTTGCTTTCATGGTACGTGTATAAATAATGAAAAAAAAAGTTGTAAGAATATATGAAATATAGTATTTAGTTGTTTGTATTACAGGAGATGTGAAAACAATGGAAGCCTTGGTTGATTTCTCTTTACTCCATTTATCATAGCTTTATCACACACATACATGTCGGGGTGATGTTACATGTCTACAATACGATTCTACATGTGTAGTTTGTTCAAACAATCCTAAATACGCCCATCTCGTCTGTACCCGTCCACAGTCAATTCATATCATGTTCACATCGGATTGAGTCACTCGAAACCCGTCCGTAGTCTAATTAAACCCGTTCTTGGTTCGTTCTACTTCGTTTTCAATACTTACAAACTCGTCTTTACTAGTTCGCAACTCGTTTTAACTAGTTTTTAACGCGATGACCCCGATCAGAGACAGTTTATCTCGTTCTCATCTTGTTCTCAGGTGTATTTTCAAGAACGTGCTCGTGCAGTGAGTGTGTAATCCCGTCTTCTCTCGCGGGCTATAAAATCCCAGCGTCTTTTTTTTGTTGTTGTTGACATTTTTCATTCTTGTTCAAGACTTGGAACTGCGTACTCCTATATTCCATCATGCCTCCATGAGAAAAAAAAAAACTACCCGTGCGAAATGAGCAACACGAAGATCGACAGGAGCTGCTGCGGCTCTTCTGGAAACCAACAAGATCAGGTTTCAACCAGTTCATCCATCAGGCTCATGGTTTCCTCCTTCTCCCCTCTTGCTCTACCATCTCTTGCCCTGCCTCTGACAAAACTTTCATAGTTCTAATGAAAGTTAGGGGTCACGAAGAAATGTGCTTTGTGAGTTTTTCGAGCCAAATAATGAATCTCCATTGTCCCAACATCATACAGACGGCTTGGATTTAATAATAACTAAGAACGATAGACACATCATAACTTTTAAAACTTAAAGGGAAGTTTTCGAACTATTTTAAAACGTGTTGCTAACTCACATTCCGAATTTGATTTGGAACTTGCTACGGACGAATTGCGGTCGATTTGTGTTTATTTGCCAACGAAAGTAAACGGACGCGGTCGATGTACAATCTGACCCGGTCGTACTGCTAGTTGACGTTTGACCATGTCACGTTCTAACACGTCCCCAGTAAAATCGAAGTATGGGAATTCCTTTCCTAGTACGACAGTTCCGTTCTGAGTACGCCCATGTCGTTTGAAGTACGTTGTCACCGCAACCAATTCAGGACGGAGACAATTTTGAGCAGGCTCAAAATTCTGGTCATCCTTCTTCATGTTCTTGTTCAAGCCAGTTCGAGCGCGTCCATGAAGTTCTCTGATACAGAGTAAACAGTTGTTAAAACGTCCTCTCTGTACACCGTTTTAACCGTTTGGCAACATTTTTGCAGAACGTTGCAAGAACTAGATTGTTGTGATGGGGCTTTCTGCATTTTCACGGACATTCATACTTTGTTCGAAATAAAAAAAAAATCAGAAAACATGTGAATTTGAATTTAAAAGATACATGTATTTATATAAATTTTCTACAGCCCAGAAGGATACATTGCATTACCCACTGTGTCATTATCATGTTAAAATGAGCGGAATTAATTCTTAGAAATGAAAATTTGCAATCTACCAATTTTGAATTAGTTTGTAGTTGAATTCAGCAACATATCTAAGAAAGACTTGTACATTGATTTTAAAAAAAAGTTTTAAAGTATGTATTGGATTCTTCTTACGATCATCTGATCAAAAGAGTATACAATTTCTTGGGGGCTTAGGATGATAACATATATTACATGGTTTTTCCACTCATCTATAGAGTAATTTGTTATTGTGTCTGAATAAATTCTTTATACCATATCGATCGGGAAAGAAACTCATTTGGCGATATGCACGAGCAGCTTTTAGGGTAATAATATCGAAAGAAAAAGCACACAATTCACACGTTTTATCCATATAATGTTTAAGTTCCAGTTTCTCTGTCGGTAACCCTAATTTTTAAAATACCTTCTTTGTCCTATTGAATGTTTCCTTTTTATCGTCTCAATATTTTAAGTTGAATTAATTCATAATTTTGTTTCATGGATGTCGCAAATGGCTGCGACATATTGCAACTTTGTAAAGGCACATTTTCCGTATAAAGTCATTGTCGAGTTGAAGGACATAACACAATTATGTCTTAATCTGTTTGTATGTATCTAAAATGTATAGATCTATAGTATTTCATTTTTCAATATTTCTTCGTTTCGGGCGGTTAAGTTTACTCGAGAGTCTAATGAATTAAGTGTATTTTATTGAATATTCAAATACAGGGCGTATAATATCTGATCCTCTTGAATTTATGTCAATGACCGTGTAGCGTGTGAAAGCGTGGTAAGAATTCGACCCACTGCTACTGTGTAGCGTGTGATAGCGTGGTAAGCTACTGTGTAGTGTGTGATACATGGTAAGAATTCGACCCACTGCTATCGAAACTCGCTAAGAATAGCGCGCCGGTCATTCGCTGCTAAGAAGTTTAGTTCCGCAAGTCATGATTGCAAACACGATATGGGGCGGAAATGAGTATTCATTGATAGTAATTTTCTCATTGCTTTTAAACAATTTTTTGTGACAATGATTTTTTTTATCCTTGTATATTATATGTATCAACTTGTATATTACATGTATCAAACATAATTCGAAACGACTTTAATTTCCCCTCATGAATGTGAAAATGTATAAGGATCAAATCAGATAGAAAATTGTTTTATCATTATTCCAAATTCATCCCGTGTTATACCATGAATTGACGTCAGTAAATAGTTTCGCCCATCACGAATTATTCTAAACAGCTGAAACAGATCAGGTACAAATCGGATTGTGATCTTCTTAGATGTCTTATTAAGACACGTGCAAACTCACGTGTAATCAGAAATAGATACCAAGCTTTTCCTACACCATTTCTATAGGACAAAAATGTCGAACAAATACTTTTTCCAGGGGCCTGGGAGCGGTTCTTCGGAGTTTTCCGGTCCGCTACAGAAGAGATCTTGCGGTGATGTGATGTGCCTGCTGGTATTCTTGGCGGTCCTTGGGGGCACGGGATTCGGGGGTTACTTGGGCGTCCGCCTTGGGGACCCGAACAGACTTGTCTATGGTGTAGATAGCTGGGGGAACGTCTGTAGCAAACAAAACGGACGAATTGACGGCGTGCTGAAGTCAGGGAAGGACTGCACTAACCTCAGGTAAGTCATGGTGGTCAAACGTCGAAGATTTCGATCAAGGGTTCACCGGCTTGGCTGAAACTGTGGTTGTGGTAGAACTATTGAAATTAGGTATTTGAAAGACATAGTGAAGTAAAGGTACTAATATTAAAAATGTAGACTTGTACTCTGGAGTCAACATGTCAAAATTCATTAACATTACTATTTGAAGATTTTTTTTAAGATTGCAAGTTGATCTAAAATTTAGTGATCAGGTTTTGTCTTAGCCATAAGGCATGTATTTTTATCGCTAATCTTAATTGATAAGATTTGGAAATTTATGCTTGAACGTTTTTCAGGAACCTTTTCTTCTACGATAAAACAATATTTGCAAATCACATTCCTGGTGCACACATTTCCGTTGATACCACAGCACTTTGTGTCCACACCTGTCCAACTCAGCCCTTAAACAGTGTGGCAGATCTAAAGAGTTTCTTCAACTCGACGGGTTCCAATTTGTGTTGGTATGATGTGCCAATGGAATCGTATTTTGACGGGAATTCTAATGGGATCGACAGTTGCCCCAATTTGCCGATAGAAACACAGTAAGTTATTAGCAATACACTTGTACATGTAGTAATAACTTATACTGTCCGTTCGGATGTAGTTTTATCTTGGATCATTGACATGTATCAACTGTAAATGGCATCCTATCTGACGGGGTGAACGTGCCAATTATCACTCTCCGTTAGACGCTCTAGACGAGCGATAACAATGTTTGAGTGAGAGTAACATTATTCCGGCCGGACTGTAATTTAATCATTTCGCCAGTGTATATAATCTTATTGTCAAGAGTACGTTGACTTGGTAATGGCAAATGATTGCCCGATCTTGAAAATAATTAAAGTTGTGATTTTTCAATAAATAATGCGTTGTATATACCATGTCAACTATTTCTTCAACAAGCTGTGTATATTTTTACCATTCTGGGACAAAGACATAAAAAAGAACAAAAATATCTGGTCTCTGGATATGTTTTATATCGTTTGCAAAAAATATTTCATCACAATAAGCAAGATGTCATATTTTATTATATTATAAATTAGAGCTTTGTCTATTACATCAAGCGAAAATCAATACAGTTGATTTTGTTTTCAGTTCCAGTTTGGGTAAAATCGAAGATTTTTGTTTTAAAAAGTACAAACTTCTGAAATATTGGACATATTTCATGATTTAAAACATAAACCATTTTACTAAAACATACAAGAACTTGTATTTTACTGTTTTAATCTAGAACTAAAACATACGAAAATCAATTCAGTTTACAAGTACTAAATCTTTATTTTGGGGTAAAATCTCCGATTTTTTCTTTCATTTGGGAAATATTTTCACCGAAATAAATAAAGAGATCTATTTTAATAATTTAGTGCAAATTACATGTCTTACATAAGCATTCAGATAAATTTCGAGTTATGGTACATCAAATAGACCCTTGCAATGAAAAAAACCAGAAGGGAGGGTCTATTTATTTCACTTTAGCTCTACATTAGGAATTGTTGCTGAAAAGTCATTGAAGGTTAAAAATGTTTGCATGAATTAAAGAAATTCAATATTTGCATGTTAAATGTAACTGCTGATAGCCATGATATATTTTTCGCTTTCACATCTCAAAGCAATATTTTGGAGTCGCAATGATTTCGTCATCATTCAACATCAGGCAGCATTAACGGTAAACTAGCAACTTTGATGACAAACAGGATAATTTCAGCTTCTCCATCGCCATCTTCTTATATTGATGTAGCAATATTCCATTATCACCTGCAGATGGTGTTTTAAATTATATCTCTCAACTGAGTCGATACGCAAGAGCTTGTTATGCGTATGATCAGTTTTTGAATCGAGGCAGGCTACTGAAAAACAAGTTAACGTTACAAGGGTTTCAACAGTTTCGTTTAAAGTAAACATTTTGCAAATTCTATGGTCGTTATAACGATCTAGTTCGCCAATACAACCTGTCATTGGGTCAAATGCTGTCTGTCATGTTTCATACCATTTGTTACATGTAAGCCGTTCTTGGCACACTGATTTTGACTACGGACCATTTACCTTATCAAGATAAAGGGCTCACGGCGAGTGTGACCGGTCGACAGGGTATGCTTATTCCTCCTAGACTCCCGATCCCACCTCTGGTATGTCCAAAGTCTATGTTTGCCCTACTCTTGGTTTTATATTCCTTATAGGAGTTATGAGATTGATCACTGTTCGTTATCTTCACCTTTTCACTCGTCTATCATGTTTCGTCTATGGCAAGCATTTTACTATTTATTCGAAAAATAAGATATCTCTTTAAATTAAATAGATATATCTTATTTTAAAGAGATATCTCTTAAGAGATATCTCTCTAAATAAGAGATATCTCTTTCACTTAGAGAGATATCTCTTTCACTTAAAGAGATATCTCTTTCACTTAGAGATATATCTCTTTTACTTTTAGAGATATCTCTTACACTTAAAGAGATATCTCTTTCACTTAGAGAGATATCTCTTATACTTTAAGAGATATCTCTTTCACTTAAAGAGATATCTCTTTTACACTGAGAGATATCTCTTTTACTTTGAGAGATATCTCCTTCACTTAAAGAGATATCTCTCTAAGAATTCCTAGAGAGATATCTCTCAAAGTATAAGAGATATCTCTTTAATCGTTGAAAAAGAGATATCTCTCAAAGAGAAAGAGATATCTCTTTCCAATATTTCTATTAGTTTGAATACTTACGTAATTCTCCCTAAAACGGAAGCCCGCCAAAGCAAATCTTACCATGATGGCTGGGGTGTTGCTAAAACGCGGAACGGAACGGAAAACGGAAAATATTTTATGCAATGATGTTATGAGGAGGTCAACATTTTGCATAATCAAAAGGCTTATTTTGAACAAGGAATGCAGAAATTACAGAGAGAACAGGAAGTCATCTTCAGAATCCATCATTTCATATTGATACCTCATACTAATGCATTATTATGTATTTTTACACGGTGTATTTTGTGGATGAATGTACTAACAGGCGCTTGCTTAATAATTTGCATAGTAAGTTTTAATAAAAATATCAAGCAAGCGCCTGTTGGCACCATCTTTTTCCCCGGCTTTGTCATCCCCCCCCCCCCAGATTTTGACAGTATGTTGTTTCACAAATGAAGAAAAAATAAATAAGGCAACATACTGAAAAAGACTTGAATTATAATTCAACCCCTTTCAAATTCTATTACTTTATTCTGGCTGGTATGGAAAGAAAAGATTTTATGAGCCCATCCAATGAATAAAAGGTACATCCCTTCCCCCCGAAAACAACATTGTAAAAGATAAAATAATTTTTTGAACAATTTTCCCCAAACATAGCCTTTTTAAACCGAACGTGCTTTTAATCGAACTACATATGTTTAAGATAACTGAATTTGAATTTAGTTCTACACCTGGTACAATATACATTTATGTATCACATCAAATTTTAAAGCGAACGAATCCGGTGAAGAAAAAAAGTTTTTCTCATTTGGGATGAATCTATGTGAAAGTTCCTACATTTACCGGTATCCTGCGGATTAGTGTTGAAACTGAAGAGATACAGCAGGAAAGAAAGATTGAAACAAAACCAATGTTAAATTGGGTGAAGTTTACGACCAATAGTAAGAGGAATTAACAGATTTATTTCATAATATATGAAATAGCTAAAAAGCTAACACAGAATTTATGCTTGAATGAAATTAAAAGTAACCTCATTATTAATCCAAATGTTAAGCTATACAAATATTTAGTTTAAAAATTAACTACCAGAAGTCCTGCTGGATATCTCTTTAAACAAAAGAGATATCTCTTTTGGTTAAAAAGATATCTCCTTAGCGTAAAAAGATATCTCTCTAACTTACAGAGATATCTCTTTAACCAATAAAGATATCTCTCTTATTTAAAGAGATATCTTATTTTACGAATAAATAGTAAAAGAGCTTGCCATACTCGTCCAGTCTTTGTTTTTCAACATTTTTTTCTTATTGTTCGATATCCGTTTTCTCTTCTTTATTTCAGTGAATCCATTCTATTTCGTTGTATACCAGAGTCTTTCAATCAACCGTTTGAGATTTTGACAGGTGCCATCAACAATATTCTCAACAATATAGACCCAAACTTTACTGAGGTATTCAAAGCAATTCTGTTAAAATTCCATGCACCTTTTCGATTATCTAGAATTCCGATGACATCGTTTTATTTCTTTCTTTCTTTTTTGCGACATTTTCATTTGTATCTTATGTAAACAAAAATTTTCAGAAATGCGTTTCCGATCTGGAGAAGACATGGCGGGAGATTTGTTATTTGTCAGCTACTGCACTGGGTACGCATGCGCGTGATCACAAAAGCATAATATAACCATACTGAAAAATAAAGTATTTACATGCACTCATAGATATTGATGTTGTATTGGAATTTAGTGATTAGTAGCAAATAGTCGTGACATATCGACATTGGCACAATGCCGAGAATAGAATGACAACATTCACGTTTATTGTTATGTTCTCCAGGTGTATCGCTAGCTATTGCAGTTCTGTTGCGATATATCGCCAGCATCGTGATCTGGGTAATGGTGTTCTTACTTGGACTTGGCAGTATGGTCGGCGCTGCTCTCTGTTGGTGAGTAATATCATGTAGAAGTGACTAGTGACTACGTCAATGATTGCGTCATTCAAAGTGAGTAGTGAATATGTCAATGATTATATCACTCAAAGTGAGTAGTTATTACTTAGTATATCAAATATGTCAATTATTATATCACTCGAAGTGAGCAGTGATTATGTCAATGATTACGTCCCTCAAAATGTGGAGTGATTCTGTCAATGATCACGGAGTGTGTAGTGATTATGTATAAGTTTGCAGTGATTACGTCAATGATCACGGAGTGTGTAGTGATTATGTATAAGTTTGCAGTGATTACGTCAATGATTCCATCACTCAATGTATGTAGTGATATGTTCCTCAAAGTGTATAGTGATTTTTTATAATTTAATTAGGAATATATAGGCATATATACAGTTTTAGACACATTTAATATCCCAGTCAATGGGTCGAATGAATATGAGTTACCGTACTTATACTGTATTCCTAAACTACATAAAAACCCTTTCAAACAAAGATACATTGCTGGATCCAGTAAGTGCTCTTCCAAACCCCTATCTTTCATCCTAACGTAAACATTAACAGCCATGAAGGAGAAACTTCAAACTTACTGTGCGACTACATTTGTCAGAAGTTGTGTTAATAAAATGTGGATTCTAAAAAATTCAGAAGAACTTTTTTGTAAACTTAAAATAGCAAAACTTTTCCCAAATCAATAACATCAATACCTACGACTTTTCAACCCTTTACATGACCATTCCATAAATTAAAGACTATACTTTTTGACATCATAGGCAGTTGCTTCTTCAACAAAAATGGAAAACAGAAATATTCATAGTGATCAGTCATCCAAAAAATTGCTTTGTTAAACACCACTCTAATTCCATGCACAAGTACTCTAAAGTTGAAATAAAAAAAATATGCTAGAGTTTCTCATTGCCAATATCTTCGTGGTCTTTGGTGATCAGGTCTTCCAACAGTCTCTTGGAATTCCCATGGGCACGAATTGTGCTCCTTTATTAGCTGACCTGTTTCTATATTCATATGAAGCAGAATTTATTAAAAAAAACTTCTACGCGAGAAGAAAAAATATCTTGCTGTGGTCTTCAATTCGATATTAAGATATATCGACGAAGTTTTGTCTATTAACAATAATAACTTTCATTCATATGTCGATTCGATATATCCCTGTGAGCTCGAAATAAAAGACACCACAGAGTCGTCCACTTCTGCTTCATACTTAGATATTTTATTGAAAGTAGACATTAACGGCAAACTGACAACTCAACTGTATGACAAACGGGATGATTTCAGCTTCTCCATCGTCAACTTTCCATATTTATGTAGCAATATTCCATTATCACCTGCATATGGTGTTTATATCTCTCAACTGATTCGATACGCAAGAGCTTGTTCTGCGTATGGTCAGTTTTTAAATTGAGGCAGGCTACTGACAAACAAGTTGATGGTACAGGGGTTTCCACAGTCTCGATTGAAGTCAGCATTTCGCAAATTCTATGGTCGTTATAACGATCTAGTTCGTCAATACAACCTATCATTGGGTCAAATGCTGTCTGACGTGTTTCATACCGATTGTTAGGCCGTTCTTGGCACACTGATTTTGACTACGGATAACTTCGTTTACCTGATCGGGATATAGGGCTCACGGCGGGTGTGACCCTTCGACAGGGGATGTTTACTCCTCCTAGGCACCTGATCCCACCCCTGGTGTGTCCAGGGGTCCGTGTTTGCCCAACTATCTATTTTGTATTGCTTATAAGAGTTATGAGATTGATCACTGTTCGTTATCTTCACTTTTCATACAAGAAAATATCACAGAGAGACATTCATTTAACGAGAGATGATGTAAAATACATAGGTTACAAACGAAAACTATTTAAAGTATTTGATGTTAAAATATGGTGGGTATAATGTATACGCCTATGCCAAGGATTACCCTTGAAAGCCACATGGGATCCTTCTAGTCTTTGTAAAATGACATACATTGTACATAATATATTATATTAACAACAAAAAGAGTGATTATTGAGAAGACGGGAAAAAAGATTAAAGACATTCAAATTGAAACACACAGTAATGTTTTATATCCTAACTTAAATACAACAGTACTGATTATTGAAAATTTTGTGAATGCAGAACCATAAATAATAATTGTACATGGCAAAGTACTGAAGTCAAATATTAGAAAAGTTACTATCTGCCATTTTCTTAATTTCATTGAGTAAATGGTTTTCAACTTCTGATTTAAATGAAATTTTATTGATTATATATTTGATTTAATCAGGAATCTTTGATGCCGTTATAATAGAAAGTTTCGGAGTCCATTTTCTGAACCCTTGGTACAAAGAAATTATACTGACTCGATCTATTTGATGTGGTTGAACAGTAGTAGTTTATCATGAAAAATATTAAAGACGTGATTCAGTCGAAGTTGTTTTTCTCTATTGTTAATGTTCAAATGCTCCAGTTTTTCAAATACTGTAGCATTAATACTACTTCTGGGAGATGAATCTAAAATAAATCTGATAACCTTATTTTGAATAACCTGTAATTTGGTCTTAAGCTTAATTGTTAAGCCTTAGTTCCAGGAAGCACATGCATAGTCAATATGACACTTAATTAAAGCATTACAAAGTGATGAAGCAATGATGGACAGTTGAGACAGACAGGATTTGTGCCTGTATAAAAATTTCAGGCATTGATTTGCTTTCTTAATAATACCATCAACAATTTGTTCTCTAGACAATACATTATCCAAGAAACTCATGTATTTGACACATGATTTACATTCTGTTTTGATACCCTTACATTCTATGGAAAATGAACCATCAAAGAATTTAAGTTTTCGTTGTGGTCCAAACAAAATACTTTCAGTTTTCCCCAGATGACGTGACAGTTTGTTGTCCACCAACCAATCATGACAGCTTTCTAACACAGAAGACTTAGCTATAATGTTTGCATTAGAATGAGAGAATAAAACGACCATGTCATCTGCATATAATAAAACTTTACATTCAGGATTAATACGTGCACTAAGATCATTCACAGACACTAAAGATAAAGAGGCCCAAGTAAACTGTCTTGGGGCACCCCACATGTAACATCACATACTCCAGAACTTGCGTTGTTTACATTTACAGTTTGTTTTCTCCCAGATAAATACGATTTAAACCAGCTGATTGACTTAACACCGATGACATTAAATTTTTCACAGAGTCTTTTATGATGTACTGTGTCAAAGGCTCTCTGGTGGTCAAGAAAAATAATTCCAGTGATTTTTAAAGGCTGGATTTAATTTGAAATGATCAATAAGATGCACCAGGCAGCTGTCTGTAGAAAATGAACTAAATCCTGATCATACAAATTATATATTGTAATCAATAAGAAAACTTTCGAGTTGAGTGAGTTTATAAATTATGTACATTGTTTTTTCTAAAAATTTATAAACAATGTTTAAAATGCGTACTGACCTATAGTTTTCTGGGTTTAGCCTATTAAGGCAATTTTGAGTTCTTCAGGAACAGTTTATAGACTGATTTATCAACAATGTAATAAGAAGCTTAATGATAGGTGCTGCATCTTTGAGAAACCTGGCTGGTATCCCAACTAAGCCTATGCTTTTGATAATATCAAGACTACAGTTCTTTATAAATAAAATTTTTGCTTACATGTCTTAAATTGAACGAGTTTTTAGATTTGTTCCTGCATGTACTTTTATATATATATATATATATAAATAATGCTACATGAAGCTGCATTGTGTAAACGTTTGGGAGAGGGTAGTTTTTCTACAAGCTTTGCTGCAATAGTTGTGAAAATTTTCATCATTAATATTCAAAACAATATTTTCACTAGTTTTGTATTTTTGTTGATACCCAACACTTTTAAAACATGACCCATTTGGGGGTTACGTTTGCTCTCGTCTATCATGTCGTTGAAGTGATCGGAATTGGCCTTGTTACATTGTCTCTGAATTAGATTTCTAATTTTACAATAAGATTTGTATTCTTCATGCATTCCAGACTTTCTAAAATTGAATAAATGCTGATCTCGCAAGTGAATACTGTCTAAAATTTTAGACAATATTGATTGCGTTAATGATTATGTTCCTCAAATTGTATAGTGATTAAATCGAATAAGTAGTAACTACGCCCATGGCTCGAAATGACTAGTGGTAACGTCTCTCTAGTTTCTCGGAGTATTTACTAATGATAGTAAACTATGATGACAATGTGTAGGTTTACTTGTTGTATTTCTCACAATGATGAGTGACTACAACACAATAAAGACTTATAATCGTATATACTTTCCTTATTTCTTTGTGTATTGTATATACATAGGTACCATTACTATGAATTGAAAGGAAGCTCACTTTATGAGGAAGAAGAGAGGAACTGGTTGATTGGCTCCATTTCCGCTACTGTTGTCATGGTAATCGTGATGCTGATTCTGTTGGTCTTGAGGAAGAGGATTGGTCTGGTATGGCGGCACCCATTTTGCCCTTGAATATGGTCTATTACTTCTCCTTTCTAGATTTTCCCCCGAAACATGCATTAACCTTATACCGGTATCATGAATTCGCAGGTTGTACAGTTATTCAGGGAAGCAGGTCACGTGGTTTCTAGTATCCCATTTCTGCTGATTCAGCCCCTATGGGTAAGGAACATACCAACACATGATAATACACATAACTTTTTTGCACTTAATGTTTTGTCATTCTGTGCGTGTTTTTCAGACACTACTCCTGTTTCTGGGAACTCTTGTTCTGCTGTCTTACATCTTCTTGGGAATGGAATCTGCCGGTAAGATGCTCACGATCTGCTGTTAATGATAGTAAAAATGGCTTAACTTGGACAAAAATGATTATTGTTTTAATCGTTAATGTTCATCGGGTTTTTATTTTTACTGTTGCGTGATACTGACATATCCACGAATTCATCCCTGATAAACCCAACATCAAGGAAAACAGCTTTACAACCACGAAATCAAGTCCCCACGAAAATTCCAATACCACGAAGATAACTGTGTATCACATTTTTTTGTTTAGGTCATCCGAGCATATCGAATGCTACTGGATTCGTGTCTTTCACGGAAGATGAAACAGTCAAGGTAAGGATGCCGTATAATTGCTTGTACCCGAGATTTAAAGATGATTTTTTTGGTTCTGATTGTGTGATATAATCCATCGCTGGTTTCTTCTCAGATTCTAAAATGGTATCATATCTTTGCCGGAGTCTGGATTCTACAATTCATTTTTGCCTGTGAGAAAATCGTCATCTCTGGTGCCGTGGCCATCTGGTATTTTCAACGGTGAGATTGACGCTAGACATTTAGTAGTGGGGTTTGTCGTGTAGTTCTCGTTTTGCAAAAGAACTTGGAACTAAAATTTTCTTTGGCCGACTCGAAATGTCGCTTTTCTTTCTTTTGTAAGATTGACAACGTTTATGTAACACTGAGACAATTGTGTGTACTTTCAGAGATTCCGGGATGCCGGTTTTCCCCATTCTACTGTCCATCAAGCGACTTGTGAGGTGAATACCGCAATATATGACAACATATATCGGACAATGACATTAATGGTCGTTATTACTTAAACATGTCTATCATTGAAATGAAAAATACAAAGTGTTGTAAAAAATCACTATTTTGGGGGGAGTGTAGTTTTTGATGTTCAACATACGCACGTGTCCACATTTTTCTCAAACCACGAAAATTTCGCTTCACTGAACAGTTATAATTAACTAATTTACTGCATACTGTTGTCCGCGTCATTCTAACAAATTTTGGTAAATAATAAATATATACTCATAAGATGGTGTAACACTACTAAAATATGTACTGTAAACAAGGTTAAGTTTACATGGCGATAGTGGAATAGTCTTGGCAAATTTTCCGATGAAAGATTGATCGTAAAATGAACAACTACGCTAACGAATTTTGTACACCAGAGACCTATCTTTTTCCATAGAAATAACCGCCTCGCAAATGGTATGTGATGCCAAAGTCGTAAAACTAACCCACGGAAAAATGATCACACACCTTTGCTTTATTTCAGATACCACCTTGGATCCGCCGCCTTTGGGTCATTCATCATCACGCTCCTCGTCCTCGTGAACTGGATCCTAGGATTCATACATCGGCGGTGATTATGCCTTCTTCATGTCTGACTTTTTGTTTTAAGACATTTTCTCTATTTTTCCTCTCAGACACGTTCTTTCTAAACTGATATGTCTACTATAAGCATTTTTCCGTACGATAGTTATGACGACCAAGTTCGGATTCAATGGCTTTTCATTAGCTCAGTGGTATCTAGCGTTCGCTTAGTCACCGGGAGGTTGTGAGTTCGAGCCCCGCTCGTGCCATGGCCGCGTCAAACCTATGACAGTAGGTAGTGAATGCCCCTTTGCCAAACGCTCGGCATTTGAAAATCACGGGTCTTTCGGATGTGACCTTAAAAATGGAGGCCCGATGTCCTTGGCACGTTCAAGAACCCTCACTGCTACAGCCATAAGCAAAATGCACATACAACTAGTGACGTTTAAAAAATATGAGTGAAAAAATCTCGATGGAACATAAAACAAACAACCATTAAAATGAGATTTTTCCATGGCAAAATATACATGAAAAGACTTACTAAAAAACCTCGGTTTGTCAGAAAAACATTAATATAAATGTTAAATGCAAAGGTAGAATTAGGTTTCTAGAATTCTGATTCAGCTTTTGAAATTTCACATGCAATCAAATATACCAGATTCGGTTGTTAATTGTGTACTGTGATTTATTTTTGATTAAAATCTTAAGGATAATCTATGATAATGAACTGTGTATACATTATTTCTACAGAGTCAAGAGCAGTTCTGGATCGGTTGGAGATTTTCTGATGAAATGTCTTCGTTGCTGCTTCTGGTGTTTTGAAAATGCCATTAAATTCATCAACAGCAACGCCTACATCGAGATAGGTATGTTTTTCTCTCATCAATATATTGTGCAGTATGAACATTCCTAGGTCTCGTCATGACGTCTAGATCACATCGCATCTCTTTATTTAGTTACCATTGGAATTGAGACACATGTTGCACTTTTGTATTTTATATCTGTTGACTTTCTTTCAGCCATACAGGGGGGAAATTTCTGTGTGTCCGCTAAGCGCGCCTTGAAGATCATTGTGTCTAACTCACTCCGACTGGCCGCCATAAATTCTATCGGCGACTTTACGTTGTTTCTTGGAAAGGCGGGAACAGTGGCCGTGGTTGCGGTCGTTGGCATGGAGATGTTGGCAGTAAGTCAAAATGTGGACACTTTTAAAAAGTGTTGAACAAGAATTAAATTAAGTAAAAACGTCAACAACAAAAAAGTTTTACATATTAGTACATATAAACCATATAAACACGCGTCGTTGAAGTATACTGCAAACAATTTTAGATGACGTAATTCCTTATTTGAGCATTATAACACTGTCATTTACAGACGAGATCTGACGTCATTTTCGCCTGGTTACCTATCACGTTGTCTTGTGTGATAGCCTTCATCATCGCCAGCTGTTTGATTGGAGTATACGAGGTATGTGTAAATTTTAAATGCTATTCTAACAATAAAGCTGAAATGCAATTAGTCACATCAATTTGATGAAGAACCTGTGAGTAATGATAAAGCAATGCGACCATAATTCAACATTTCTCTTGACAATGGGAACATTGCTTTCCTCTTAGAAAAAAAACCCGACTTGACGGAAAAGGCCGAATGATGTTTTGACTGTTCTTTTGAGTGTTGAATTATAGCGCATTTTAAAAAAAAATACGAGATACTCTACAACCACAAATGCAAATATACAAGTCCGAGTAAACAAGATTCATTGGGATGTATAAAAAAAAAAAAAAAAAAAAAACCCACCCTAGTTAATAATATATTTGTAAATAGATCGGAGCATTCTAGGATTTGTTCAGGTGACTAAATGCATGCATGTCATATCCGATAGGTATTCACGTTTTTGATAAGGGCTTCTATACGTCACAGTTTTGATTTTCTTTCAAACTGTCAGTTGGATCGTACAATTCATAGTTACCGGATGTTTGGTACTTGATCTAATACACAACACAAAGCCAGTCCTCTGCTTTGCATACAAAAACTACGTTTGTACAAATATGATTGTACATAGATTATTTCTCGTTTCAGCTATGCATCGACACGATTTTCATTTGTTTCTGTGAGGACTGTGATAGAAATGATGGTGTGAAGAGGCCGTATAATATGAGCACCGGGCTCCTGGTATGTAGTTCCTCTAAAATGTTAGCTTTGTAAACTGTCGATAATATTGTTGGCAAAAATTTTGTTCATTTTTATTTCAGAAATTTGTCAGTGAATCACATGGAGCTAAGAATATGGAATTCAGCGATATGCCTAAAACACCGACGTCACGTGCTAAATGACGTCACCGTTACGCCTTAGCAATACCACCTGGTGTGATATATGTAATTTCAAACACCATATGCCTTGATATAGGTTTTACAGCAGCGCTTTCAGGCAGTCAGCGTTGGGAACGGCATACGACATATAGAACCGTGCCAATTCGTAGCTCTATATTGGAATATTTGACCTTTTGATTTTTGACAATGCAATATTTTTACCATATTTACCAGTATTATATACGTGTGGAGTGCCATTTGTTTGTTGATTTATTTGTCCTTTGTTCTGCTTTGCTTATGATGTTTGTTATGTCAGTAATTATGCTCAAATTAAAGCATGTAATTATAGACATATAATGATGTTTTATGGGGTCTTAATACACAGACCATGAACGTTTTCATTATAAATAGGCCTCATGGAAATTGCCTTCCTAGCTGTAAACAAACTATTCACAAGGCGAAAAGTTCGATATAATATGATAATTAGACCCATACCATTGAAAAGCAACTCTGTCAAGGTCTTACCTCTCGCATCATCATGGTGAACTATTCGCATCATCATGGTGAACTATGAAGTCTATTCATCGCCTATGTATAATCAACCGTCAAATATCGTTTGCTTATCAAATGCGAAAAATCGGTAAAACTTGGAGGGAACGGTAACTGCCTGAGGCAGGTACATAATAACAACTGTAACTGTACTGTGTTATAATTATATATACTGTAACGTGTTTTGTCTTGGGTTTTTAGGGATACTATTATAATTTTCCACTAACTCTGCCTGAGTTAATAAATAATGGTATAATGAAAGGCGAAGATAACGAACAGTGATCAATCTCATAACTTCTATAAGCAATACAAAATAGATAGTTGGGCAAACATGGACCCCTGGACACACCAGAGGTAGGATCAGGTGCCTTGGAGGAGTAAGCATCCCCTGTCGACCGTTCACACCCGCCGTGAGCCCTATATCCTGATCAGGTAAACGAAGTTATTCGTAGTCAAAATCAGTGTGCCAAGAACGGCCTAACAATCGGTGTGAAACACGTCAGACAGCATTTGACCCAATGATAGGTTGTATTGTCAAACTAGATCGTTATAACGACCATAGAATTTGCGAAATGCTGACTTCAATCGAAACTGTTGATACTCCTGTACCATCAATTTGTTTGTCAGTAGCTTGCCTCGATTTAAAAACTGACTATACGCAGAACAAGCTCTTGCGTATCGAATCAGTTGAGAGGCATAAACACCATATGCAGGTGATAATGAAATATTGCTACATAAATATGGGAAGTAGACGATGGAGAAGCTGAAATCATCCCGTTTGTCATACAGTTGAGTTGTCAGTTTGCCGTTAATGTCTACTTTCAATAAAATATCTAAGGATGAAGCAGAAGTGAACGACTCTCTAATTGGGCAATACGTCAATCACTTATAATCAATGGAAATAATGTACGAGGTGGACTTTCTTATTTCACCGTGTGTCTGAACCCGGTTCCTATTGAGAGTGAAGCACTTGGCGTCTCAATCTTCAGATTTACTACACAAAGCACCTCACCTCAATTCCCTGGGTTTCTTGCCACTGGTTTCTACTTTACCCTACCTCTGATTTCTTCTTTCTATCCAAGCTCACGGCCAACTCTCCCAGATGGTGAAGATTTATAGTGCAGACTGCCCAGTAGGGACCCTGCTACACTCTCCCAGATTATGCAGTGCAGCAGTTTATATACCCTTGGAGTAGTCTACTCCAAATACCCTTGGAGTAGTCTACTCCAAGGGAAGACAGGTCGTTCCATAATATTCCCACATAAATCAAGTTCATTAGAACGTTTTTCTTTATAGGATACTATCATTACGACAAGTAAAAACCTGCGAAAACGAATACTATTCTTTTAAGAGAAGTGGACAGGCATGCGCGATCTTTCTTATTTCCCTGTTTTCTTCTCTCTTAAGGTTTGATCCCACCTCTGGTATACCCAGGGGTCCGTGTTTGCCCAACTTTCTATTTTGTATTGCTTATAGAAGTTATGAGATTGATCACTGTTCGTTATCTTCACCTTTCACACAAAAGAATAATTACGTATGCACAAAAATGTAATGTTCAACTCCATATTCAAACTACAGGGATCAATAGCTAATCTGTAAAGACATCATTTGAATGAATACAATGAGCATCAAGGGACGGTGTAAAAATGATATAATCAAGGGACGGTGTAAAAATTATACAAGTACAGCGGCTGGTAATTGTCGACGTACGTGATACCGTCTTGTCATTAGATGCAGACGAGATAGTAAACCCAACTTCAGGGGACAATAAGAAACGTAAATTGAAATTAAATTGCACGTATTACTCCATCAACGAATTCGTCAGATTAATCAAGTAGCCAAATATATACAATTTTGTATAGACTTTTGTGTATGCCACATACGATGTCAATTTTCATCAACCTACACTCCATAATTACCTGCATACGGTGTTTGTGTATCTCAACTGATTCGTTACGCGAGAACATGGTCTACCTATGATCAGTTTTTAAAATTGAGGCGATCTACTGACATATAAGTTGATTTTACAGGGGGTTGAACATTATCGTTTAAAGACAGTATTTCGCAAACTGTATGGTCGTTATAATGATCTACGTGTAATTTGCAAATACAAGCTATCATTGGGTCGAATGCTGTCTAACGTGTTTCATACCAATTGTTAGGTCGTTCTTTACATACTGATTTTGACCACAGATTACCCCCTGATCAAGATATAGGGCTCACGGCGGGTATGACCGGTAAACAGGATATGCTTACTCCTACTAGGCACCTGATACCACCTGTAGTGTGTCTAGGGGTCGTTGTTTGCCCCACTCTTGACTTAGACAACTCCTGATCAAAACTGATAATACTGACAACTCGTTTGTCAAGGTGGAAAAATTATTACCTAATTATGATTTACCTGACCCACTTCACCTGATGGAATACTTAAGAAGTGAAAACCCCTGCAAAAACGAATACACCTTACTTGGCTATTCTTTTTAGAGAAGTTGGCAGACATGCGCGATCTTTCATATTTCCCTGTTTTCTTTTCTCTCTAGGTTAGAAAATTTGGTGTAATTTGTAGAAATAATTGTTTACAAAGGAACTGTTTGATTTTGGTAGCTGAGGATACTTCTTGTGATGCACTCAGACTGTTTACACACATGAGGAAAACACATGGATCTGAGGATACCCAAAAGAGCAATTTCTCATTAAAAACACGAAACTACCAAAAATTCCTCCCCCAGTGCAACCAACAAAGCCACAATTAAAGTCCGAATAACAGCCAACAGTTAAAGACCGCAATACAAAAGAGCAAATTCAGCCAATACCACATTTATCACACATGTATCACACATTTATCACACATTTATCACACTCTATTGTCATTATGACATGTGGCCATTACACCTGAAGATTACAACAGACTGATGCCAGAACCAGGGCAATCCATTCTCTCAAGCTGAAATAACAGAAGTGCAGCACAACTAAAAAAACTCCAAACATTTATCGATAGAACCATTACAGAGTGGAATACATTACATGTACCTGCCTCAATAGCAGAGGCTGGCTCTATCAACATCTGCAAGAACCAAGTCACGCAGCTAGACAATCATGACAAGCAGCACCGTCTCATTCACGTATTACTCCCAAGGAGGTCTGCGAATTATTCGATAGAACTATAGAAGGCCTGTGTTTGCCCAACTCCTAATGTTGTATTCCTTATATAGGAGTTGTGGGATTGATCACTGTTCGATATCGTGATCTTCACCTTTTCTCAGTCCGAATCACAGGTGCTTGAGGACAGGAAACAGCACCTAACCCCTCCCCCCACCCCTAGAATGTTAACCCTCGGGTCTCTTGATTTTGGACTTTGTGCATGTGGGCCCAAATTGGATGAATAAATATTCTATTCTATTCTTGTGACTTTTTAGTCATAAAGGAGTGATTAACCAAAGTGTCCAAAGAGGCCCGGGGGTTAACATTCTCGGGTGGGTGGGGGGTGGGGGGGGGGGGTGTTAGACCTGTAGGTGGTGTTACCTGTCCTCAAGCACATGTGATCCAAAAGTAAGTAAACAGACGACATATGTATGGAAGTTTATTTTGAAACTAGGCCTAGCGAAGTATTTTCAAAATAGCGATGAATGTGAATTTTGAAACTTTTTATAGAAAAAAGTCGGACCACAACTAATCTGATGCTACGTCGTGTATTTGGATATATTTGAAGTTACAACCGAATTTTCCTCCTTACGAAACGACACATTCAACGTTCGAGATAACAAAAATTAAAAATGGCAGCCACCATGGAGTAAACGTTCGAAATTCGTATTTTCGAGGTTTTCTTGACATATTGGAGGTATACTTTTCTTGTTGATTTATTATCCAGTTTTGAACGGCAAAAATTAATCGTACCTAACATTGATAAATAGCTGAAGTTGTAGAATGATTTGAATCTGCCAATCGACATGGACTGAAAGTGAAAAGGCAAAACTATGGCTCATACAGTATGATGCACTACAGTCAAACGCTGTACTGCCTTGTGATACATGTGGAGATTTAAATTTTTTTATATATTTTTAATCATGACTAAAGTTTCCCAGTACGTGAAATCTTAAAATTGTTAAATGATTGAACAGCATTTGATTTTTGGCCTAGCTGTAAATCAGTGTAATAATGCAGCCCTCCTAATTATCCTAGCTGAGTCCCTAAATCATGTCATAGTTAGATTCCTGAAACACATCAAAGGACTGCGTCCGATAAATTAGATGGGAACCAGAGTCAGTTGTCTTGCATTGATAGTAGTTGCCACAGGAAAGTGCAGTCCAGCACAGACATTGATGATTATGGCAGCGATGGTTTAATATTCAGGTTGATTTCGAGGAAAGCACACACTTTGAAATATTTTGTATTCATATTGGCAACAACTCATGGTGCTTAAATGATACCTGAGCATATGACCAAGAACATTACCAGTAATAGAAGAGGGGGGGGGGGTATTTTCATATGCACAGGTATGTCACTATGTGATTTGTCAGTTTTGTGTGGGTAGCTCCATTTGTCCTATTCATTAGTGAAGGATATCACAGTGTGAGGTAAACAAAGTATGCATGAAAGAATAAAATCAACCTGATGTTTGCAATACATTCTCATCATTTATTTCATCCTAATCGTGATGTCGTGTGTCAGCAGAGTAAACTGACAGGCATTTGTAAGAATCTGCTCAATTTTATGATTACATGGTGCTTATTTTAATACATTGTAACATTTTTAATGAGAATTAAATCTACACAAAATATTCCAGATTTACAATAATAAACTTATATTGAATGCAGTGTGAATACAAGACGACTTCCAAGACAAGTGAAACATGTCGCTGGCAGACGAGTTACTGGCCGACTTTGAGGATGATGACCTGGGGCAGAATGTGGAAGATGAAGCGATGGATGACATCGCTGAAGTGGAGGACGTAATCCCAGAGGTAGATTACTCTAATAAAGAATCCGTGAAACACATCGCTAAACTCCGGGACGGACCCGATCTAGCACGCATCATGACAGAGGTTAAGAAATATGCTGGTCAGCCTCGCAGGCAGAAGGGTAAGTTCATTAGCCATGCCACTAGGATTATTTTTTTTTTGGGGTGAGTAAATATTGTTTATAGGCATATATCGGGTTAGGATTTTTACAAATCCTTACATTCCAACCTAAACAGTGGATGTGGAGTAATTTTAAAACAATATGTATACAACAAGCACTCACAAATAAAGAAAGAAGAAAAGAGGACAGAACAGTATGAAAAAAAAGTGTTATAATACTCTGGCTACACAATCCTTATACAAAAAGTAGGCCAAGGTTTAAAGGTATAGGACAGTCATACAATGACAGTCTTTGCATGTAATTTTCTAAATTGTGTACTTAACAATATCCATACATATAGCAATAAAAATTCATAAAATCTTATTATTGTATTCTAAGTTGCTTGAATAACTTCCATTTTTTCAAAAACATTTCAACATAGTTGTTTCTTATAGCTAATTTCAATTCTATATTGTATACATTTGACAAAGCCAGCTTCAAGCTATTTAACACAAGTGTTTTGTTCTGACATCTACAACAATATATATAATATTTAAGGTGGTAATTAATAATGTTACTAATTTCATTCTCAGCACATCCAAGAATATATTCTTTTTTACAAGTTACAACATCAAAAGAAAACATGTCACTGATCCATTCATAATTCCTTATAAATATTTGAACTAGTTCACATTCATACAACTGATGTTCAATACTTTCTCTTTGATGGCTACAGAATGTACGTAAATCCGTATCCGACTTGTGAATAATTTTTAAGAATGTGTTAGTAGTCAATATCCTATGATTAACATGATATTGAAACCATTGTATTTTTCTTTCTTTAAGTAATAGAAATTCATTTAAGTATTATTGATAATGTTTTTCCATTCAATTTGTAAAATTTGAAACCTTTCATTCCATTTTAATTGGCCTGTAGGTATCATTAAGAGTATTATAAAAAAAATTATTTCCATTTTTGTCTAAAATCAAAGGAAATAAATGTGTTGGAATAAAAGGTTCTGTTAATTTACTTGAGTTGGGCCACTAGGATTATTAATTATTGATTTTAAACACCTATAGTTACTGGTATATAGTGATGATGTGTAAAACTTGAACATCTAAAAATCAGTTGTCGGCCCTGTACTTACAAATAGTGAGATGACTCACAGACATGCTTTTGATGATTCATAGTTGCCATTTGAATATGCATTTCATAACTCTCTAACAATGTGTTTGACAGTTGCCAGTTTAATAAACATTTTATCATCTTAATTTATGTCTCTCTAATAATGTGTTTGACAGTTGCAGGTTTGATAAACATTTCATGACGCTCTAAAATGTTTAACAGTTGCCGGTTTGATAAACATTTCATGACTCTCTAACAATATGTTTGACAGTTGCCGGTTTGATAAACATTTCATGACTCTCTAACAACATGTTTAACAGTTGCCGGTTTGATAAACATTTCATGACTCTCTAACAATGTGTTTGACAGTTGCCGGTTTGATAAAACATTACTTGACTCTCGAACAATGTACTTGACAGTTGCCGGTCCTGTGGAGGCAGATCCTGAGTATCAGCTGATTGTGGAGGCAAATAACATCACTGTAGAAATAGACAACGAGATCAGTAAGTGCCACCTCTAAGAATGATTGAAACTAGATGTAATCAAGAAGTATTTAGTGATAGGCGCCTGTGTTTTCATAGGAAGGGTCACATAGGGAACTACGAAATAAGGAAATCTCGCCTAGAGGCACCTTTAGAAGTTGCCTATTAATAGTCGTCTTTCTGTCTGTCTGCTCTACATTTCAATGTAATGTTTGTAGATGTGATTCACAAGTTTACCAGAGACCACTACTCCAAGCGGTTCCCTGAGCTGGAGTCTCTGGTCCCCACCCCACTGGAGTACATCAGGACTGTGCAGGTATTTGTGTCATAATTCAAAGCAAAACAAACTTCTATATGTGTACTTCTAGTCGTGAATTCAACCAGTAGTGCAATGATAATATAGCATCTTATATAAAACACATTACTCTAAGGTGCTTTACAAGGGTAAGAAGAGGAATAAAACAATAAAACACAATGAAATGAAATTAAATGGCATAATATCTTGTAATATCTGCAAAATTATCAAAATAAAACACTATAATTAAGATCAATAGCTACAGATTTTTTTTTATGTCGAGCACTATGAAAAGCATTAGAAATCAACGAAATAAAACATAAAGAAAATTTAGAAATTTGCATTAAAACATCCATTGCAAAAAAAAACAAACCCCAACCTTGTACTGTGTAAGAAGCTTAAAAATCAGGGAAAACAATTTTTTAAAAAGTGGGTTTTTAACAGTATTTTAAAAACGTTAATGTTTTTGGCAACTTCAATCTGTTGCGGAAGGTCATTCCACAAACTGGCTGCAGCCCAACTGAATGTGCGTTCTCCAGAAGACTTTGTGCAAATTTTTGGCATAGTGAGTCCCAGTGATGTTTCAGATCTTAGTGGTCGAAATGGGGAACACACTTCAATGAGTTCTTGTAGATATCTGGGAATTGGTATCTGTGTCATTATGAACTTGTGAGTCAGCCATTATATACACACCCATGTATAAACAGAAACTCGCTCGCAGCAACAAGTATGAAGAGAAAGTGTTGCTTAAAGATATTTTCATATGCAAATAAAAGATTGTTTCCAGTATATGTGTACAGATTTATGTTTTGTCAAAATAGATGTATGAAGTGGGGATGTGATATTCTGTTATTTGACAGGAGCTTGGAAACAACATCCTGGAGAACTCCAAGAGTAACGAGGTTTTACAAGAGATTCTGACACCCGCCACAATAATGGTGGTCAGCGTGACATCCTCCACCACACAGGGGTAAGTACATCAGTTACAAGAGATTCTGGCACCGCCCACAATAATGGTGGTCAGGGTGACGTCCTTCACCACACAGGGGTAAGTGCATCAGTTACAAGAGATTCTGTCATAGCTCACAATAATGGTGGTCAGTGTGACAGGGGTAAATTCATTAGTCTACCACATAAAAAGTTTATCTGTCTGAGTGATCAGTCTCCACACAAGGGTAAGGTCATCTGTCTTTGTGGTCAGTGTCCACCACACAAGGGTAAGGTCATCTGTCTTTGTGATCAGTGTCCACCACACTAGGGTAAGGTCATCTGTCTAAATGGTCAATGTCCACACAAAGGTAAGGTCAACTGTCTTTGTGGTCAGTGTCCACCACACAAGGGTAAGGTCATCTGTCTTTGTGATCAGTGTCCACCACACAAGGGTAAGGTCATCTGTCTTTGTGGTCAGTGTCCACCACACAAGGGTAAGGTCATCTGTCTTTGTGATCAGTGTCCACCATGCAAGGGTACGGTCATCTGTCTGAATGGTCAATGTCCACACAAGGGTAAGGTCATCTGTCTTTGTGATCAGTGTCCACCACACAAGAGTAAGGTCATTTGCCTTGGTGGTCAGTGGCTAGGTTTTTATTTTGCAGCAATATCATAAGACGGGAAGGAGGAGGAATTCTTCAGTCTACTCAACTACAATGATGTTTGTAACATGTACAAAGTGCAGTTCTTTGTTAATAGATGTACAGCCATCACACATGATGTTAAGATGTAACATCTCCTATAAACCTCACAGCAATGGTTTATGACTTCAAGGTTGTAGAGGAAATATAACACCTGTGGACTTCTGCAAAGTTAATTATTTTTATTGTTTATCAGATTATTAGTTGATTTTACTTTGAGAAGACTGCTAGTATTTGATATTATTTAAGAATGAACACTTTATCATATTTCAGGACCGAGTTGTCTCCAGAGGAATTAGATGTTGTTAATGAAGCATGCAAAATGGTATGTATAAATACATAGAGATGAATAGGAAATCTTATCTTGCCTCTGATAAAACTTTTGTAATTTCATTGACTGAAACCAATACTAAATACAACAATATTATGCCTCTTACTAACCCAATATTGTCAATATGCCTCTTCCATGTGGTTTACTGACCACACACATGTACTATGACGTAATGAGAATACGTATACCCTGTCACTGAAGTCAGCGGATATTATTACGTCATAGGTATATGAAAATAAATAAATTCATTTTTAAATTTACAGTTAGTTCAAAAACTTGTTTCACCCTGTTGTTGATGGTTTAAATGTTGCAGTCACTTTTTCACCAAATTTGTTTTACGTTTGATAAAGTATATCAAGAATACATACATTCATGCAGTCATTTATTGTTGTACATTAGAAAAGCATCAAGAATGAATGTATACATAAAATCATCGACAGGATGAATTCATTATATAGAATAATATGGAAATATAAGGGGTCTTTGAAAAAAAAATATATATCGGGCAAGGAGTGAATAGGCTGAGCAGCTCCTGTGAAATGTTTGAAAAATGTATTTTTGTTTTTATTGAACAATGTATTACAATTTTATCCTGAAAATGAAACAAGTACTTTATTTTATTTTATAATTTCTATTGCACACAGGCGGTGGACCTCGTAGACTGCAAGGCCAAGATTTTTGAGTACGTGGAATCTCGTATGTCGTTCATTGCGCCTAACATGTCCATCATCGTAGGAGCATCTATCGCAGCCAAACTCATGGGTCAGTCCTCAAACTGTTTAAAGAACATTGACTCTCAAACCAAAATTACAATTAGATATCAAATGTAAAAATGTTTTAATATTAAGGTGTACATTTATCATTAGATGCTTGATAGCAGATACAAAAAAAATTGAGTATGAAATGGCAGGACTGTTTTTCTATGATAATTTTGATAAGATTTATTATGTGTATAAGTAGAAATCAGAAGACAGCAGGCTGTAAGCTGGTTCCCGTTCCTTGTTTGTAGTGTCAGAATGAAACATTTTGCATACCCTACATCATTCACTTAACCTGTGGTAGATTATTTCCTCACTTGTTGCTTTAGGAATTGCCGGAGGCTTGACGAATCTGTCCAAAATGCCTGCCTGCAATGTGCAGATTCTTGGATCTCAGAAACGGACCCTGTCTGGATTCTCTACGGCCGCCATCCTTCCCCACACTGGGCACGTTTTTTACAGCGATATTGTACAGAAAACTCCGCCGGTAATCACTCTTGTTCTGATGATGTTTGATATAGATTTCTACTGTTTTGTCTTGTAAATAGCTTATAAACATATTTACTTAATATTTTAGTGGATTCAAAATTTTGCACAATTGTAGGACCTTTTTGACACTGTCATATTATATAAATATCTAATATTAGATTCTGATGTAATCAAAGCACAACCATATCTATCTCAAGGGTACCAGAATACAGGTATCAGTAATATAAGTAGTCTACAGAGTGTACTATACTTAGTAACTCTAAGTACAGTTCATTCTTGTCAAACCTATGTCGTTTGTGATTTTGAAAATCTGGCAATATACATGTAATAAATTTGGAGATAAATGTTGAGCATATCAGTCAATAGTCAGACCATATGTGTTTAATATTTTTTTGTCATTCATTTATTGAACACTTTGAAATGTACATGTACTTATGATATGCATATTTATCATAGGTAAAATATTACGTTAATAAACCACCAAGATATGAAGATATTTGACACCCTATGAACATTTGTTTTGATAACGGGGAGGCAAATGACAGTGTGAGAATTTGGCATTATGACTTGAAATTTATATAGCTGAGAAAATGTGGGGGTGTACTGAAAATGGTGATGAATCTAGTGTTGATAATTCAAAATTTCACTGTACACTTGTGTTAAATATAAAGCAAACTAGCATGGCGCTGCACCATGCCCTTTTTAGCTGGCACCATGCCCTTTTTTCTCTATAAAATGTTTTAAAATATCTGTAAACAATTGTTCTTTATTTCACAAGGTTGATTGAAAAGTTTAAAATCAAGGAAGCAGGTATTAAATTTTAAAGAGGCTAAATGATTATTCTATTACTATCATAGTATGATACAATGAAAGTGCCCCGAAATTGTCTTGCCGTGACGAAAAGTGCCCTTTTGAACATATGATATGTGTGTCCTCTCTAGATCCTAGATTTAACACTAACACTACAATGTCTATCATACTTTGTTTTAAGTACACACTGTAATTATACAATCCCTTCTTGATATAAAAAGAATTAAGGATTTAGATTTTTGCTAATTTACATGTATAATGTAGACGACTTGTACTTATTATTATTGTATTGTTGAATGTTATACTGGTATGTAAAGTTTTATTATCACTATTTTTTCATGTCATACATTAAGGACTTACGTAAGAAAGCTTCCCGTCTGGTCGCTGCGAAGTGTACGATAGCGGCACGTGTGGACAGTTTCCATGAGAGTGTGGGCGGTGCAATCGGTGACAGTCTCAGAGCAGAAATAGAACAGAAACTGGACAAACTACAGGAACCACCCCCCGTGAAAACAGTGAAACCCCTCCCAGCTCCTATAGAGCAGTCACGGAAAAAACGTGGAGGTCGAAGGTCAGGGTCGTCACGATATGAATGTAATGTCAAGGACAATGTTAAATGAGACTGTGAAAGCACAACTTCTGAGAGGATTGTAAAATGAAGATTTGTTCAAAAGATACTGAAAAATGTAGAATTGTTTTAGAGGGTTCAGTCCAAGTGATAAGGATTAGACAATTGTGAAAGATAAGTTTAAAATTAGTTTGGAAAGTATTGAAAAAAGTAGAAGTGTTCTAGAAAAATCCAGAGGAGATAAAAAAGTAAAGTTTGATACAGACGAGTTTATGTTGTGAAAGTTAACTTTTATATTGGGAGGACATCAATTTCATTAACTGATAAGCTAGCATAATATTAGTTTCTATTTTTCATTTTTTTTCTACAGAGCAAGGAAAATGAAGGAGAGGTTGGGATTGACGGAGGTCAGAAAGGCTGCGAATCGAATGAACTTTGGAGAGGTAAAGTCAGATGGAGAATATGCGAAATCTTTGAAGTACATGTATTAATCAAAGCAATGCATAGAATATTTCACTTAAAGAAAATTAGAAATGTTGATCATTATAAATATGTTGGCCAAATTATGTGAGGTGTTCTGTATCTACGTTATAATTTCAGATCGAGGAAGACGCATACCAGGACGATCTTGGATTTACCCTTGGAGCTCTTGGGAAGTCACAGTCGGGAAAGATTCGTGGTCCAGTGGTGGATTCTAAGACCAAAGCGCGAATCTCGAAAACGCTGCAGGTAAGAGTCGTTACAGAGAGTTGATGAAAGGTTGGATACTCTAACAGGAGATATGTACGAGTATTCCGAGGGAGAAAGTTTAGTGTCACTCTAAGAATCAAACCACAATTGTTTTAATTTATAGGATATATCATAGTTGGTTTGAGTTGTTATCCACCAACCAGAAAGTAATAGGGTTATAGAGATTGCTATACTTTTGTAATTTTTTGTTGAACATCAGTTTTTTGTTCACCTGAGTAAACTCAGGTGACCTATTGTAATTGGTTGTCGTCTGTCGTTGTGCATTAACAATTTGAACATTTTTAACTTCTTCTTGATAACTACCTGTCCAATTCTTTTCATATTTGGTATGAAGCATCCTTGGGACAAGGGGGACATAAATTATAAATTTCAGGACTCCAGCGCCTTAGGGGCGGGGCAAAAACTGCCCAAAATTGATAAATTTTCAAAAATCTATTAAAAAAATGTTAAATTTGCCATTTTGAGTGATAAACTGATTTAGTCTCATTCTTGAATAATAGGCTAAAGTTCAGAAGCAGAACAATGTATGGGGAGGCAGCACTACTGTAAAGAGACAGATTGCTGGAACAGCTTCAAGTGTGGCCTTTACACCACTTCAGGTATGTACAATTACTGAAACAGCTTCAAGTGTGGCCTTTACACCACTACAGGTATGTACAATTAATGTAACAGCCACAAGTTTGGCCTTTACACCACTACAGTTATGTACAATTAATGTAACAGCATAAAGTGTAGCCTTTACACCACTACAGGTATGTACAATTAATGTAACGGCCTCAAATGTGGCCTTTACTCCACTATAGATATGTACATCACATGTGGCCTGCATGTTACAGTAGGTGTATACAATTAATTGAACTGCATAGAGTAGCTTGCACATTACATTTGATGTGCACAATTAACGAAACAGCATTGGTGAGATGTTTTACATCACTTCATTCTGTTATGGGTCAGAATAACCCGAGACCAGCAGAAATCAATATAAACAGATAATTTAAAAAATTAACAATTTATTTAAATTATATACAGAAGAATATATCAAGGAAAAATTGCTTACTTACGGCAGGTCTAATCAAAGTTCACAAAAACACTGGCTGATGTTTGTTTACCGCCAATCTGAATTCACATACAAGAAGAAATTGTCACAAATTGGCTGTTAATTCCACGGTCCCTTAAATCCGTTCTGAAATGTCCATGGTAATTATGAGGATAAAAAGGTCAAATTAAAATCTTATTTTCTGAAATGTTATGTTGGAATCAATGATGACTAGTTCTAATTGTAACGGGGACCGTTACAGATGTTCCCCAAACCTCCCCCAATTAAAAAGTGATGTCCTTGTGAATCTATAGGAAAAAATCATTTTATTTTAGCCTTTAATTACATGTAGTACGTTCAATATGGTCATTTCAGTACCAAGAAATGAAAGAAAGCGTTGCACGTGCATACACGCGCACGCGTGTATGATTCCGAATTTTTGTTGATGTCGTTCAACAGGCATTTGTATCATATACCCACAGTATGAATTTCATAACGTTTCCACCAAATATAAGGAAGTTATAGCGATTTTAAAATCGTCCAATCAGAAATCAGCACACGTGCATGCACGTGCTGAGCAGTAATTCTAACCACAGCAATTTGTAAGGAGTACCAAGATACATCTAAACCCCTAATATGAATAGAATTTGATGAAAAACAAAAACGTTATCGTCCTTTAAAAATTGAATATTTAAAAAACGTTGCACGCGCATGCGCGTGTGCGTTGGCATTTTTTGTTACACCAACATATAGATACACATATTGTCTACGTATGCTGTGAATATCATCTCATTCGCTTCATAAATAAGATAGTTACAAACGTTTTAGCATTATCCAATCAAAATGAAG
>NC_079167.1:33988970-34216470 GCF_947568905.1 Ostrea edulis | reverse complement strand
ACTGGATAAGTTGTCACGTTCAAGCATGCTAATCTAAGAACGCTAACTCGTGTATTTTGTCTTTGTTTAATCTTATTTTTTCTTTAGTAAGATACTATGCACGACAGATTTTTATGCAGAAACAAACTTTTATACAAATTCTTTAAAAACGCTATTCATTAATTCCTATAATCCCTTCTTTTTTTTTTTTTTTTTTAGACCAAAAGTGACTCGACACCCTGAACGTATACTAAATTCATTTTTATAGCATTCTAGTATGAATTAAGCGAAATAGATTACAGAAAATGTAGAAGTGTCACACCCGCCGTGAGCCCTATATAGTGGAGTAATCCGTAGTCAAATGTAAAGAACGGCATAATGTTTGGCATGAAACACGTAGACAGCATTCAAGCTAGTTAGAATAATCTAACTGTGTCTCGGGACAGGCCCTCACCACAGTTAGAATACCTCCCATATACCCGTAATGTAGCAGAAAATTGCGGAATCGCTCCAAAACGATTTTAAACTTATCAAAGAATAAACGCGTACATTTAAAGTTAAATTTATATACAACTAACCTCATTGGTAATTTGTAAGTCCTTAACACTGTAAAAAATCGTATAATAATATTGTAAACTCAACACTTTGAAATGTCACTTTTCTCGATTCGAACTGACTGCCATTTTACCGGAAACTGCCATCGGAACACCCTGCTGTTTTCGAAAAACGAACGCTTACCTAATTTGCAAATAAGAACGGCCCACTACCTTATAAGGCATTGGTAAAAAACAACAACCCCGGTTTATACACATGGCGTGGAGACAGAAAGTTAACGATCTGCTGCGTCTTTACCCCTAAGTCTTTCTGTAAAACATCTTTCACAGTTCTGTCAATCTTAACCAATTTAGAAGTCAGACTTTTCTTGTTTCCAGGGTTTTTGGAACATGAAAAAGTTTTTCTACAGCTTATGCAATTGTTGGATTCCATTTTGATTATGAGATCATATAAACCATTAAAGGAAATTAGGAATGTTGATGGCTTCATCCGTACCCGCCATTTTCTGAAGCATCCACTGTTTTCCCATAATTCCTGCATGCCTCAGTGCACTCTGGTTAATTTTCTTTATCAATGAAATCAAATTTCAGCAAAAGTTTATATAGGGAGAATATTACTTCAATCCCATGTTACAATATTTAGTTAACATATATTTCTCGATTTCTAACGTTTATTTCAAACTTAAATTCATTTTCATGTCAAATAACGAAGTAGTAAAGAGCGTAGTAGTATTTTCCGTAAAAGGCTATATCTCCATATTTGGAACGTCATTAACATTCAGTTTTTATTTCACACTGTGCGTATACGCAATGACAAGTTCCGGTAAAATGGAAGGTGTTAGCAGCGAAATTCAAACTCGTGGGTTTACATTCTCAAATTCAACTAATTAAAATGGATTTAACGGCAAGTGGGTCGTTAAGGTAACTTTCCAAATGCATATTCATGAGTGATGTGTTACATAATTTTAACGAAACATGCACTGTGTGCAATTTTCATTTTGCTACATTGCAGGTATATAGGACGCATTCTATCGTTAAATCGGGTCCGTAGGACATTATCATTTTAACGATAGAACATTCTATCTACATTCAAGCCAGTGACAAGTTTGTTCAAGTCATTGATAGTTTGTGCATGTATTTGCAAATTATACCATAAACACAGATTTTGCAAAATGTTGCCCGATCCACTTATTTTCATTTATATGTCGATTCGATACATCCCAGTTAACTAAAATTAAAAGACAACGCAGTCATAGTAAACACGGACCCCTGGGCACACCAGGAAAGTATTATGTTGATGTTTATGCGTATTCCAGTATAAACTCTTCGTTTGACCTTCACCTTATGTTTTGATGACCAAGTTTTGTTGAAAATGACCCAGTGTAAAATATGTAAATTTTATGGACAGACAGACAACTGATGCTCAGAAAAATTCACTTGCGCTTAAAACTCAGGTAGGCTAAAAATCCTTTAATTTCAATTTTAATAATCTCCATATTGCTCTGAAGAATTTTCTAGATTGTTCTATAGATACGATATGGTTGTATTTTTCTCTTTTCTATCAAAGTTGAATACGGATTTTCTTGTGATATAATTATTTACAAAGTGAAGTCAATATATCGGAACACTTGCACTGCTAGATGCGATTATTAGATTATATTGCAAATATCTAGTTTTATTACCGGTAGATATGGATTCATCCTTGCAAATTCCAAGAAACCGAGTACTATATCATTATCGAGACTTTCTTTGTCTAGAAACAAGTATACAAGTGTTTGGCATGATATTTTATTTTTTTAAAGCAAAGAAGTTTTTGAAAGCACTACAAAAGGGTCAATGATCTGTCAGGAATAGCCCTTTTTATACGATTTGGACATGTCAATATCTTGTACAGCGTCCGTTTCATCTATATTCCACGTTGAATTCCGTGCCTCTTCCCTTGGTACGTCCGCTACCGGTATTTCCGTTCTTCATTTGTCCCACTTCCATGATGTCGCGGGTATTCTCAATGTTGAGGAATTCAAAGATGGACTGCAAATACTGGAGCTGATGTGGTGCTGTAATAGGATGAATAATCAATAAGTTCCACATTTCCTTAAATTAGAGAGAACTACAATAGTCTATAATTGACTGTAAATTAAGTACAAATATAATATTCAGCGTTATCCTAATGCTTACCGAGGAATTGGGACATAAAATTTGTGATGTCGGCCGTATTTCCGCTGGTCACGTGCTTTTCCACTTGTTCGAAGTGCAGCATGGCCGACTTTACGAAGTCTTTGTACACTTGGAGGATGGCAGTAATGACGGGGGTGGCGTCTGTCGTCATGTATGTGGGTAGGACTTTCTCTAGCCAAGCCTCCGTCTCCGAGAATGGTTTAGTTTCGGATAACCTGGTTCAAATTTAAGCTATCTTCAGTTACACTTTCTAAAACGTACAGCTGGTATATTTACGATTTTTTAGCAATAAAAAACAAACCAATGACAAATTGTACACTTTCCGCTTTACCTCTCTTGATAACGGCTAACAATTGTTTGGTGGAATTCCCATAGATCATGCACACTTGGACATTGAAAAACAAAGTCATTGTCCGTCAAAAGTTGACCGAATTTCTCATCGAACATGACTGGTGTCCATTTATCCTGTTCAGCTTTCCACATGAACATTTTCATTTTTGCAAGGAATTCCACGATATCTGAAACGTTGTAACAATATACATGTGTAAATAGTAAATCCACGATTACCTAAATATACCAATATACAGAATAATTAGCAAAGATTTACAAATACCATTAAGTTGGAAATATTCAATATGCTCCATTATGTTCCCGTAGGCATGTCTTTGCGCTACCATTACAATTTTCTGGGCGACTTTGTCCACAACAGCCGTATCCGTTATCCAATTCCCCAAAACTTTTCTCATGTGAGCGTTAATTTTCCAGTCTTCCTCTGCCATTGTACGTACTTGGTCCTTGAGAACATCTGGATAAAGTTCAATTTATATGAAAGTTCTTGCATTCAAACACGTTGGAGTTGAAATGCTATGGTTTGTCATTCTATTTTGTGGACGTAATTCACCCCCCCCCCCCCAAAAAAAAACCAAGATGTGTTTGTGAAACACAAATGCCCCCGATAATGACCAATTCCGAAGATGGCCAAGGTCACAAGGACAAATATCTTGGTACCAGTAGAAAGATCTTGTCACAAGAAATCCTCATGCACAATATGAAAGCTCCAATATTTATCATTTAGAAGTTATGACCAATGTAATTTTTTTTAAAGTAGGTCAAATGTCAAGGTCAAAAGGTTTAGTACCAACGGAAAGGTCTTGGTCACAAGGAATAATCATGTGAAATATCAAAGCTCTATCACTGTTTAAAAGTTATATGCAAGGTTAATTTTCAAAATGTAGGTCAAACTCCAAGGTCAAGTTCTCTGGGTAAAAAATGTTGGTACCCACGGAAAGGTCTTGTCATAAGGAATACTCATGTGAAATATCAAATATCTACCACGTACTGTTTAAAAGTTATTAGCAAGGTTAAAGTTTCAGACAATTACAGAATGACAAAGGACAAAAACAATACCCCCCCCACCCACCCACCCCGATCTTCGATCTCGGGGGCATAAAAACAAATCGGTCCCTAGTCGAGAAATTTCAACGACGAAATACTTACACGGTTGCATCTAATATGTTAAAGAATGGAACCAAAATAAATTTTCAATGTTTCTTTTTTGTTCAATTAAAATTTGAAATGTTTAAAATCAATATTTTCCGTCTTACTGTAGCATGAAAGACATTTACAAATATTTCGGGCTCACGGTGGGTGTGACCGGTCGACAGTTTATGGCTACTCCTCCTAGACATACGAACTCACCCCTGGTGTGTCCAGGTCCGTATTTGCCCATCGTTCTATTTTGTATTGCTTATAGGAGTTGTATATGAGATCAATAACTGTTCGTTATCTTACCTGGCAAAGTACATTTCTTTCATACGAGTATCATGCACTGATTTAAAATCAACTTACAGCTGCCAAAATTTTGAGAATGCATTTTGGTTTAGGTCAGGTTAAATATTTCCCAATAGCTATACTCACAGAAAATTATTTGGTTGACTCTCGTCGTTGCACACTGGAAATGGGCATCCAAGAGCTCTCTGGCAACGTTAACAAAAGTCTGTTCTTTGAGCATCATTTGGTCAGCGTCGTTATACCACGCATTCAGCATTGTAACAACATTACGTGGTGTTAACCGCATCTCCGCTGAAATTTCAAGGGACGTCAATGAAATGTTGAAATGTAATGAATCCATAATTAATCTCATTTGATAGCATATCGTTCTAACTTGGATCATTCAAACATTGTACTTACATGTATATGGTCCACTTGGGAAACTGTGGAAGTACGGCTTCAGAAGCTTTCCGGACATTTTATAGAGCGATTTGTATGTTGGAGAGGAGGGGTCTTTATCGAACCCCCAAAGCCCGATTGGTCTGGTACCGGGGATAGGGAATTCTGGCGTAGACCCGCTCTGTGGTCCGACATCGCTCATGGAATACTCGAACCTACTGCTGTCGACTACATACTGTCTTAAGCTTGCTGCGAGTCTCTCTAGTTTTCCGACGATGTCGCGTAGTTCATCTTCAGAACTCACTGGCTTTGATAGCGAACCTGTGTGAAAATAAGATAAACAGTTCATGTGAAAACAGAACTCTTCCGTATGTTATTCAAATAGACTTAGCGTTACATGCACTCCATTTTGTGCGTGTTCGAATGGTAAAATCTCGTTTACTAGAATTCGAAAATACTTTCCGATACATTTCAATGTCAAAATATTCACGATGGAAAAGTTGAGACAAAAAGTCTTTCCATGGAAAAGTCTTACCGTGCAAAACTACAAACAAAACCACGAGGACTTTCAAGAACTCCATGCTTATTTTCGGTGATGTGATGTCAATACCTGTCGTCTCGAAGTACACGCACTAACCCTCTCAGTCCTTTTATACCTACCCGACGTCGTGCTGTTTAACAATTGGCTGTTAAAATTTGATGACACATGCATTTTGACTGAAAGGGATTTTTTTCTGATCCAAGTTTCTTATTGTCTTAATAATTAGTACAGCTCACCAGCTTACAACATATAGTGTACAAATATAACATAAACACTTTAGATGGCAGTAAATATAGTGTTTGTATATACATATTCATTATAATAGTATTAGACCTATATGAAATGCATGTAAGAGGCACATGGGCCATATTATCGGCCGCAGGAACAGCTGATCAAAACAAAACCAGGGCACGAGCCTTGTTTACATAACAAAGAATTGTGAACTCTGTATCTTCCATGTACCTCGACAACTGACATTCAAATTTTTGCTGGCCATTAGAAATACCTTAGTTAAAGATGTATGACCCGATGTTCATGTATTATTTTTGTACATAATTACTTTAAAACAGATTAATTACTTTATAAAGTTATTAACTTTCCCTTAATTACATGCTTGAAAACATCTGCATGTAAAAGAAAACAGTACGAATATTATTTAGAAAGTAAATATAGTGGCTACATATATAAATCGCCCCATAATAGATGTCTATAAATAGACCCACGAGCGTCAGGGGATTCCCAACATGATGTATCAACTCATACGCAACTGTCTAGTTTTAAGGCTGAAAGAGCGTAAAACAACGAATTACTAAGAGGTATTTGATATTTTTATTTCTATTAAACTTATGGTACGGTACTGTTATAACAAAATACACAGCTTTACACAGATAAGACCACTGATGATCTGAAAGTTTGAACTGGTCATGTGACTGTCACTTAAAATGGCAGAGTGACGCGGTTATTTGTAAACATCGATTTAAAATCAAATCATTTGGGTTAAAACAGGTGAAATAATTTATGATATGTCGTACAGTCTCATAACTACATACGTGCGATGATTTAATAGCGTTTTTACGAGATGGAAAAAAATATTGTAATTCGGACCATACAGCTTTAAGCATTTTGAACATTAAAAATGGGAAAAATAAAATTTGAAAATGTTCAGCTCAAATCGTGCCCTTTTTAAAATAGTTAATTTAAATATGTGAGGTATGTATACTGTGTGCTTGTTTTTGTTGGTGTTGTATGTGTTACTCTGGGTAGAAGTGGACATTTCACTACTGAAATAATTTTGTCCTATAGCACCGTCTCCTGCTACCTTTTGTATCATATTATTATTAAGGTCTTCCGTCTCCTGCGGAAGACCTTACTATTATTGTTCGCGTTCTTCTTCTTCATTATTATTATTATTATTATTATTATTATTTTCCTTGGTAGTACACGCGTTTTTCTCAGCCATTTCTCGATCGATTTTCACTAAATTTTCAGGAAAGATGTCTTTTGGTGACGAGACTTTGCTTTCGTGCTTGACGTCACTTCCGGTCAGGAGTTATCTCTCTTTTAGTGACTTTTTGAAGGGCCTTGTTGTCCACACATCTCCTCCGTCAGTTTTGAAGCTAGAGTCTTGAAATTTCTATACAAGATAGAGTAAACATTTTAGAAGATTTGTGGGGGATTCGATTTTACCGGAGGCGATTTGCCTAAATGCTCGCCTGGACCTGAAAAAATGGATGCCAAAATTTTTGACCTTTGATCTCCAATATCTTTTTTCTTGCAAATATTTTGTTAAGACATGTAGAACAAAAGTTGTGCACATTTACGAGATATTTTCGAAAATATCAAGATTTAGGGGCTAGCCCCTTAAATTAGGGATCTATAAGAGCTCAAAGTCTAGATCAAATATCTCAAAAATCGTTAATATTTTGGTATAAGTCAAAGAACAAAAAATGTTCATCTCAACAATCCAAATCTATTCATATAAAAATTTAGGTCATATGTTACGTAATAAGGGATTTTAAGGGCCAAAACCATAAATTTTTTACCCCTTGTATCTCGAAAACGACAAATATTTTGAAAAGCAATAAAGAACAAAAGTTGTTCAGAATGATGATCTGAACAATATGCATATTTCGTTTTTACCCTATGTGGTCCCGTTAGGGAGCTACAGTTTGGCCCCTAAAAATTACTTCTAGAAATAACTCGAGAACTGTAAAGAATTTCTAAATACTTGTTGAACAAAAAATGTTTGAAATGTCATGACCTTTCTTACGATATCAAGCAAAAGGGACTGACCCTTTAAATTAGGGGCCCAGAAGGGTCCAAAGGTTTATGAGAATATCTCAGAAACTATTAATATTTTGTAATAAGTCATTGAAGCGGAAATGTTCATCTAAACGAGCTTGTTCTTATCAAATCAAAAAGTAGGTCATATGTTACGTAATAAGGGATTTTAAGGGCCAAAATCATAAATAATTGACGCCTCATATCTTGAAAACGACAAATATTTTGAAAAGCATTATTGAACAAAAGTTGTTCAGAATGATAATCTAAACAATATGTACATTTCGTTTTTTCCCTATGTGGCCCCGTTAGGGAGCTACAGTTTGGCCCCTAAATATTTCTTGTAGAGATAACTCGAGAACGGTAAAGAATTTCTAAATACTTGTTGAGCAAAAAATGTTTCAAATGACAAGGCCTTTCTTACGATATCAAGCAAAACGGGCTGGCCCTTTAAATTAGGGGTTCAGAAGGGTCCAAATGTTTTTGAGAATATCTCAGAAACTATTAATATTTTATAATAAGTTGTAGAAGCGGAAATGTTCATCTCAACGAGCTTGATCTTATCAAATCAAAAAGTAGGTCATATGTTATGTAATTAGAGATTTTAAGGGCCAAAATCGTAAATATTTGACGCCTCATATCTTTAAAACGACATATTTTTTGAAAAGCATTATTGAACAAAAGTTGTTCAATGTGTCATAATCTATCGATCAATATCAAAAAATGGGTCTGTGGGCCTCATGGCTCGCCTGTAGAGTCGATTTTTGTCGATTTCAAAAACTTGTAACTGGTAAATATTTTGTAAGGACATATTGAACAAAAGTTGTTCAGTTTATCGAGATCTATCGATTGATATCAAGAAATAGGCCTATGGTCCTAATGGCTCGCCTGTAGAGTCGATTTTTTGTCGATATCGGTCGATCTCAATAACGTTTTACAGGTAAATATTTTGTAAAGACATATAGAACTAAAGTTGTTGAGTCTATAGAGGGCTAACAAATGACATCAAGAAATAGGCCCGCGGGCCTTATGGCTCGCCTGGAGAGTCGAATTTCAAACGAATTTCACCGCAACTTTGCTTCAGAAGCTTATGATGTGAAAAATTGATTATATCTAAAGTGTCTTAAAGTCGGAAACTAAATTGGGACTCATTTGTCTTTTTTTTTCTTTTTTTTAACTCCGAGTGCATCAACAAATCGGACGGAAGACCTACTCGTTGCTCGCAACGAGATCGTGTCTAGTTATTATTATTTTTTATTAGCATTGTCCATTGTACAAATAGAAATTAAGTGCATCATATTATATACTTTTATAGGTAAGATGTACAATAGATATATAATCACTCATACCAACCATTCATACTCCACTCATACATTTCAAAATTAACTGAAATTATACCAAAAAAATAATTATTGAGGTTGCTATAATAGTATCAAAAAAATATAAATTTATACAAAACATGCAGTAAAAAATATACTATTCAGTGGGTTCAAATATATTGTTCCACAAATTCCATTGTTTTTCAAAAAATAATTGATTGGAATTGTAAATAGATATACACCTTTCAATACTGTATTTTATTTTCAAATGGTTCAAAAGACCTAAAATGTTTAGTGTTTTACTTTGTAATGAGGTATTGAAAATATACTGTTTAGTATACAAAATAATAAAGTTAATTTTCATGTTGTCTTTAGTAAGTGGTAATTCTCCTAAAATTATATTTTCAAAATTAAAACCAACCCTTTTTGAAGTAGTCCTGTAAATATGCAAGCTTAAAGCTCTCCAAAGATCCAATACCTCATTACAACTCACAAACATATGTTGAATAGTTTCTGCTTCTTTTTTACACAAGTTACAAACATCTGATGTTTTGATTTGAATTTTTTTGAGATAGTAGCCGACAGGAAGAATTCTGTGAAGAAGTCGATACTGTAGCCACTGTACAGAGGAATCTGATGTAGTTTTGAAACAAACTTTGAAAGCATTCTTTATGCATATATCATTGACACCATGGGGAGATAACTCTACATTCCACTTTGGTATTGAAGTAGGAGTTACCTCAGTTGTGTTTATACAATTGTAAATAATATTTGTACATCTGACATTTGGCAGAATATTTTCAAAATAAAATGGTAAATAAGGATGACAAATTTTTAACATACAGGTCCTCTCAATTTTCAAAATCTTGAAGCATTTCGAAAGAGCACAAATAACACTATTATATTGCATCACATCTATATCAGGGATATGAAACTTCTGTTTAAACAACACAAATTTTGATAAGAAAGTATATTCATCAGACAAAAAATCTCCAACAATTTTAACACCTTGTTGGTACCAATTCTTTATAAAAATACCTTTACCACCAATGTTTATGTTTGAATTATACCATACTGGAATAGTGAACGTTTTATTTTTCATACTATCCTGATCTATTTTCTTCATAACATGCTGCCATGAGCTAAAAACATCATTCCAAAAAATATTATTTTTGTTCATTAGAACATTTGAAATATATGAATCTCCAAAATCCAAAAGGTTTTTCACAACAGCATTTCCATTAATGGCAAAAAATATATCTAACCAAGGTTTATCACTAGTAGTTACCAGTCTTTTCATCCAAGAACATTTAAGTGATTTGATGAAGTTATCAATGTTCACCATCTTTAAACCCCCAGAGAGATGGTCCTGGGTAACTACAGATCTTTTTACCTTGTCACACTTTGATTTCCATATAAATTCAAAAATGTCTTTACACAACAAAGAAATTTTTTCTGTATTGGGAGTAGGAAGAGAAATGAATATATGGTTAAATTTAGGTAAAATAAGAGTTTTAATAACAGTGACTCGACCAATGGGGGTCAAAATTCTTCGTTTCCATTGTTGAATCATAAACTTGATTTTTGGTAGAACTATGTCATAATTTATTTCAGTGCTAGATTCTAAATCTACTGAGTATTGAATACCAAGTAAAGAAAAACTTGTTGATCCCCAATCTAGCTTCCATCTTGGATGGTGAAGACTTGGTTTGAAAATTTCTTAGATCCAATCCAAATATTTTTTGTTTTAGAACTGTTTATATTCAACCCAGATAATTTTGAAAAGAAATCTAAAGTATCTAGAGCTGCAAACAATGATGTTGGTGAACCGTCAAGGGCAAGCGAAGTATCGTCGGCATATTGAGAAATTTTATGCTCTCTTTGAGAGATGGTGATACCTTTTATGTCTTTATTTTGCTTCACAAGGATGGCAAGGATCTCAGCACAAAGAAGAAACAAGTACGGAGCAATGGGATCTCCCTGTCTACAACCTCTTTGAATATGAATTTGGTCAGTTAAATGCCCATATTGTAGAACTGATGCTTTGAAGTTTGTGTTCAAAATTTTAATCCATTCAACAAATCTTTTCCCAAAACCAAAGTAATTCAATACTTTATACATAAAACACCATGATACTGAATCAAATGATTTTTCAAAATCAACTAGCACTAAGAGACCTGGTATGTTGTTGGATTCAGTATAAGACATTAAATCATAAATAAATCTTGTGTTTTCACCTATATATCTACCTTTCATAAAACCAGACTGTGTATCTGAAATAATTACATCTAATGAAGATTTCATCCTGTTGCTTAAACATCCAGATATTAGTTTATATAAGACATTCAACAGAGTTAATGGACGCCAGTTTTTTAAATATTGTCTAGGTTTATCACTTTTGGGTATACATGTAATAATACTAAGTCTTTGCGAAATTGGCAGTTCTTTGTTTTTAAAAATACAATTGATTGCTCTTAAAATATAACATTTTAAGTCTTTCCAAAAGAATTTAAAAAACTCAGCAGTGAAACCATCGCTACCTGGTGATTTATTATTTTTCATATTTTTTAGGACATTGAAAACTTCACTCTCTACAATATCATTTTCAAGGGCGTTTATTGATTTTTCATCAAGTTTTTTAATTTCAGAATGATCAATGATATCATTGAGATCTAAGTCAATAAGTTCCGAATCTCTATTTGCATATAGATTTTTATAATGACTTTTATGAAAGAGTTCGTGAAATCTTTCTGGAATTTGATAATGATTTCTTTATATTATGTGGTGATCTAAATATTGCGCTTAACCCCAAGATTGATACACACAACTCTAAAAATATTAATAATCCAAAGGCTAGAGAAAAATTGTTAGAAATTATGGAGGATTTGCAAATTATTGACTACTACAGAGTTTTGAACCCAGAAAGAAATGTATACACATGGAGGAAAAAAAAATCTTTGCATACAAGGTCGTCTCGACTATATTCTTATTTCGGAAGGGTTGTCTAATTTGGTAGAGAATTTCACGATCAAACCAGGATATCGTTCTGATCACTCTATTGTTGTTTTAGAATTAAAATTCAGCTCTTTTAAAAAGGGTTGTGGTTTATGGAAATTTAATAACAGTTTATTGCATGATAAGACATATGTAGATAAAGTTAAACAAACTATTCTGAGTGTTAAGTTTCAATATCTTCAAAATCCTACATCCAATGGTAATGATTACAATTATATTGATAGTATCGATGATAGTGCATTTCTTGAAGTTCTCCTTATGGAAATATGGGGAATAACCATTTCATACTCATCATATAAGAAAAAGAATAGAGACCAACTTGAGAAATCCCTAGTTGAAGAAATTGAAAGGTTGGAATCACAAAACAGGAGTGATACTGATATTTTTGAAGAGAAAAAACTCAATCTTGAGAGATTGAGAAAAGAAAAAATGCAAGGTCATTTAATAAGGTCACGTGCTAGATGGGCGGAAGAGGGTGAAAAACCAACGAAATATTTTTGAAACTTAGAATCACGCAACTACATTAATAAAGTCATTAAAAGGGTAGATATTGAAGGACGATATACTGTTTATGATCAGTTTGAAATTTTAAACAAAGTTCAAACCTTTTATAAAAATCTTTTGTATCATATTATAACTAACAACACAATATATTGTGGAACATACGCATTTCCATTTCAGCGGAGTCTGTAATCAACACATGACACCCCCATATCCATGATGAGTATTGAGTACACTGTATGTCTATTGTATATACTGTATGAACATTATATTTGTGTACATAACATTATATTTGTGTACATAACATTACATTATATTTGTATACTGGAACTCAGTGCTGTATTGTAATTGTGATTTGAATCATATACAGGGGAGGATCCAGGAATTGAGGTTACGGGGGCGCCACTTGATGAGACTGGGGGCCGCTTGGACGAATCCTTGGTGGGGGCCCAGGGGTCCAAACCTCTGGAAGCTCCTGGATTTACAGATTTTATAGAGCTTGAAATATGTCTCCTAATTAGTCATTTGTACTATTTTCTATCATTTTGTATAAGGTGAAATTAATAAAATGATGCAAATTTTAAGGGGTTTTGGAAAAAATTAAGTTCTCCCAATAAAGTAATTCAAGAAATCAAAAGATTTTCTCATTTATTTCTCCGAGAGTGGAAGAAATTATTGCTTCTTTTATCGTTTAGTACATTTTTCTAAACAAGATACCACGATTTACCTTGAATTTGAAAATTTTTAAATCCGCCACTGATATTTGTTGAGTGTTATGCCCGTTTGGGTCCTAATTTGGATTGAATAAATCATATCATATAACAAAACTGAAAATTCACGACTACGGTACCGCCCTCTTTAATCAAATCGTATTGTGTGACATTTGTATACGGATTATTAAACATGGAAACAATTAACTATTGTAAGATATGTTGATACAACGGCGGAAAAGTACTATATATTTGATGCAGGGGGAGGGAATAATTCGAAACAAGCTACACTGAGCCTATAATAAATAAGAATGTCTGACTCAGTTTTTTAAACCTATCAAAATCGGTCTGATTGTTAATTCCTTCGGATTAGTAAAAGCTAGCAAAACGTTTCCTCGTTTTGAAGATTTTTATCAGCAACGATTTTTCCGGATTGGTAAAAGCTAACAAAACGTTTTCTTGCTCTGAATGGTTAATTGAATTAAATTAGATTAACTTAAATTTTCTTGGCCTCCAATGTTCCATCACATTCCTTCTATACGCCATTTTTAACTTGGCGGTTTGAACTTTGATATTTCTCATTTGTTCTGGATTAATGATTCATATTGTAATCTTGATGAATTCCTTAATATATATATATATATATATATATATATATATATATATATATATATAAAGTCAAAAAATAAAATCCAATACTCAAACTTTTATCTATAGCGCTTTCGCCCTGCGGGCTCGTCAGTAGATTTTTAAACAATATATACAAATATATATATTTGTATATATATATATAATATATACAAATATATAAATATATACAAATATAACATAAACACTTTAGATGGCAGTAAATATAGTGTTTGTATATACATATTCATTATAATAGTATTAGGCCTATATGAAATGCATGTAAAATGATTGTTTAAAAATCTACTGACGAGCCCGCAGGGCGAAAGCGCTATAGATAAAAGTTTGAGTATTGGATTTTATTTTTTGACTTTATTGAATATATATATATATATATATATATATATATATATATATATATATATATATATATATATGGAATTATTGATATAAAAATACTATACACCTTTAATCATATTTTGGATATCAATAATTTTTCAATAAGTATAAACTTAAGGAATATTTGATGTCAATTAAATTAGAATTATTTTGATATGAACTATTATTTTTGAAAAGATAAATAAGATAGAAAAACGTTCGATCACGACATTATCATTGATATCGATAAAAGAGAGATATCAATAATAGAACGGACTTCATACTATTGTCTGCACCCATTGTTCACAGCGTTCGTAATTTGTCTACCTAACAGGTGTACGTGGATTAAAATTTAAAAATGATATGTTGAAAATATCTACAAAATGCCTCTCATTCATAATGAAAACAGATAGTAAGCACAATTCATTCAAAGTCTCGTCCGCTGCAGCTGTTATCATGAATGGGTCTTTATCGTCTGTGTCTTAGTGATAAGCACGGAGTAGGTAACGACTAAACTGCAGTTTTTACGAATTAAAGGGCGTTTATGTCCTCCTTCCGGGGACCTACTTTGTCAAACGACAGAGGTCACAGTGAATGTTTTGTGTAATCGATCTGTCGGAGATTGATTTGTGCATTGAAGTTACCATGCGAGTTGTCGTCTGACGTCATGGCTAAACTAAAGGGGGTCAGTCTCAAGGACTTTGGGATTTCTAAGACGATCGGCTTCCTGCTTGACAGACCACTTGTAAGTCTGAACAGAATAAACTAAGGCTGCGCAGTCGGATCATTACTGGTGTTTTACTGTTGTGTCCAGGGATTCGTGTTTGTCCTTCTATTGTTAAAATTTGTATTCTTTATATTACTTTTATGAGATCGATTACTCTTATTCATCTAATCATTTCAGGACAAACTTCCGGAATACTTTGAGGAATGGAACGCTCTGGCGAAACAGGCACCGACGTTGGCGGTTCAGGACAAAGTTTTGCGAGAGATGGTAGATAAGGTTTGTATGGAAGGGTGCAGAGTCAAGGAGCGGGGGTGGGGGTGGGGGTGGGGGGTGTCAGAATACCCAAAATCGTAAATATCCATTCCATCTTAGTTCTAGTGCGTACTTTTGGCGAATATTCAACATAGTGTGTGTGAGAGTGGATTTAGTGAACACATCTGTGTATACATATAGATTTAGCGATATATTCTATCAACGACGGTGAGCGACTTTGATATAATACACAAATGTAATGATTGTAACCGAGCAGGAAGTTCCAGTAGAATTAAAGGCACTGACCTACTATAACAGGCAAATTATACAAAAGAAAAAGCATAAGATGGCAATTGTAAATTGTACCCACAGTAAACGTTTTAGCAGAATATTGTACTTTTGGAAGAGAAAGAATGTACATGTGTTCTGTAAATAATATATCGGTAGATAAAGAATCACTACAACTTTGACTGCAAAAAATACAATACAGTAGAAAACTTGTAATAAAAATAATTACGTATATCAGCTCTTTAGATGAAAATATGAGACACATCAAATGCAGAAATATACCATAAGATGCGAATGATGTTAGCTGATTGAAAATTATCAAAACGGACTTCTCTGACTAACGCAGGTAAAACGCGGTAGATTTTTACTTATACTAAAATGTTATTATTGGATAAAGAAATATGAAATGACCAATGAAATCAAAGAACCAATGAAATAACAGAATAAAACTTGACTCGGCTAACTCTTGAAATCTAGATGCGCAACAGCACTTTCGGTCAATCAAAATTAAAAAAGATTGTACATGTCGTCAATGAAACGATAAATGAAAAATGATAAAACGAATAAATACATACAGAAACTGACATTCATACTATCACATAATGATATATGTATTCTCTGTCGCTGACAAAGGGGCCCAGCCTACATTCACATCTTTCTGACCCCTTCGTACAAAAGTTCAGCATACGCAGTATTTAAGGTCTTGTGTATCTGTATTCCATTTCAAGACTTTCATTGAAATTCCAAACATATTGTCAATATGTTTGAAATTTGAAGGAAAGTCTAATACACATGTATTTGTATTTGGTGTCATGATTTGGATTTGTGTGACGCGATAAATTCAATAATTTCAACTGATAGACTTCGTATTAATTACATGTATATGTGAAAAAAGAATCAGTGTTAGGTATCCAGAGATTCTGAGGCGGCGATAACGGTATAGAATTACTAGAAATGTAGATGGAGTGAAAATGATCCATGTTTTCTTGTACTAGTTGCCGTTATTGGACCATGAACGTCTCACCACATACCGTGAATTACGATTGGCTCATCTCACTTTGTGCGCCATTGCCACGTGTTACATCTGGCAGGAGGGGGATAAAGGGGTGCCCAAGGTAAGGACTGAATCACCTCATCGTTATCTAGGGGTAGGGATGGGAAGGATAGCAGGTGACTTTAGATCATTACTTTTCATAATTGATGTTTTAACATATGATGTGACAATGCCCCATAGTTTAGTAAACGTTTTGATAAAATTTTGCTCGGCACTAGAAAAGCATGTTGTTCATTTCTCATCCAAAGTTGTCGGGCTCATGGCTGGGTAGAACTGATTTAGATATATGAAGTCTAACGATAAGAAATTTTAAAAATATTTAGGGATGCTTCAGTATGGCAGTGTTTCAAGGCCGCAGATCGGGACAATGACAAAGTTCCAAAGTTTTACATTATGATATTTCGAAAAATCTTTAGTATTTTAGATAACGAAAATATAATTTATCAACCTATAATTCATAAACATCCTAATCTAGTACAAGGAACATACGGGAATGAAAAAAATTATCAATGCAAACAATGAAGGTACAAGTTGTATACAATACCTAAACACATTTGTAGATTTGACTTTACTCAATGCCGCTAACTGCAAGTGTGAGAAAATTTGACATAAAAATTATATACAAGTAAAATTGTAAAATTTAATATTTAAGTATAAATATTGCAAGAGTTTTATTTATGCTAATAAAAACTTTTCAAGTTTGTAATGGACACAACGCTAGTAGTAAACGCCAAGTTAGGTTACAAGAGCAAATGTCAATAGCTGAAACCGAAGTTGAGAAATCCACAATCATTTCTCACTAAGGCGAACATTGTACTTCCTGGGCCTTTCGTTTAGGCGTTACCGAGGAATCTAGCCGTGCCGTGGTGTGGAGTGTCCAGACGCCTAGGTCTGCAGCCCGTGCTTAATCACGCCACCTTCTGTCTAGCAAACGTCAAAATCAAGGACCCCGACAGGTAAACTAGCTATCGGATTTAACCACGGGCACTGGAAGCTTATAAATGTTTATCACATTGACCAATCAGATCTTACCTTTCGATTCAGTGCGATTGAACCGGAAGTAAGACAGTCTAGCGAAATTCTTAGGCACTTGGAGGTGTAAAAACTTCTTTTTCTTCGAATGAACGGCATTGGAACGGAAAGAAACCGTACATATTTTGAACGTAAGGTATATGTGAACGATTCATCGCGTCAGGCCGTTTGAAAAACGCCCACAATAACCCAAACCCGAATTTGCCTCAAAAAGAGTGTCCTACCCTTCCTTTTTTTATACATGCACATACTATATATTTACATTAACTTCCAGTGCCCGTGGATTTAACCTCTGATTTCAAAATCTATTTCATCTTATCAAAATGTGGAGCATTTGAAAATCTGCTTCTCCCATCTTTTTTTAGGACAGTGGAGTTGTCGTAAGTATGATAGCACAATTTACACTCAGAGGTATGACAATGTATGCATGGGGATTTGCAGTAACCTTGAATGTATGCCATTTAGTAACCTAGAATGTGTGTACGAAGTAGTCCCCGGGGGAAAGCAGGCGGAGTGGTTCATCATCGTCACCGCCATGATTGAGCACAACTTTGCTCCTGCCATAACTGTACGTGATCGTGATCTAGAATAAATGTTACTCTCGGTATCTTAAATCGTTTATAAGTTGTATAATCTGCATAATTGTGGAATAATGCAATTGTTTTGCGACTTTACAGCACATTATGGAAGCCATTTCCGCCGCCGACAGAAATGACGTCACATGTTACAAGAGTTCTTTGGCAGGAATCGGCGATGTGATGATCAATATAAAGAATACATTCTCTAGGATGCACGGTAAATGTGTGTGTGTGTGTGTGTGTGTGTGTGTGTTTTGGCAGAAATACATCGTACCTTTCATCTTAACATAGATGTCAATTTAAAGAGTGTATTGAAATTAAGTGGCATGCGTTATCATAATTAAAATCTTTTACGGGAAATACCATTGAATTTTTTTAGCCCAATGTAAGAGTTCATGTACACGAACAATATAATTCTCTGCATTTGGTATTGAACAAATCTTTGCTTAATGCATGCTATTAACAATCTTGTAATGATAAACATTGGAGATGTCAGTACGTATATTTGATGCTATTCCAAAGGTCTGTAAACCAAATTCATAGTTATTCAGTTGTGGCTTTGAGAATGTATGTGCAAATTATTTCAGATGAATTAGATGCAGATGTATTTTACAACACCTTGCGCCCATATCTTAACGGGTTAGTCCTCTCTTGATTCTAGTTTTGTTGTTTCTGAATTTTTAATATAATGCTATGCAATAAGATTTGAATTACTGTACTTCAGAATGTTTATAACTTACTATATAGGACAAAAAAAGGATTGTAATAATACTTTCTTTCAAATAGTTTTCTTAAATTGTTAGATGGGGAGGTCCTGGATCGTCTCTCCCCGATGGTCTGATCTATGAGGGAGTGTGGAAGGAGCCCCAAAAGGTACGTACTTACTCCCAAGACACAAACATTGGAGGGCTGCACGTATCGCGAGAGGAAAAACTATCATGATGTATCATGACATTTCAGAAAAAGTATCACGATGTATCATGATATAAAGAGTTATTACATTGACAGGCTTCTCCACATTTATGTTTTGATTTTAAGAAAGGAAAACATAGTTTTTATTGTTTCTTTTTCAGCAAATCTTATTAATATAGTGTTAATTAAATAACATTTTATCTACAAATATAAAAGTAAAATCAAGATGAATATTTTGCATTTAATTTCTAAAACAATATAGGTGAACTTTTGGATTATTAACGATCTCTAACCGTTCAGATGAGGATTTATCAACACCAGACATGTGATAATCGCGAGGATAATGACCGAAGTGAATTACTTCCCTTGAATCGTTTGACTTGCACAACGGAACGCGTTTATAAAATGGCTTTGATAGGAGTTTAATATCTAGATAAATGACGAGATTTTGTATTTTTTGTTACAAAACGTGTGTGCTGGCAGCCATTGAAAAATGAAACACTGGTATCTCTGTCACTTTTCCCTTTCTAGATGATAGGGGGAAGTGCTGCCCAGAGCAGTTCAATGCAGCTGATTGACGCGGCTCTGGGAGTCGAGCACGAGAAAGGTAGACCACAAATTAAAACACTTTCTGTTAAAAAATACATTGGTGTTTGTTTGGTTTGTAAATTAGTTCCAAACATACGCTTTTATATCAGTTCACTGCATAAAATTGTATATAAAATTCACTTTACATAAAGTATGTAAAATTCACTATCAAAAAGTATATAAAATTCACTGTATAAATATCGTATTGTATTTTTGACTATGGCTTAAAACTGTTATTTTAACTACAGATATTGCGGATTTCTTACACAAAATGCTAACCTACATGCCGCCGAAACATGGCCAATTTATAAAGTTGATCTCCAGGGAAAGCAATCTCAGACAGTATGGTAAAAGAACAGCTGTATGATCTAATGTTCTCCGTCTGTAATGTACAAGTTGTGTTTGGTGTATATCCAGGCGTTTCTATCTCCTCTTGCTTCCATGCTAGATCTTGAAACATCACTGAAGATGATTGATATACATATTTCTCTTTATCATATTATCAGCTCTTGATCATGGTGGTGACGTCAAACGCTCTTTCAACGAATCTGTGCAGGCTGTTATTGACTTCCGGTCCTACCATATACAAATCGTCACCAAGTGAGTATACATAGGTCATAGATTCCCGGTCTTACCTTAATCGTCTCCAAGTAAGTATAGGCCATTGATTTGCGGTCCTTCCATATACTGATCGTCTTTAAATAAGCACAACACGTCAACTTCCGGTGTTACCATGCACATGACACGTGATGTACAATCACCAAGTTGGTATATTCATATAACATGGACTTCTGGTTTCGGCATAAAAAATCGGTATTATGCAAAGCTACATACCATTTAGTTGCATGTCATTACTGCAATTAACTATGAAAAAGGGAAGTACGGTTTGAAGTCATATTAGGTCAATGTGTTGAGGAAATATGAGTGCTATTGCGCATGTGTATTGTCTCAGATAAAAAAATCGTCAATGAGAGATTAGTTCTAATGTTTTCATTTGATTAACGATTACTCAAGAGTATATATATTTTAGGTACATCATAATTGCGTCCAGCAAGGAGACGAGGAGCCGAGACTACGAATCCGTGTCCTCGAAAGGCACTGGGGGTTCCAGTGAGTCTAGTATTGCTATCGTATAGAAAATTGTTTTATGTGTTCACTATCTTCCTCAGCGTATTCAACAAGACAGTCACTTCATCACCAGTTCCTTATTGTGTTTCAGGTCTGATCCCTTTCCTGAAGAGTATACGCGACACAACAGCTCAAGCCATCATAAACTGACTGTCTACTATTGAACATGCAGATTCACTAAATGATCAATTCCATATGCGAATTTGCTCTATGGCAAACATCGATTGATACAATCGTCTAATTGCTACATACTAAATACTAGTTGTTAATTGTTATTTACAAATGCTGGTTGCTAAATGCTATTTGATCATCGTTTACCGATAGATTTGCAGTTGCTTAATGCAGTTGTGGATTTTTTCCCCACAAAATCCATCGTCAACTTCCTATATTTGTGTAGCAATATTCCATTATAACCTGCATGGTGTTTATGTCTCTTAACTGATTCGATACGCTAGAGCTTCTGCTTATGGTCAGTTTTTAAATCGATGCAAGCTACTGACAAACAAGTTGATGGTACAGGGGTTTCCACAGTCTCGATTGAAGTCAGCATTTCGCAAATTCTATGGTCGTTATAACGATCTAGTTTATCAATAACAACCTATCATTGAGTCAAATGCTGTTTGATGTGTTTTATACCGATTGTTAGGCCGTTCTTGGCACACTGATTTTGACTATGGATAACTCCGTGTATCTGATCAGGATATAAGGCTTACGGCGGGTGTGACCGGTCGACAGGGGATGTTTACTCCTCCTAGGCACCTGATCTCACTTCTGGTGTGTCCAGGGGTCCGTGTTTGCCCAACGATCTATTTTGTATTGCTTGTAGGTGTTGTGAGATTGATCACTGTTCGTTATCCTCACTTTTCATTTACAAGGCATTACTGGCATATATATGAAAACTCTATGTTTGGCACCCAAAATGGCTGAATATTTTTGGCTAATACTTGACTTTTACATGTGCCTCATCCTGGGTCCTCCACTGTAATGCCAAGTTGACAAAATGAATTTAAGCAAAGACTGTAATTTATACCTACCGGTACATCTGAAGTATTTCTTTATCAGAGATAATGGTTACGCCACAATATATGATGCACAAAGTAGTAAAAGAGTTTGCCTTTCCCTATGTTTTCATCCGTACTCCTGCATTCTGACCCACATCTGGATTTTCCATATCGACACTAGAATTCCTAGCAATGGCATTATAATATAATTAAAACAATTTGAATAGTAGTTCGCCACAGTCACAGCTCTTTAGTATATTATATATACATGTTATATAGAATACAAAATTAGTAGTAGAGCAAAGACGGATCCCTGGATATACCAGAAGTGGGATCAGGTGCGCCCGGGAGAAGTAAGCATCCACTGAATACCGATCACGCCCTCCTTGAACCCTATATCTCGATCAGGGAAACAGTAATCCGTAGTCAAAATGAGAATGTAAAAAACCACCTAACAATCTGCATTTGACCCAATGAATGGTTAGATTATTATAATGACCATACAATTTGCGCAGTTCTGATTTTATACAAGACTGTTTAAACCCTTGTAACATCAACTTATTTGTCATGCCTCAATTTAAAAATTGATCATACGCAGAACATCCTTGCGTATCAAATCAACCGAGAGGCATAAACACCACATGAAGGTAATAAAGGAATATTGCTATATAAATATGGGAAGTTGACGACGGAAAACCTGAAGTCATTGCCTTTTATCATTAAGATGTTAGTTTGCCGTTAACATCTATGTAATATATAATGTATTTATTACATGAATTTTAGTTATGAATCTCTATTATAAGTATACATATCTGCTGACTGTGAATGAATGGCAATTAATAGCAATCTGAAATCGGCAAGAAGCAGTTAACCTTATCATTTGGCCATCGAAATTAAGCCATGGACATTTATCAATTAGCATTTGGCAATTAGCATTTAGGAACTAATGAAGAGCAAATGACATTTTGGACTTAACAATCGCCTTTTAGTAACTAGAATGTTGGTTCAGGATTCCCAAAGTTTTACACACGGCATTCTTGTTTCACAGCCCTCCAAACTATCATCGCGCCAGAGATTTTATATGTTTGCATTGATACTTTTTCATGCAACTTTTCTATATATGTTGTTACTGTATATTTTATTACGTATTATTTAATGTTTTCTACTGTTAACAGTGAAATTTGATAACAATGTACACTGAATGAGAATGAATAAAATGGATGAAATCTACAGTGTTGGCTTTTCCGAACCTTTGCTTTTTCAAACTCTTTTGTTGGCTTTTCCATCTCTGATCTTGGCTTTCCCAACTAAGTCAGCAAAGAAGATGGGCGAAGAAATTTCCTATTCATCGAAATACATATTATTAACATATTTTCTATTCATCGAAATACATATTATAAACATATTTTCAATGACATATTTTTTTCTTGTGATAAACTGATATTTGACATTTTTAGTGTTTGACAATAAAAATATATTTCAAAAAGTCAGTGACAAAATAGAATATGTTAGTCACCAAAATTATGAACATAAGAGATATTAGATGTATCGAACCCATTACCCAAGATAATCTACTTATCAATGTGTCCCGCATTCATTCCCCATTTCCTCCAGTTGAAGATACTGCAATATAAGTTACATACAATTACATGTACATCAAATAACATTTTGAACAGACATATACAAACAAAATGAAAATATAAAAATAAACATATATATACAATACCCTTAAAGTATATGTTGGATAGGGGCAAATAACGGTATGATGTGCCTGACAGCTGGGGACGCTATACCTGTAGCTGATATATACCGTCCTAAATGTAATAACGGTATGGTGTGTCTGACAGCTGGGGACGCTATACCTGTAGCTGATATATACCGTCCTAAATGTAAGGAACTTCGAATATTTAAAAAAACTCAGAAAACCACGCTATTATTTTTATAATTTATTTTACATTTTCCATTAATGATCCATCTTTTTAGAATGACGTCATTTTCGTCTTTCCTATCCACTCACTCACAAGTACAATAGATAAAAACAAATACACACCATCTTACCCTAATACGCTTCCGTAATTTCTTGTCCATGCATGACAATGAATTTTTAATATTTTTTACTTTGAACACACGTCGGCGTTTCTTTTAGATTGTGAAACTACTTTTTTGTGGATTGATTGAGATGTCCATGGCTAAACTGGAGGGAATCAGTCTCACGGACTTTGGGATATCGAAGACGATCGGCTTCCTGCTGGACAGACCACTTGTAAGTCTTCAGAGAATAAGGTGTAACGGAACGTGCTCCGGATAATTAAAACAAATCTCTGTTCAACATTTTAGAAAAAGCTTCCGGAATATTTTGAAGAATGGAACGCTCTGGCAAAAGAGGCGCCAAAATTAGCAAGTCAGGACAAGAAATTGAGAGATAAAGTACAAAGGGTACGTACACGTAGGTCTTATTTAGATGTAGAACACACAGTTGAGGGGCGGGCGTGTGGATAAAGGGGTGGATTCTACGGTGGTATACATGTGTCTAGGACATGCAAATATTTTTTCCTTCGTATAGATGTTTTGCACACTCGGTGCCGCCATATTTAATTACCTAATTATATATTCGTGTCAAAGGTCATAGGGGAAAAAACGACGTAATCATGGACGCAGCCTTTTGACAAATCAACGATGTGTTGCTGTTTTCCCCAAAGTTTATAATGATTTATCCCTTATATTATGATACAATTTGTTTACATAGTAGGTAAAGAGGACCAAAAGTTTACTTTAGCATATCTTTTATGGAAAATGTAAAATTTCGATAATACCCCTTTACCGACTACTGGACCCATTGTATTGTGATGTTTTTAGGGGGAGGGGGTATTTAATTATTATTAATGGTAATTTTACAAAGAGAATTATATATAATGCATTACAACAAATCACGGCAGTATTATCCAGGCACGTCGTAGCATCCCTTTTCAAGGGGGGGGGGGGGGGATTACAAAATATAAATATTGACAACTACTGCGATCTATACAGATAATATTTTTCAAAAGAAAATTTCATAAAAAAGGGGGCGAGATTATACGCACGACGACCGACGACAAATTTTGAAAAACACTTGTAGTCTACATAGTTAGTGAAAGTCAGGAATAATTCAGGGCTTTTCCAACCCCCTTCTCTCCCTACACTCGTCAAATACACCCCCATCTCCTTACAATAATACAAACCCTCCTTTCTTAGAATCGTCTATTACCCCCCCCCCTCCTTTTCCTTACACTCGTCTTATACACCCCTTTCTCTTATAAACTCGTCAAATACACCCCCATCTCCTTACAATAATACAAACCCCCCTTTCTTAGAATCGTCTATTAACCCCCCCCCCTCCTTTTCCTTACACTCGTCTTATACACCCCTTTCTCTTATACACTCGTAAAGAGAAGGCGGTGGTTTACATCAGACTGCTGAAAATGGATTGACTAACAGTTGGGTATTGGGTGGTGACCTACCACCTAAATTGCCTAGTTTATAATTAGTATCCTTATTATTTGCAATAAAGTGTCTAGCTTTAATATATAGGCCTACATATGTTATTACATAGAGAAGTGAACTTTGAACTGATCATTTGTCAAAGTTAGAGATAAATTAAATAATTGTGTAGACATCTCGTTTGATTTTTTTTAAATTGTCAGAAGCTTATAAGATTTAAAATCATACAAATTAAATATATCTCTAACTCTGTCTCACGGGCAAGTAGAAGAAATTTATAATTAGGAAAAGAATATCGTACGGCCGGATAGGAGCTCTAATTATAATTATTGGCACGACAGTCATGCTAATAGACACTTAAAAAACTCTTAAAACTTACTTCAATCCAAATTTCAAAATCCTTAATTGTGTGAGGGGTGACTTAATTCATAGATTCAAACTTAATTACTACTCAGTACTGCATACCACATAAGAGAGAGAGAGAAAAGGGGGGGGGGGGTAAGCTGATAAATCTTAAAAATCAAACGACTTTGTCATTTTAAAACAAAAAAGACACATTGTCAATAAAATTATTGAACTGTTATCACTTCTCTATGCAGTGTACTACTTCACTGGGTTAATTTTAGAGAGCTATTTAATTCGATAGAAAACATCGCAAGTGAAAGTAGCGAGCGCGAGCAGACATAAACAACCTATACTTCACCAGCTCAAATTAAACAAATGTGAAAGAAACATTCTAATCTGCAACTCTTAGTGGTAACTTTAAATTGTATTTTTTACGAATGTTATATCTTTATCATCTTACATGCTTAAACAAACTATGTCTCACCAGTAAAATGTTGGTGAGCAGCCGTCGTCGTTCGCTGTTTCACATTGACAAAGGACCCGGATGTAAGGTTTTTTTCCCCTATGACCTTTTGACCTAGCATGACGTTAGAGTGTGCAAAACATCTCAATCGGATCACGCGCTCGTCAGTTTCCGTAACCGGTAAGAAGACTCGGACGTGGATCGGCGCAAGAATTGCATCAAATCGATGCATTTCTTCGCCGGAAGCGCGCCCGTGGATGAGTGTTAAAAGGCCAGAACCGAATCCCTGAATAATATGTTATTTATATTTTCACCACAGATTCAGTTTTGGTATCATTAACGTCTTATTCACTCTAATACATAACATGTAAGTGGAAATTGATAGTGGTACAATACCTTAAATGTGTATAATATCTTAGATGCATTTTAAAGTTCACGTTTCATAGTGTAACGTACGACTGTGACGTCAAAGTTACGTTTATGTATACGTAGCAACCAACTCTGATGGCGTCGATCCACATACGAGGTTCATTTGCGGTTACGGAAATAGCCTAGTAGTCACGATTGCAAAACATCTATGTAGTCTGGTCCTCCTTCCCACAATACGCAAGATCGTAAATACCGAGTTAGCGGAACTCTCTTGCAAAGAAGTCCGGAAAAACGTGTCGATCTTGGGCATTTTTTGTTTATTCAAACATGGCATCGGAAGACGATTTAACCTGTGCTTTCCACAATTAAAAGTATTTTAAATGAAAGGTGTGTAAAAACGTCTGGATACAGGAAAAATGAACTCCTGAATTTAGCTCGTGAAGCTATATATTTTGACGCAAGCTTTTATCAGCTTTGGGAATTTCCTGGCTGACAGCAGTGGGGAAAAATCCACCACATTTCCATTAAAATCTATCATTTGTGGATATTTCTGGGTATTATGTTTCTTTCTTGAATCATTACTACAGTCTACTGCAATGCAATGATAGTGCACCATTGTTAAAATCAGGTGACTCGATCACGACAAAAGTTGCAGATGTTATTTACCAACATGCCCAAATTCTCGCATACTCTGGGTCTCGCGAGACTTTGAAAGGGGGAAGTAAAATTTAAAACCAAGACGGAAAAAGTAGTCGCAATCTTGCTGCGCGAACGGAATTGTGGGAAGGGGAACCAGACTAAACATCTATGTTGGAAAAATTTATGTCGTTCGAACGAGATATTATATCATTCGCACGAATTATTATCTCGTTCGCACGACATAATATCTCGTTCGAACGATTTATTATCTCGTTCGCACGACATAATATCTCGTTCGCACGACATCATATCTCGGTCGCACGACTTATTATGTTGTTCGCACGAGATAGGTTTTTGTATTTTTTTATTTTTTTTTACTTTACACTTACTATATAATTAACTGACCAAAGTCTATGGTATTCAGAAGTTGACTTCAGTATTTAATATGGATGAGGGAAAGTTGGAAATTTTAATAGCACTCTTTGTGTAAATGGAATTAACTAGTTATTTCTTCGAAAAACAAAAGGACCGTTGCAAAATAAAAGAAATGAACTACATGGACACATTAAAATATCTATCAAAATACGTTCTTTGATTTCTTTGAGCGAGGGTGGTGGCGTCAAAGTTAAAAAAAACAACAAACAAATGTCATGAGAGTGTAAATTCTGTAACTTGAATTATCCTTAAAATTATTCATTCTCTGCATAAAAGATGTGCATGAATTCACTTGCACTTTCGTGGTGAACATCATGATTGACCAATTGATTGGTTATAGTTTATGTCCCTTATAAGATTATTTCACACAAAACAACATATTTTCTGCATTTCATACATGTATTTTAGAAGCCAACAAAACAGGAATATACACCTTGGTAACTAATTTAAAATGAGTCTCGCTTGGGTTTTTGCACCCCTCACTCATGGTTAAATTTAATCTTGTTTGAATATGAAATTATTCACCCCCCCCTGCAATTGCAATGTTGGTAGAGGCATTGGGTATTGAAGACTTTAAACCAATGATACATGATAACATAAAAATATATCAGTCATCCAGAAAGCATATAGCACCTACTGCAAAACATATGTAAATATTTAATTCTTAACACAATTATAGAAATTTGAATGTTGCTATAGCTGTTAATGAATTAAAACCCTCAGAAAGGAAATTATGTCGTTCGCACGAGATAATAAGTCGTGCGAACGAGAAAATAAGTCGTGCGAACAAGATAATTATCTCGTGCTAATGAGATATTATGTCGTGCGAACGAGATAATAAGTCGTTCGAACGAGATATTATCTCGTGCGAACGAGATAATAAGTCGTGCGAACGAGATAATAAGTCGTTCGAACGAGATAATATATCATGCGAACGGGATAATAAGTCGTGCAAACGAGATAATATTTTTCAACATAAGAAGGAAAAAATATTTGCATGTTCTAAATATACCACCGTAGAATTCTTTTACCCTGTCGATAATCAAATAATGTTGGCGTCAAACTGTCCTGAAATGTTCACCAATGAGGAACCGGAGTCGGTTATCTTATCTTGTATTGATAGAGAGCGCCACAGGCAAATCCGGCCCTGAACAAAAAAAAAAAAAAAAAAAAAAAAAAGAAGAAGATAAATGTTGAGAAGATGGGTTATCAGCAACCATTCTCGAATGCGATTTTGGAAAACACAAACACTACCTTTTACTTACGATGGCATCCAGTTGTGGTCATATGACAATACCTGAACTTAGGAAAGAGTTAGAAAAGTTTGGAGCAAAGAAATTGGGAAGAAAGTGATAACTTGTAAGAAGGTAAATAAACATTCAATGTTTTTATGTTCATCCAAGTAAAATATGATTAACGCAGTAAATAACTATCAATGGTGTTTAGATATTATCTAAATATATTATAACAACGTATAATGAAACTAGGTGTTATCAGAAAGGAATTCTTGTAAAAGTTTGCAGATTTACCGAGCTAAACTAAACTTGAATTTCCTCGGCAATTCCAACATCGTTGCTATATTGCTTCATGTCTGCAGCAAAATAGAAACGCATTTTTATATTGAATAAAACGATACAGTGTTATAATCATTTGATTATTGCCACTATGTTTTACATTATAATGATCACCTGATAAGTGTTATTTGATTACAGACTTAATTGAAGCATATAGAAGAAATGAACATCGTGCAAGGACCGATATTTCTGGACCTGAATTTATTATGATGTCACCCGATCCACAACTCTACAGGGACCTTCATTGTGATAAGAGCTTTTCAAATTAAAAGGAATGACACATTTATTGACGAGATGAAGAGAAATTTTAATGAATTTTATGAAAGATATTTTAAGTCTGCTCTGTTAGAGAAAACGTTTTTCAAGACATACGATGGTAAATGTACATGGAATAAATGTTTAAAAAATTAAATAAAGGTTTATTCTTTAATCACATCAATTTTTAATGGTGAATTATGCATAAGACGGCACTATGCAATTCTTAAAACAGACATAAATAATTTTACAGGAAAGTTTTGTTTCAGAGCTATTCATAGGTTCTGTCAGTATTTTGAAAGTTTTGGCAAGTCCAATAATTCTTTCAATGTGTACACGTTTGCTGGATATCTTTCTGTCCTCTATCACAGTAGCACAGGAGTCATTCCTAAAAATTGAATGAATTGTATCAATGATGCTTTGAATCAATTACTGAATTAGTAAGGGTTATACATACATGTACTAAAATATGTTTTAGAACTTGCAGTATAATTTATCAAAGAGTAGCAAATAATATAACTACAAACATCTGCATCATTATGAACTTAATATATATATACAAAAGGATCGCATTTGTTTTTTGATTTAACTGAAACCTGTAAAATTTGTAAACAATGTTTTAAGTAGACATCAATGTCAAAACATAGAATCCCATGCTAGCAGGTATGCATAAATTATCAACAGGGTGGATACTTTTGGACATATTTTGTGATTATATAGTAGTTATGAAATTGATCACTGTTCTTTATCTTCACTTTTTCATTATGGTGTTAAGAGATAATGGGTAGTAATAAATGACCAGTAATTACAAGTGTCAGTGAGGATTCCTCGTGTGAGAGTGTTTGTAACCTTATCAGATTATTTTGCATGTGTTGTAAATTGCCGATCCCATTAGCGGGTTTTTCTCAGTAAATGCGATATAAGTACTACACAAAATACTATATATCAACATTACTTTGTACATGTATATTATAAACAAAAATTCAAAATAAGCAATAGTTACCATGTTCAGTTTCAGTCAAATAGTCGTCCGATATAAAATGCGCTCTGCAAACAACAGGAAAAGTTGACGGAGTACAGCTTTGAAAACGAGTTTCACCACGTTTAATTGCGTGAATCCAGGCTTTTCTTCTTAACGAGTCTGATGGAAATACATGATGACCACCCCTATTACAACAATACGGCACACAACAGCAAGTTCCGGACATGTTTCAAAAGGATGTGTTTGACAGCAGATTGTTTACGTTTTTCTTCGATCGGTAACTACAGATAAAGCGCGAGGGTATTCCGATTCAGGGCCGAGTTTGTCTGTGGCGCCCCCTAATGAAAAGATAACCGGAGCCGGTTCCTCATTCGGAGGGTTCAGCGAAGGGGTAACCTCTATAGTATTTTTACGTCTTACGTTTAACATGGCCATGGAACGAACGGGGCTCGATCGAGTTCACGACCTCCGATCACAAAGCATAAGCTCTACCACTGAGCAACCAAAAAAATCAATTAAAATTTCAAACAAGAGGCCCATCGGCCACATCGTTCACCTGAGTCACCTTCAACCATATTTAAAGATTTTCCCTATATATTCCCCTGTAAAATTTTGATTCCCTATTGTGACCCCAACCTACCACGGGGGTCACGGTTTTGAAAAAAAAACCCACTTGAATCTGCACTATGTGAGTACGCTGCCATGCAAATATAAACTTCTCTGGTCCAAAGGTTCTTCAGAAGAATGTTTTAAAGATTTTCCTATATATTCGCTTGTAAAACTTCTTATTGTGGCCTAACCCTAACCTTACCGCCGAAGATCATGATTGTTACAAACGTAAATTTGCACTATGTCAGAAAGCTTCCATGTAAATTTGAACTTTTCTGGCCCAGTGGTTCTTCAGAAGATATTTAAATGACCACATTCTATTTTGCATTTTTATGATTATCTCCCTTTTGAAGTGGGTACAGTTTTTCATTTGAACTAACTTAAATCCCCTTTACCCAAAGAGAATTTGTACCAAGTTTGATTAAAATTGGACTGCTGGTTCTGGAGAAGAATTTTAGAATTTGTCAGTGTATTTTCGCTATTTCCTCCTCTTGGAGAAGGGCGTTGTCCCTCATTTTAACAAACTTGAATTCCCTTTACCCAAGAATGATTTGTGCCAAGTTTGGTTGAAATTGGCCATTTGCCTCTGAAGAAGAAGATGAAAATGTGAAAAGTTTACGACGACAACGACGACGCCAACGACAGACAACGGAAAGTTTTGATCAGAAAAGCTCACTTGAACATTCGGCTCAGGTGAGCTAAGACAAAAGTTACAATTCAATCTATGAAAACAATCTATACATCATCAAAATGTTATAAAGTGTCTAGCTCTTATACTAACATATTAATCACAACCCTTTGTTTTATCATCACTGCTTTGTTAAAACAAACACTTGGTCATTCTGTCCTGTGATGATACAGCATTTGAGGTAGATATTTTGAAATCTGCCTCCCCCTTCTGGTTTTCAGTGCTCCCTGTTCTGTCGTGATATTCACCTTTACAACGTCCCTAGGAGGACATTCCGGTTCTCTCCCCCCCTCCCTGTCCATTAGATTGCTGTGGTTGTCCCAATACTTTTTGCATTCTTAAAATAATAAATTGCATGTATTTGGTAACTGTGTGTAATGTAACTGAAATTTCTAGGAACTTTACAGTGAGAAAGTTTTCAATTGACATCACGGAAATTGAAATTTATGAGGGAATTTGGGAAATAAGGAAACAATTTCCATAACTATAGTTTTAAAAAAGAATATATATATATATATATATATATATATATATATATATATATATTCCTTACAATTTATTGAAGTGGAACCATGAAAAGAGAAAGAAAACAAGGGGTTAAAGTTCATGTTATTGAGCTGCAGTGTGTTAAACATAACTATTTAGTACTATTTGCAGAGACCGTTTGGTGTCAACACAACATAAGCAACACAAACAAACCATTTCATTACAGTAATGTATACTCATGCCCTCTAACAATATTCAGACATGAAACAAATTAATGAAAATAGATAATGACCTTTTTGCACTTGAAATACGGAAAAATCTATCATACAGAAATTGAGAATTTAAGATAATACACCAAAGGTATCAGTTTTTTTAAAGATTACACATACATATGTAAGTTGGAATGTCTAAATATTGAAAATAAACCTTTAAAAAGGGGGTGGGGGTTGTAGATCAAAGTTTTAATTAGTGGACAGGAAACCAAATTTTCAAAGAAAATTTTGTAATTTAGTGTAGAGGTTCTTGAGAATTGGTGTTCTGTTTGGGAAAGTATATGAATCAAACCAATGAATTTACAACATTTAAAGTAGTTCCAAGTCTCTACTATTTGTATCTATGTCTAGGGGTTTAGATATTTACAATATCTTAGATGAGATCAATTTGATTAATCAATCCTTCTGCAATAAGATATAGTCCTTTCCAAACTCTTTTAGAATTTGAATTGACATAAAAGTATTCATATGTATAAATGAGTGATATATGTATAATATAACTGTGCTCCAATGAATTAAGTATTGAACCAGCACCTACACAAATATAGCATCCTGCGCGGTTGAGCTCAAAAGCTGAGGAGATAAATTCCTTAACTAAGTGATTTCTGATATTTTTGCATGCACTGGTTTAATTTCAGAGATAATAAGTTTGAAGTAATCACCTTATAAACGATCCATGTTTCCTTTCATTAGTTGCCGTTATTGGACCATGAACGTCTCACCACATACCGTGAATTACGATTGGCTCATCTCACTTTGTGCGCCATTGCCACGTGTTACATCTGGCAGGAGGGGGATAAAGGGGTGCCCAAGGTAAGGACCGAATCATAAAACTACAAACAAATAGGAGTGGACAGGAATCACCATGTCTGTCTTTGTCTTAACATTCCACGAAAAAGTGAAGATAACGAACAGTAATCAATATCATCAGCGATAAATTTCGTTTGAGTTACATCCAGGGCATGATATTTTGTCGATTTTGTTTCTATTCACACCGAGGATTCGATAATTACGACGAATGGTTTAGTAGTTTAGATATTTCAGTAGTAATGTCTTACTGGCCGTCTACAGGAATATATCGGATTGCTGTCGACGGGCTTGATTTCTGTAGACAGTCAGCATCAATTCCGTCAGGTAAATTTATATATATAGTCACTTCGTTGATACTAAATGCTACCAAAGGTAAAAATTATACCTGTGATATTAGTACAATTTGGTATAAACATTACTTTCCCTAAAACTGTCAGATCTGATAATAAGAGTGATCAATCTCATGAATCCTATAAAAGATACAAAATTAGTGCAGTGGGGCAAACACAGGCGGCTGGAAAGACCAGAGGTGGAATCATGTGCATAGGAGGAGTAAGCATCTGTTGACCGGTCACACCCGTCGTGAGCCCTATATCAGGATAAGGTAAGCGGGGTAATCCGAGGTCAAGAACGGCCTAACAATCGATATGAAAAACGTCGGACAGAATTCCACCTCATGACATGTTGTATTTCGAAATAAGATCGTTATAGCGACCATGGAATCTGCGAAATGCTGACTTCAAACCAGACTGTTCAAACTCCTGTAGCATCACCTTCTCGATTCAAACATTGGCAATTCACAGAACAGATACATAAACACCATATATAGGTTATGATGAATAATTTCTACATAAATATGGAACTGGTCGAGGTAGAGCGTTCACTTTCTAACCGAGAGGTCGTGAGTTCGAGCCCCGCTCGTGCCATGTAAAACAAAGGTAGTGATTGCTCCTTCGCCAAACGTTCGGCGTTTAGAAGTTTTTGCGTATGACCGTATGACCTTAAAAACGGAGGTTCCGTGTCGCGGAAGGCGTTGGCACGTTATAGAACTCTCACTGCTTCAACTGTCAGCGCTAAGCATTTGTCTATATTTGTGTTACTTCACCTACAACTGGTGACGTCTCAAAATGAGTGAAAAATTCTCAACAGGACGGAAAATAACCAACCAACCAATATAAATATAAATATGACCAAGCTGTAATCATCCCATCTGTCATAAAGTTGAGTTGTTATAATTAGTTTGCCGTTAACATCTATGTTCAGTAAAATATCAAAACACGAAACAGGTGTGGAAGACTGTGGTGGTTGGTTGTTTGGTTGTTTTACGTCTCCTTGAGAATTTTTCACTTATATTAAGACGTCACTAACTGTTTATTATTTCGATTTCACTGGGATATATTGACTTAACATAATGATTGATTGATTGATGTTTTCCGCCACACTCAACAATTTTTCAGTTATATGGTGGCGTCCAGTTTTTATTGGTGGAAGAGAGAACCCAGATACAATGTACATGGGAAGAGACCACCGACCTTCTGCAAGTAAACTGGGTAGCTCCGAAGTATGTAAATGAGTCTACGTCTTCTGTATGTTTTAAACACTCACCTAAATAAGCACGTAGTGTTTAAATTTACATGTATTTACATATAATTCGTGATCGGTCATATATTATCGAGTAGCAATTATTCCCGGAATACGTTTACTCTTAACAATTTGTGATTTAGTATTTTTGTTTATCAAACTGGCAGAGGAAATAAATAACGTGGTGATCGAACGATCCCGAGTCAGTTACACATCCGGGAATAACGGTGTTACCAGACTAACGATGTTATTAGAACTGTTATTAATGATCAGAACCACTAACGGTGTTACCAGAACTGTTATTAATGGTCAGAACCACTAACGGTGTTACCAGAACTGTTATTAATGGTCAGAACCACTAACAGTGTTACCAGAACTGTTATTAATGATCAAAACCACTAACGGTGTTACCAGAACTGTTATTAATGATCAGAACCACTAACGGTGTTACCAGAACTGTTATTAATGGTCAGAATCACTAACGGTGTTACCAGAACTGTTATTAATGATCAGAACCACTAACGGTGTTACCAGAACTGTTATTAATGATCAGAACCACTAGAAGATTTAAAAAAAATAATTTAATGAATAAAGTAACATGACTTACTAATCTACTAAACCTTTCTAGAGAAAAGGGTGGGATCCAATATTATAGGGTTATTGAACTTATATTGGTGAATATTGGCATGAGTTGGCTGTGAAAATTCACGAGCTTGCGAGTGCATTTTGACAGCCAACGAGTGCCAATATTCACCAATATAAGTTCAATAACCCTTTTATTATATAGCTAAAGTATTTGGTTGTTAAATTATATTCCTTTTCACTCAAAATACTCCAAAATAGACGAGAATTCATCAATATTGGCATCTAAGGTGAAGGTGTGCAATATCAGCATGCATTAATGCATGAAGCAAACTGATTTTGTGAATGAGGACATCATAATTTATGTACAGTAGAACATTTTGTTTAAATAAATGAACATGATATCAAATACCGGCTCTGTCAGATTAGGAGGACCGTCGTCTGCCATTTTGGCTTGTTTACGTTACGGTAACGTCAATATTGAACGCTCATACTCGGAATGTTTCGGGCTCACACAATTTACGAAATGCAAAGTTACTGTTTTAATCAATTCTAAGGATATTGAACGTTAACATTCTCTAGATTTTACGCAGATTTTATAATATACTATTTATTAGCTATAAAATAATATAGGGTTATTGAACTTATATTGGTGAATATTGGCACGAGTTGGCTGTGAAAATGCACGAGCTTGCGAGTGCATTTTGACAGCCAACGAGTGCCAATATTCACCCATATAAGTTCAATAACCCTTTTATTATATAGCTAAAGTATTTAGTTGTTAAATTATATCCCTTTTCACTCAAACTACTCCAAAATAGAAGAGAAGTATCTAAGGTGAAGGTGTGCAATAACAGCATGCATTTCTTAACTGTTCAATATTTAACCCGTCATTAATGCATGAAGCAAACTGATTTTGTAAATGGGGACATCATAATTTATGTACAGTAAAACATTTTGCTTAAGTAAATATCAAATACCGGCTCTGTCAAATTAGGAGGACCGTCGTCTGCCATTTTGGCTTGTTTACGTCGTTACGGTAACGTCAATATTGAACACTCATACTCGGAATGTTTCGGGCGCATACAATTTACGCAATGCAAAGTTAGCGTTCAATAAAGTCTCAGGATATTGAACGCTAACATTCTCTAGATTTTACGCAGATTTTATAATAGACTATTTATTAGCTATATAATAAATTGCAATATGTATCGCAATATGCATATGCCACCAAATATTGCAATATAATTTTTCTGGCAATATCCACCCCAATAGGTGTTGCCTAGGACTCTAGCCGTGCCGTGGTGTGGAGTGTCGAGGCGTCTGGGATTGAAGCCAGTGACATGTATCGCCGCATTCGTTCTGGCTAACTTCAAAATCAAGGACGCAAACCGGTACGTCGTGGTCTCAAATGTTTAATTCAAAACTTAGGATACCAAACTCGACTTTTCCTTGACACATATGTAGACTTTGTTCTCTTTCCAGGCCAGTGGACTTGACGTAAGTGTGATAACTCCCATATACCTCTTTGATGACATCATTGGCTTTAATGTTTTGCTATCATTTTGTGCGTTTGTTAGTAATTTAGAGTGTTTGTACGAGGTGGTTCCCGGTGGCAGACAAGCTGAGTGGTTCGCTATTGTCAGCGCAATGATAGAGTACGACTTTGCTCCCGCCATCACGGTAAATGGGAATTGTATAATTGTTGAATTCAGAATCTATATTTTTATAAAGTGTTCAATCTCTTTCCAATATTCATACCATGCGATGATGCAATATTTTTTCACGACTTTAGCACATCGTGGAAGCCATTTCCGCGGCTGACGGAAATGACGTGGTAGTTTACAAGAACTCGATGGCGGGAATCAGAGATTCGATTATCAAGATGAGGAATACTTTGAGTAGAATGCATGGTAAATACATGTGTACACCAGCATCACATTGCTTTACCTTAGAAATATACTCCATGTTAATTGACGTGTGTCGAAAGCATTGTTTGTTACTGGAGTGGGTACATATTATGTCAGAAGACCTTGTCCATAAATTCAAATTAATGTAAAATTATGAAAAGAAAATCAGTGAAAATATTTTAAACATATTGCCATACTGCTATTTACTAAAATTCTCTAGTTAGTAAGTGAAACTGTTACTCCCTTGTATAATATTCCAGCCAATCAAATTCATTGTTTGAAAACTGACACGTGCGCATTATCATCATCGGTTTCTGCGTTAGTATTGGTAAACAATGCTTATTTTCACCGAAGAATCAAATATTGGGGCGCTCCTGTCCAAGGAGTTTGTTGTAGTAATTTGGAAACTGTGTGAAATATTTCAGATGAATTGGATGCAGATGTTTTTTACAACGTCGTTCGTCCGTATTTTAACGGGTGAGTATTGTCCATGTATCTTGATTTCAGATAAATTAGACATTATTTGTTCCTCACGATACTTATACCAATAGGCTATTATATAGGCTAGGGATTCTGAAATTCCATACTCTAAAACATTAAAGGTTAAGGTATACGATACATAGTACTATAGTTTTTCACATTTTAGATAAAGATTATATATATAGAAAACGTATCATTTAATATCTGTATCTTTCGGATTACACTTTCAGTATAACGTATAATTTCTGTATCCTCTAAATCACTTTATTGTTATCTCCTTTAGAATTACTTCATTTTTCATTAAGTCATTAATGAATCAGTCATTAATGAATCAGTCTGCACTTCTCGATCAAAGCACTTCAATTTCAATTGTCTACTTTAAAAGACACAAGTTGTGAATATAACGGTTTGTATCATGGAGGATATTTTTTGTCAATTACTTTCTGCTTCCATTTTTTTTAATATCCCCCTAATACAGATTAAGAGTTCAATGATTGTACTGTATTAATACAGGCTATCTAGACATTTATTCCTTAAATGTAATATTAAGAGTTCAATGATTGTACTGTACTAATACAGACTGTCTACACATTTTTTAAGAGTTCAATGATTGTACTGTGCTCTACAGACTATCTAGACATTTAAGGAAATTTCAGAAGCTTTACACACTTTAAAAATAAATTTCACGTTAAAAATAAATCAATGAAAGCTCATGTCTAATTTTCAGATGGGGAGGGCAAGACTCTCCTCTTCCTGAGGGTCTGATTTATGAAGGAGTGTCAGAGGAGCCCCAAAAGGTAAGTCAGTCGCCAAGATACATACGGAGTACGATGCGACTGTCATCGAAATGGTATTCAACAAGGTATGAATATCTATTCTCTGAGAATTAGTAGTCAAAACATGTTTGACTAAATGATGTGTATGAAAAGAGTTTGAAAATCATCATGACGTTAGTTGTGTGCACAACCGTGTGTTTTCTAATCAAAAGTATTGAATGAAAGGTAGAGATAATCTCACAACTCCTATAAGTAATACAAAATACAAAAAGAGTTGGGCAAACACGGACCCCTGGATATACCAGAGGTGGGATCATGTGCCTAGGAGGAGTAAACATCCCCTGTCGACCGGTCACACCCGCCGTGAGCCCTATATCTTGATCAGGTAAACAAAGTTATCCGTAGTCAAAATCAGTGTGCCAAGAACGCCTATCAATCCGCATGAAACACGTCAGACAGCATTTAATCCAATGATAGGTTGTATCGGCAAACTACAAAAAACAGCGGTATCCTACTGGGTAGAACTTCCAATCTGGCAGGTCACGGGTTTTTTTTTTTATCCCTAAGTCTTGTCAGGACGTTTACATGTTAAGAGCTTTAACATAGGTAGTGACTGTTTCTTCGCGAAGCACCCGGCATTAGAGGGGGGTGTCATGAATCTTTGGAAATTGATCTTAAAATGGAGTAGGCGTTGACATGATAAAGGACCATTACTACTACGCATTGTGGCCATGTATATTAATAGATCAACTCTTGTGATGCTGATGTAATGTAGCATCTACATTACATCAGCATAATTTGTGCATGAATATATATTTCTACTGATTTTGATACCAAAATGTTCAGACTTTTAGATTGTGCACAGGGTAAACAAAACAACATCACCTATGTTGGCAATTATTTCCCATTATTTTATGTATTTGTTCAGCAGCCAGAGTAACTTTTCCCTCTATCTTCTTACTCTTTACTTCTATCTTTGGTATGGAAGCCAATCATTAGTATGAAAGTGAGTGTTTGTGTAAATGAATAGCATTGAGTCCCCATACCCGCTGGTCAGGTTGGGATGTAGGGGCAGTTGTAAAAATCCTGACTAAAACAATTGAATAAATGTGTTGAACAAAAAAAAACAAAAAAAACTCTTGTGATGCTTCACCAACAACTGATGATGTAAAAACAATGTTGAAAGGTGTGTAAAAAAAACTTCATAAAATCACAAGTTTGTATTTTAGATGATCGGAGGAAGTAACGCCCAGAGCAGTACCCTACACCTGACGGATGCGGCATTAGGAATCAAACATAATAACGGTATTTTCTACAGAACTCTTGTAAATAGAAAATTATACACCATCTACATAACTTTTGAATATGATTGTTGTTGAGAGCAGTAGGTTGTGTCTAATCAAGAACAAATGCATCAACATTTCTACTTTTCAAAGCTTGGTGAATCCTTGGTGGTGTTGTGAACTGTTTCTTGTTTTACAGATATTACGGAATATTTGCGTAAGGTGTCAACTTATATGCCACCCAAACATGTCGAGTTTACGGAGCTTATAGCGAAGGAGACCAATATTAGAACGTTCGGTAAACTATCATTCTGTAAATATATATATTAAATTTGTCAATCCATAAAAACCGTAAACTATCCGCCTTTTTTGTAAAAATCGTCTCATTACCAAGACCTTCAGTGTACATATGTATATACTTAAATGTTCTGTCATGTCACCAGCCCTAGACCGTGATGAAGAAATCTGGGACTCTTATAACAAAGCTGTGCAGGCAGTCATTGATTTCCGGTCCTATCATATTCAGATCGTAACAAAGTGAGTACAAACCATCGATTTCCGGTCCTAGCACATACATAATATGACCAAGTATAAACTATCAACTTCCGGTCTTACCATATACAAATTGTAACGGAGTCAGTACAACCCATCGACTTCCGCTGTTACCATATATACGCCAATCTCTCATACAGAGCACTGTAAGGATCGACAACTCTGTATGAGAGATTGTATATACGTAATCACCCCCCTACTGTTTACACATGCAATGACATAATAAGCTACGTTACATAGATAGATTTGCATGGTACATTGTATTGAATACTCACAAATCAGCGGTCCTTCTGGTGGAAACACACGAGTTCTACAAGGAGCTAACGTAAAATGAAGTAAAGATGCATGATCGATATTTATATACAAAATTATGTTGTTAACATAATCAATGTCATATTGAAAGAAATTGACTGTTATTTTCATATCGACTAATCGCTGTTGATCAGATTGGTACCATATAAGTTTTACATTATGACCCCTGGGTCGAGGCCTCTGCTGGTGGACTGTTAGTCCCCGAGGGTCTCTACAGTCCAGTAGCTAAGTACTTCGTTACTAGCTTGAAAATATGGATGTATATTTAATTGCTGTTATAAAATTTAGAAATTCATTTCAAAATCAAGGATTATCTCCCTCACGCATAGTTCTTATCCTTAGACGAATTTGACTCCACTTTTTTGGCACTCTGTTTTTCCCTATAATAGCTCTAAAACTTCATTGTTATTTCGGATTTCAAACATTTCGGTTCAGCATCACCGATGAGACATTATTTGTCGAAGTGCACATCTGGTGCATCAAAATTGGTACCGTAATAAGTTTTACATTGATACCATAATTCTTTAGGTACGTCATAATTGCGGCCAGCAAGGAGACGAGGAGCCGAGACTACGAATCCGTGTCATCGAAAGGCACTGGGGGTTCCAGTGAGTCCAGAATCTTTATTTATTTTCTTCCTCTATTGCTACATGTATCAATATGTACATTCTTTATCACATTCATGCAGAACAATTCACTTAGCATATATTACATGTAGGTCTGATTGTTTTTCCTGTGTTCCAGGTCTGATCCCGTTCCTGAAGAGTATACGTGACACAACAGCTCAAGCCATCATAGACTGACTGTCTACTGACCGTCTACTGACTGTCTACATTGGGAATCGTCGTCATGTCGCCATCCAAAGTTCCAATAGCTTGGAAGAATCCACGCCTCCTTCAGCTGATGTCTTAGATATTAAAGATGCTGTCAGTAATTGTACATGTTTGATATTTATTTAGTACATTTTCATACTAGATATCAACAATATGGATGATTATTCTTATGATATACAATGTTAATTCTGGAACGGTAACATTTCAAAACAAACGACCGCCGCGGTGGCCGAGAGGTTAGAGCGTTCGCCCCGCATGCGGTAGGCCGGGATTCGAATCCCGGCCGCGATAGACCCAAGTCGTTAAAACGGGTAGTGATAGTTCCATCGCCAAACGCTCTGCATCAGGTGTGATTGTCATGGGTCCTCGGAGATGACCTTAAAAACGGATGTCCCGTGTCACAGTAGGTGTGGCACGCTAAAGAACCCTCACTGCTCAATGGCCGTAAGCGCCGAGCATAAGCCTAAATTTCAAGCCCTTCACCGGTCTTGGTGACGTCTCCATATAAGTGAAAAATTCTCGAGCGAGACGTTAAGCAAGATACAATCAATCAATCAATCAAAACAAACGAAATATTCTAGGGATGGGATCAGGTATCTAAGAGGAGTAAGCATCCCCTGTCGATCGGTCACACCCGCCGTTAACCTTACATCTTGATCAGGTAAACGGAGTAATAGTAGAAATGAAACTCGGTTCTTCTTTCTTAAGAAAAGTCGACCTGACAACAATTTGTTGTATGTTCATTCGTATAATGTTCAGCCGTATCACTAGCTATAAGAACAGTATCACTTAGACTGAAGAATGTCACTAAGAATCGTCACAGGGAGGGTTTTCTATCGTACCAATGTCTGCCGTGATGTGGGGTCTCGGTTTTTATGGAGTAAGCGTGGGCCTTCATGTAAACTCTCCCCATTCCATTTACAAGAATACTTTCAAGTCTGGTCATTTATATACCCAATGTTAATAGAGGTCAAGGAAACCTTTTATTTTAACACCGCAGCGCTAAAGAAAACCGAGGACTACTGACTACATGAATAAAAGAAGTGTACGTAAAACAATTTAAAGGAGTTAGCTGCTCAGTTTTAGAGTACATCTACGCAGGATGCTATAACGTTGTTATGTATTGGTTTAATGTTGAGTTCTTTGGTCCAAACACCCGTACAGTGACGTCACTAGCTGTAGGTCTAAACACCCGTATAGTAACGTTACCAGCTGTAGGTGAAGTGTCATTAATCAGACACCTGTATAGTGACGTCACCGGCTGTAGGTGAAGTGTCATTAATCAAACACCTGTATAGAGACGTCACCAGCTGTAGGTCTAAACACCCGTATAGTGACGTCACCAGCTGTAGGTCTAATCACCTGTCTAGAGACGCCACCAGCTGTATGTCTAAACACCTGTCTAGAGACGTCACCAGCTGTATGTCTAAACACCTGTATAGAGACGTCACCAGCTGTAGGTCTAAACACCCGTATAGTGACGTCACCAGCTGTAGGTGATGTGTCATTAGTCAAACACCTGTATAGTGACGTCACCAGCTGTAGGTCTAATCACCTGTATAGTGACGTCACCAGCTGTAGGTCTAAACATCTGTATAGAGACGTCACCAGCTGTAGGTGATGTGTCTTTAGTCAAACACCGGTATAGTGACGTCACCAGCTGTAGGTCCAAACACCTATATAGTGACGTCACCAGCTGTAGGTGATGTGTCTTTAGTCAAACACCGGTATAGTGACGTCACCAACTGTAGGTGATGTGTCATTAGTCAGACACCTGTATAGTGACGTCACCAGCTGTGGGTGGTGTGTCATTAGTCAAACACCTCTATAGTGACGTCACCAGATGTAGGTGATGTGTTATTAGTCAGACACCTGTATAGTGACGTCACCAGCTGTAGGTCTAAACACCTGTATAGTGACGTCACCAGCTATAGGTCTAAACACCTGTATAGTGACGTCACCAGCTGTCGGTGATGTGTCATACATTTGACTAACGCATGGCGCTTAAGACCCTCGCAGTGAGAAATCTTTATTATATCAACGCCTACTCTAAAATGCGACCTCCGTTTTCAAGGTTATAAAATAAAAAAATAATAAAAAAGCAACAAACAACAACAACAAAATAAGAAAACAAAACACCCCGTGATTTCACTTTTGATACGCTGGGAGCTAGGCGAAGAAACAGTCACTTCTTATATTAAAGGTCCGACGTTTGCGGCTGGTCCAGGATAGAGAATCAGATCCGAATTTCTGGAAAAACTATTCAGTAAAACAACTTGCTGTGGATACAATGGAATTCTCACCACTCTATCACACGCCACACGATCATTTACAATAGAAATGGAATACATTCTACTATATAGCAATATATAGTCATCTTTTCGTGGGGATAATCCTTGTATATAGCCAGTTTTCGGGGTGGGGTGGGGGATGTTAGGGGAAAGGCTACTAAACAGCACCTACATCATTTAGATCACATACTGGTAGACTCGAATCCGGGACCTCCATGACCAGTTCACCTTATATGTTGACATTTTGGGGACCTTTCATATGAAAAGCGTAAAAATCCATAGCTGTGACGTCATAATCCTGTTTAGAATTCAAGGGAAATTACTTTTCATTTCTTTAGGGAATCCCTTAGTAGCAAAGAAATTATACTGAAGGTTGTTTAAATTTCAGGACAAGAAAACCTTGTCATTTTGAATTCTTCATCGTTAAACAATAAGTGATTTTTTTTTCATGTGGAAGCTGTCATCTATTAGGGTTTTTTTGTTTTTTTTTGTTTTTGTTTTTTTTGTTTTTTTTTTGTTTTTTACAAAATTACTTTAAAACAGATAAGTTAGTTTTTAAAGTTATTGACTTTCCCTTAATCACATGCTTGAAAACGTTGGCATGTAAAAGAAAACAGTGGGAAGATTATTGAAAAGGTAAATACAGCGGGTACGCATAAATGCATTTGCCGCTCATTAAATCCGTTAGGCGTTCGTAAATAGCACCACGTGCATCAAATAACTTAGACACAACTGTCAAAATTTAGGTCCGAAAGAGCCTAAAACAACGAATTACTAAGTGGTATTTCATATTTTTATTCCTCTTAAACTTATGGCACGGTACTATGGTAGCAAAATACACAGCTTTACGCAGATAAGATCACCGATTATCTTACCTCGGGAAGTCTGACCTGGGACATGTGACTGTCACTTGATTTGTGCATTAGAAATGGCCAAGTAACAGTTCTTTGTAAATACCGATTTCAAATAAAATATTCTGATTAAAACAGGTAAATTTAGGTATGCTTGCCAGACATGACATGTCGCACAGCCTCTTAAATAAGTACGTGCGATGATTTAACTGAGGTTTTACAAATCTGGACCATACAAAAAAAAAGGGGGGGGGGGAGGGAAGATGGAAAGTATGTGTGTGGGGGGAGGGGGTATGCTCCTCCGCCCTTCCTCTCATCATTAAACCTAGATAAAAATGCATTGCTTCATTGTGTCATCGTAACATCGCCATTACACTGCGCGCAATCGTCCTGCTAGTTGATGATATTTTGGATACTTAAAAAGTTATAAAAACCGAAGATCTAAACGCTCGTACATGTACAACATTAACATGCTAAACATTTGGAGGTGACTTGACCAGCGAGATCAACACAAACTGCACTTTTATGACATGATAAGTAGAAAGGTAAACAAAATTTAATCATAGTGATCTCAGGTTGTACTTTCACACCGCGAGTCACGAATAAAGCAATATAGAACCTCGAACATGTTCAGGGAAAAATCTGCGACATAAAGTATTGCTCTGTTCCAATGTTTCCCCTAGAGACCCACTGTTCTGCAGCTAATCGTGATTCAGTGAAGTTATAATCGTGATTCTGTGAAGTTATATTCGTGATTCTGTGAGGTTATAATCGTGATTATGTGAAGTTATAATGGCCGCGCCGGGAAACCAGTTGAGTAAGCCCCCCTATCTGACAGGCCCGGGTACGTTATACTCTAGTCCTATGTTTTCCGATATTCCCGTCTTTGAATCCTTCGTCTAGGCGTCTATGACCTTTGACCTCCGAAACTTTCCTTTGAAATTGAAGACATTTTGTTCTGACATGTTAATAACATAGTATAAAATAAAAAATATTGTGAATATACATACAAGAAAGAAATATGAATTTTATGTCTCATTGCCCCCAATAAATAATTATATTCTAATTATGCATACAAGAAACAAATATGAACTTTATATATCTCATTGCCCCCAATAAATAATTATATTCCCGAACTGCTACAAACTTCTGTATCAAAGTTGTTTTTTTTTCTTTTTTATTTCATATCAACGTTAATTATTTGAAGTTCTCTTTTATTTATGACTTTATATGTCCTCAGGGGCCCAGAATTAATAAATTTTATCTAATGACGGGATAATAAATTTCACACTACGATTTAAGTAGGCCATGATCTACCTCTGTGTGCTTGTGTTGGTCCTATTTGTAAGGATGCACTCTGTCACCCTCAGCTATATAGACTTGTATTCACGGTCTAGTAGCAATGTATAATATAGACATTTAACGAATATTGATTTTGCAAAGCACTAATTTGTACCCGATGATAATTTTTTAAACAGCAAAACCGAAACTTGAAATTATCAAAAGAAATCCTATAGCTATTTGTATTTGTAGACTTTGATGTCGTTTGTCATACACATACGCATTTTCTTAATATTTGTTTGATATTTCTAAATATAAATACGACGTAATTTTATTGAGAAAGTTCGCCGTTTTCCGGGAAAATTCTTCAGACGCTGGGTCAATGCCAGGAAACTTATGTAAATGAAGGGGAGAAGGAACGAGGGCAGGAAGCTGTGTGAGGTAAGTAGCGGGGACAGGAAGTTGTGTGTGTTAAGTAGAGGGGACAGGAAGCTGTGTTTGGTATGTAGAGGGGACAAGAAGCTGTGTGTGTTAAGTAGAGGAGACAGGAAGCTGTGTTAGGTAAGTAGCGCGGACAGGAAGCTGTGTGAGGTAAGTAGCGAGGACAGGAAGTTGTGTGTGTTAAATAGATTAGACAGGAAGCTGTGTGTGTTAAGTAACGGGGACAGGAAGCTGTGTGTGTTAAGTAGATGAGACAGGAAGCTGTGTGTGTTAAATAGAGGACACAGGAAGTGTGTTACGTAACGGGAACAGGAAGTTGTGTTAGGTAAGTAGTGGGGACAGGAAGCTGTGTGTGTTAAGTAGCAGGGACAGGAAGCTGTGTGTGTTAAGTAGAGGAGACAGGAAGCTGTGTGTGTTAAGTAAAGGAGACAGGCAGCTGTGTTAGGTAAGTAGAGGAGACAGCAAGCTGTGTTAGGTAAGTAGAGGGGACAGGAAGTTGTGTGTTTTAAGTAGAGGGGACATAAAGCCGTGTTAGGTAAGTAGCGGGGACAGAAAGCTGTGTTAGGTAAGTAGAGGGGACAGAAAGGTGTGTGTGTTAAGTAGAGGGGACAGGAAGCTGTGTGTGTTAAGTAGAGGGGACAGGAAGCTGTGTGTGGTAAATAGCGGGGACAAGAAGCTATGTGTGTGTTAAGTAGAGGGGACAGGAAGCTATGTGTGTTAAGTAGTGGGGACAGGAAGCTGTGTGTGTTAAGTAGCAGGGACAGGAAGCTATATGTGTTAAGTAGAGGGGACAGGAAGCTGTGTGAGGTATGTAGAGGGAACAGGAAGCTGTGTTGGGTAAGTAGCGGGGACAGGAAACGGTGTTTGGTATGTAGAGGAGACTGGAAGCTGTGTGTGTTAAGTAGAGGGGATAGGAAGCTGTATTAGGTATGTAGAGGGGACAGGAAGCTGTGTGTGTTAAGTAGAGGGGAGAGGAAGCTGTTTGTGGTACGTATAGGGGACAGGATGCTGTGTGAGGTAAGTAGTGGGGAGAGGAAGCCGTGTTAGGTATGTAGTGAGGACAGGAAGCTGTGTTAGGTAAGTAGCTGGAACAGAAAGCTGTGTTAGGTAAGTAGAGGGGACAGAAAGCTGTCTGTGTTAAGTAGCGGGGACAGGAAGCTGTGTGTGTTAAGTAGAGGGGACAGGAAGCTGTGTTAGGTAAGTAGCGGGGACAGGAAGCTATGTGTGTGTTAAGTAGAGGGGACAGGAAGTTATGTGTGTTAAGTAGAGGGGACAGGAAGCTGTGTGAGAAACGTATCGGGGACAGGAAGCTGTGTTAGGTATGTAGCGGGGACAGGAAGCTGTGTTAGGTATGTAGAGGGGACAGGAAGCTGTGTGTGTTAAGTAGAGGGAACAGGAAGCTGTGTTAGTTATGTAGCGGGGACAGGAAGCGGTGTGAGGTATGTAGCGGGGACAGGAAGCTGTGTTAGGTATGTAGAGGGGACAAGAAGCTGTGTGTGTTAAGTAGAGGGGACAGAAAGCTGTGTGTGTTAAGTAGAGGGAACAGGAAGCTGTTCGAGGTAAGTAGTGGGGACAGGAAGCTATATGTGTTAAGTAGAGGGGACAGGAAGCTGTGTGAGGTATTTAGAGGGAACAGGAAGCTGTGTTGGGTAAGTAGCGGGGACAGGAAACGGTGTTTGGTATGTAGAGGAGACTGGAAGCTGTGTGTGTTAAGTAGAGGGGATAGGAAGCTGTATTAGGTATGTAGAGGGGACAGGAAGCTGTGTGTGTTAAGTAGAGGGGAGAGGAAGCTGTTTGTGGTACGTATAGGGGACAGGATGCTGTGTGAGGTAAGTAGTGGGGAGAGGAAGCCGTGTTAGGTATGTAGTGAGGACAGGAAGCTGTGTTAGGTAAGTAGCTGGAACAGAAAGCTGTGTTAGGTAAGTAGAGGGGACAGAAAGCTGTCTGTGTTAAGTAGCGGGGACAGGAAGCTGTGTGTGTTAAGTAGAGGGGACAGGAAGCTGTGTTAGGTAAGTAGCGGGGACAGGAAGCTATGTGTGTGTTAAGTAGAGGGGACAGGAAGTTATGTGTGTTAAGTAGAGGGGACAGGAAGCTGTGTGAGAAACGTATCGGGGACAGGAAGCTGTGTTAGGTATGTAGCGGGGACAGGAAGCTGTGTTAGGTATGTAGAGGGGACAGGAAGCTGTGTGTGTTAAGTAGAGGGAACAGGAAGCTGTGTTAGTTATGTAGCGGGGACAGGAAGCGGTGTGAGGTATGTAGCGGGGACAGGAAGCTGTGTTAGGTATGTAGAGGGGACAAGAAGCTGTGTGTGTTAAGTAGAGGGGACAGAAAGCTGTGTGTGTTAAGTAGAGGGAACAGGAAGCTGTTCGAGGTAAGTAGTGGGGACAGGAAGCTATATGTGTTAAGTAGAGGGGACAGGAAGCTGTGTGAGGTATTTAGAGGGAACAGGAAGCTGTGTTGGGTAAGTAGCGGGGACAGGAAACGGTGTTTGGTATGTAGAGGAGACTGGAAGCTCTGTGTGTTAAGTAGAGGGGACAGAAAGCTGTGTGTGTTAAGTAGAGGGGACAGGAAGCTGTGTGTGTTAAGTAGAGGAGACAGGAAGCTGTGTGAGGTATATAGCGGGGTAGGTGGCATTGTGCTGAGTTATCGATATGTAGAGCTCTCCTGACGGTAAGGCTGAATATTACATGTATACTCCATTTGCTATACGTTTTCAGTGACATGTGGCGTCATCACTCATGCTCTCACTAAAGGTGATAACGGTCGATTTTATAATGAAGAGTAAATGATTACATGTTTGCATACTATCTATTACATTATTTTACATGTATTATTCAAAACCACAAAGTATGATTTGTTGTCGAAAATGAATATAAGTCCGCTATTGTTAACTACTGATTAACCCTTTAAATACCAGAAATTTTCGAGTTTTCCTTCAAAGCTGATGAAAAAAATTTCAAATTGAAATTAAAGTTTTTAGTCACATTTTCATAATGTAACCTAAATATATTCTGAAATGAAAAATCTTGTTGTTTACATCTAAATTCATATCCCCACGCACAGGAAGTAGAATGGATGCAGTAAGGCTAATGTCCATCCCCAATTTTCAGAACTTTTGTCAACACTCAACATTGATCTTTTTTTTCTTTTCGCAGTGATGGATCCGTTTTTATTGACGACTCCAATTTCATTTTCCAAAGAATGCAGACCGCGCATGCCTAGAAAACAAGAACTGGAGGCTTTCCGAAATTTTTTAAAACATGTGGACACGACGGAAATGGCTTCAGCGCTTCAAGCAGTAGGGCTTCTAGATCCGTGTCTTGATGCTAACTCTATCACGTGCGAGGAAATAATCCAGATTCTTGTATTTAGAGACTACAGTTTTGTATCAGTAGATGATTTAGGAAGACGCCTCTTTGATCATGGCTTTCACAGATTGGCATCAGTTCTCTTCAGACATTTTTTATACTCGGGATTGATGTCCAATTCCATCGTTACCGTAAAGCGGTCTGTGCCACCAAACAAAAAGACCATTCACATATACTTTAAGAATCTGAAGCGTTTGGTTCACAACGCACAGTTTCGTAATCCCCGAGAGTTTTTCAGAAAACAAGCTCGTCAACTACGAGATCAGATTGAACGAGAAAAGATCGAATCTAGGAAGCAATTCCTGGCCGACAAATACATAGCTTTACTAGGGGCAGAAATCGATGCAATCGCAATTACTTATGACTCAACATTACCAGACCAGAACATTTTTGAAGAACTGAGGTCTCTCGCAAGTTTATCAACCGATGCGTCAATTTCTGAGGTCGTATTTTTCGGTAGAAAAGCCAATGCTCTGGCTATTGCCAAGAAATTTTTGGAGGGTGAAGACATGGTGAAACAAGCCCATTGCTGTGCCAATTTTACAGGTCCATGCTTGGAGATAGCCAACATGATCTACATTGACGTCTACTTCAAGTTATGGCAATTTGAACAAACACCGACAAACGAACTGAAAGACGCCCTCTTGTACGAAGGCAGCAAAGGATTGTGGGCGCTCAGTGAGGAGGAGGAGGAAATTCGGAATCTATGGAAAAGAATGTTCTTGCTAAGAATGATTTTCTGTCTGCTGGGGCTCAGTAACAAGGGTTGTTGTATCCCTGACTGTGTCATCTCTAAAGAAGATGTGGAGAGAGCCGAGGGGTACATGCATGAGATCGATTTAAAGGATATCGAGGCGAGGCGGGAAATGATGTACTATATAGCCAGGGCGCGGATGCAGGAGCTGAAGGGATTGTTCTACGACGCCAGTCTTGAGATTGATAAGGCCTCAGCTATTGCACATTCTGGAAACTTTAAGGAGATGTACTCGATAGAGGAATATAGATATCTTCTAAAAGATTTAGACTCAGAAACCGGAGTGAAAACTATTTGCGAAGAGAACGAAGATGAATTGGTTGATGCACCTGCTCTGATATCCTTAGAGTCGTTGTTAGAATCCACGTCAAGGATCGGAACGATTAATATTGATAATTCTTGTTCTTCCACTACTTCAGAATATCGGTATAGCAGCAACAGAGCACCCCTTAATGACATTTCCATCGAGTCGAGTACATATAACACGTGGTCTATCTTAGGAGGTCAGTTCCCTTCAGCCTCGTCTTCAGAAGATTCAGAAATATCCATGGAATACCCCCGTATCGCCATTGTACCAGTTCAAGAAAGTGGTGCTGTAAATACGAGTCCTCGACAGACTAGAGACTCCTTGGACATGGAGAGTGTTCAAGATCTCCGTGATTCTTCTCTGTTATATCAAAGAAGTGATCTGAATCAAAACGAGAATGATCTTCATCAACAAGTAATTCGTACCCAGAATGATCTTCATCAACAAGTAATTCGTACCCATAATGATCTTCATCAAGTAATTCGTACTCAGAATGATTCAAATTATGACCTGTTAACCTCTGGAAGTCAAAGATTATGCCCATCGTCTTTTGATATCGATTAATCTGTCTCAAATCAAACTTTTTACAAGTGTAAAATTTCGGATTATAGAGGCAGCCTGTACCTTATCTACCTCTTTGTTATTAAAACAAAGGAAACTTTGTACTCTTTGTTGATAATTAAGCATTTATAGCATGGATCTAAGACCTCTTAGTAGTCGTTTTCGAGTAAGTAGATTAATTTCCCCATTTGACGTTTTGGCACATACTTTGTTTTACATTGTGTGTGTACTTGTTGTTTGAAAGTCAATAATGCAAATCTAAGATGCATCCTTAATCCAAATGAAACTGTTTACTCATATTCGAGCAAAGCACAACATGAAACACTCGGGAATATTATGGTTAATTTATTTAACAGTCAACACTTTCAGAATGTAATTTTTCCCAAAGGTAATACATATAATTGAAGCTGACTTTAGTAGCAGATATTCTATTATCATTAACAAAATCACAATAATTTGGTTTGTAGTCTAACCAGAATGTGAAACCCGGAACAAACACATGACGAGCATCAATAACTTTAGCTAGAATCCCTGTTATAAAAGCATCCTCTATAGGGATATAAGGCATGTATTCAGAGGTACTAAATATCCGGGCCGCGATGTTAGCGGAAATGACGTATGTATTTCCATAGGCATATGGCGGGAAATGTGGAAACGGGTAATCGGTTTCTTTAACCTTCCACATTCCCCTACGCCTGACTTTAGCGTCTCCATTTATATTTCCAAATATAGCTCCATTCCTGTCTATCTTATGATAGTACCCCTCCAGTGTGGCTATGAGAAGGGGTAGATGTACAAACGTGTCGTCGTCTGCCTTCAGAATGAACTTAACATCAGGACAGTTTAAGAAAGTCCATCGAATTCCGGACAGAATTTTAAGCGACAAATTTTGATACGTGTCTAGGAAATCACAGTGCACTATATCGTTGAACTCTCTGATCTCTTCCTGAATTGTCTGCAGAATCGTCACATTTTCATCGAATCCCAACAAGAAAACAACTTTCGCTTTCCCTTTGATGGATTGAAGTGGCCATTTTTCTCCATGTGACACGCTACCCCACGTGGCACGGATCGCTTTACGTTCTTCAACGTGGGAAATTGAGGACGGCACTAGAATGATCAAAACTGGTGGAAAATGAGGGTCGCATGTGTTCTTTGGTTGATTTATAAATCTGTAGACATATTTGTTGACTTTTGTTTTTCTAGGTTGGAAGTACAAAGCGTATTTCATTCCAGCAGAGGTATCGTTGGATTGGACACATTTGCTGCCGACACATTTCTCCAATGGTACTAAATTCACAGGACGCCATTTTCTTCCAGAATTCCGGAAATGGAAATTCCTCACGAGGAGTAGTCCAATGATTAAAATGGCGCACAACAAGAAAGCCAATGACCTATAGTTTATGCGGCAGTTCCGTATAGTCTTCATAGAGCTGGTATCCTACAATAAATAAACAGAAAAGAACGTAAACGCAGGGACCTGAAAACCTCCGTATTTCACCAGACCACCACATTCAACCGTGTGTACCAGACCACCACATTTAACCATGTGGTGGTCTCTTGTCTTGAATGTACGAATCATGATTCCCAAATCATGCCAATTTCCCCCCGGCCGCACTGTCGCGCGGTCGATTCCATATTAGTGTACATTATTTACTTTAGAGATCGGGGCACGGATGAAAACTGGCCACTTAACCCGTGTTAATGTTTGGACGTCATCAGTGCGGTTCTACAACACCTAATAATCGATCGTGTTATCACCACGACGAGGTACAGGCGATAATCTCTTCACTCCATTCCCGACAGTACGGGAGGACACGCTACAATTAGAGATAACCGGTTACTACGGAGTGTTTTATCAGTGTACCTAAAATTCTAACTTTTGCTTGAATCGTGTAGCAGAGTTAGAAAACTGAATTATAAAGGAAAATATTGTACAACATTCATTCAAAAGATGTTGCAATTAAAGATACTGTATTCAAGATATTTGCTAAGCTTTATTTGGTTTTCTTTGCTTTCAACATATAAACGCTTTTTCGCATGCCTGATCGATCATAGATTTCCTAGATTTATCAACATTTTATTCTTATGATAACCTTAATGAGTGTCCGTAAATAAATGGTAGAAAAATTGTCTATGAATTAAAAGTTTTAAAGTGCATTTGTAGAAGCACGGGGGGTGGGGGGGGGGGGGGCTGACTGATAAAGTATACTTATTGTGATTTCACATAATTATCTAATATGTATGATATATTTTCTCAATAATATCACAAATGCAAATTTCAGTTATCATATTATAGAAATGTGATATGGGGGTTGTGTTTGCTTTAATCTATCTGGAGTATGAAATTTTACACGCCCTACCAACTGTTTATGAATAAGAAATTCATTATTATTATTGTGGATAAAATTCTTTCCGTTTTTTTTTTTTTTAAAATCTGCTTTAGACTTTTAACGGGGCATTAGTTGTGAACATGACGGCAACCCCCCCCCCCCCTCCCCCCAAATCTCTCAATTGCATAGGAATATATATCAATGACAAATAAAAACATATATTTTGTGTAAATACAAGAGAAACCTAATAAATCTACGTTAGATAACTGAATTTAACGTAAAGAAATATATAAGGAAAAATTATTGTCTTGCAAGACAATAATTATTTTATCAACAAAATTACATACTCATAAGTCTACTTTGAGGTTAAAAAGTGTTCGAAATGATCAAATACTGGTGTTATTACTGAAATATATAATATAGAGCAATTTTCATCGAATTAAATTTTTGGGACAAAATGACAGCTAATGCCCCTTTAATAATAATAATTCAACCATAGAAATGTTCTTTATTTTACTTGTAATTAATTAAAATTAAACTTATTACCTGCAATTTCATTTTTAAGTACAGACTCGAGAATTGCTGTATGCAAATAATGCCGGGTATTCTTACTATAAAATCAATTAATATGCATGGATTATACAAACATTTCATAACCTTTAAGGACATGTACAATATGTAATTGCAATAGTATTGGTGATGAATTTCATTATGTCATGGAATGTAATTTTTTTCTCTTTCAAACGACAGAAAAATGTATTTTAACAAATTCCAACACTATTAAATTTAATGAGTTTATGAATACAAACAATGTGGAACTTTTAAAATCACTGGCAAAGTTTGTTAAGAATTTTTAGTGCTGCCTGCTCATTCACACACCAAACTGTATGTTTCTATATTTTTCAATATACATGTATATTTTGTGACCCTTACCTGCAGCCTTAGTTTATATATGTAAATATTTGTTTGTACCTCATGTACAAGTGATCATGGTTTTGAGTGAATAAATGAATGAATGAAGATTTTTAATAAAGATAATTCCTCCATTAGAATATTCTTTATTTACTTATAATTCCAATCTTATTTATTACAATTGTTTTGATTGGACAAAAATAAAGCTCAACAAGAGTTTACACATCAATAAATCCGAAAACGCGATGTATTCATACACGCCTGAAAACAAACAACATAGTGCGGGGAAACTATTCAAATTTTTGCAATTGTTAATAAAGTGAATGAATTGGAATTATAAGAATCAAACATTCTTTTGGAAGAATTTATCGATGTGTAAACTCCGGACATTTTACTCACAAACTTAACATAAAAGTGCTTCGCACTTTTATTCAGTTTGTGAGTAAAATGTCCGGAGTTTACACATCGATAAATTCTTCCAAAAGAATGTTTAATCCTATAGTAACTAGTCCTTTATTAATTGCAATCAAACTTAATACATAAAATTCCATTTTTAAGTACAAATCTGGAATTACTCAAGTTCAAGTTCGTTTATTCGCTCAACCACTTTATATATGGTACACGAGGTGCATTAGATAAACATAGAGTAAGAATAAGGTCAGAGTGTATACAAAAATATACAATCTACATATAGTGAACAAATGTTTACAAAATATGTTAAAGAGGACAGACTAACTCATAGATTTTTTAGATAAACATACAGAGTTTTTAAAGTGTTTTAACCTTACTGGTTGACATTATTTCATGAAATTTGATAATATTAGGTCTCGTGTAGTACACACTGTACTCGTTTCTAATATTTGACAAAGCACTGCATTCTAATATATAATGGAATTCGTCTGCAATTTTTTTATTCGTTACACAAAACACAGAATCTTTCATTATATGGAATGCCAATGCATCTGCCTGTCTCTACTGGAAGGTGGTGATTTGTGGTGCAGAATTTAAGAAGAATAATTCTAAAAATTTTAGACAATTTTTCTAAATATTTTTCCAAGTCCAAAGTCTATCTTAAAAGTTCTGTATATTTTACCTTTAGATGAATTAAACATTAAGCTGGGGTTTATATTGGTATTCTTAATTCATTAGTATACATGTCGTAACAGGCATTTTCAACACGTACATGTAGATTTTGTATGTTTATAGTGGCTGATAAAGAGCTGAACTGAATGATAATTTCTGTCAAATGATTAAGAGAATGATATACATTTTTTTTAAATGATAAAGAAAGTGTTTTGAATTCTACTTTAATAGAAATATGGTCGAGAAAATCATGTGAAAATCGGATCATAATCAGATCTTTGATCCGTTCCGGTAATATCACGTAGCTACACAGCTAAACAAAGTGATATACTATTACCGTAGCGGATCAAAGATCTTATTTTAATCATGTGGAGGCAATGCCTGAAGTACCTAATTAATGGTAGCTACACCACGGGGCTACTGTATGTACATATGCATAATACGGGGCACAATGTTGTCCATACGGCTTGCCTTATCACACATGAACTGATGAGATGTATAGGAAAAGTCGCGAGATGCTGGAAACGTTTCAGCCGGCGTGGATCTTACCATGATGGCGTCGTCCGTCCCCTGCAGCCTCAGTGCGTAGTGGTCTAACCGTGCTCTCTGTCCTCCCAGTAAACATTCCCCCTCCCTCATCATCCGACGGCCTTATCTTCCCGCATCACAGAAAGTCACGTGCACACACGTACACTGTTTAGGGAATGTATCAAAAGTAAAGATTATGATTGAGACAGAATTCCGCTATGAGATGATATTCGTTTACCGAATGTTCAGATGAAGCCCGTCCCCTATCCTGAAAGTCCGGTTATTATAACACATAAAAAGAGAGGGCAAGGGATTAATAAAAATCTATTACTGTTTATGCGTACAATGCATGTATGTATGTTAATTACAGTTTTAATGCATTGAAATAATTAGTGTCTTGCATCGTCACATGATATATTTTGCAATAATCATTATCATTTTCTCCCCCATCAAACAGTATGACCTAATTTCCCTGCTTTGCATTAGGACACACGGTAGTACTACTTCAGTTATTATTACTATTACATATATGCAGGGCCGTAAATTAACCTTCAATTTGGAGGAGGCAGGAAATTAGGCGGGGGTCTGGGGGCCGCCCAGGCCCCCAGACGCTGAGCACATTTTGTGCACACTGAACACGTTTCGTGCAAAATCCTTGATTCTAGGGCCTTCTAAGATGTTACTTGACTAACTCATTCTAAAAGAAAGATTTGGAATGCTTTTTAAGGGAGGTATCATGTTCTTAGTTATTGGAAACAACATAAATTCTAATGAACTTTAAATTTTAATTTTTTTTGGCTCAAAAGTTGGAGGAGGCAGCTGCCTCCTCCGCCTCCATGTAATTTACGGCCCTGATATGGAGTACTATACTTATCCAACCCTTCATATTGTTAAATAAGTGTTATGATGAAATGTTATCTTGACGTACTGTGAATTGTATTTTAAACACAATTTGTCTGTACCTATGTGTAGTGTACTAATCCGGTATGCTATTCGTAATGCTTTAAAGGATCCTAATTTTGAAATAAAGAATGTATCTATCTATACAGGATGGTGGGGGATATTTTTGCCTTAATTAAAGAAGTATTGTAGTGGTTCAAATTACATTACAAAAAAAAAAAGAAAAAAAAAAGCGTGACCCGATGGGTGATCAATAGACTGAAGCTACAATTTAGCAGTTACTAACCATCAGTTGGGCGATCACTGGGCTAGCAGTTACTAACCATCAGTTGGGCGATCACTGGGCTGAAGCTAGCAGTTACTAATCAGTAGTTGGGCGACCACTGGTCTGAAGCTAGCCGTTACTAACCAACAGTTGGGCGATCACTGGGCTAGCAGTTACTAACCATCAGTTGGACGATCACTGGGCTGAAGCTAGCAGTTACTAACCAGCAGTTGGGCGATCACTGGGCTAGCAGTTACTAACCATCAGTTGGGCGATCACTGGGCTGAAGCTAGCAGTTACTAATCAGTAGTTGGGCGATCACTGGGCTGAAGCTAGCCGTTACTAACCAACAGTTGGGCGATCACTGGGCTAGCAGTTACTAACCATCAGTTGGACGATCACGGGCTGAAGCTAGCAGTTACTAATCAGCAGTTGGGCGATCACTGGGCTGAAGCTAGCAGTTACTAATCAGTAGTTGGGCGATCACTGGGCGAAGTTTACTCTAATGTCTCATTGGAAGTACTGTTTGTATCATATTCAGAAATTCCCTTCACTCTCTTCAGCAAGCCTGGAGACCAGATTGTCAACATACCAAAGCACCATTAATTTAAAGTCGGATTCTAGCGTCACCGGGAACGGTCAACCATTGTGACCAAGTAACGCATGACTACAGATTCAAATGAGGACGGGACACACGAAGAGAGAAAATTATCGTTGAATACAAAACTATAAGCCTGTGAGTTTTACACATTTCTACCCCACGGAATGAAGGCATTGTTCCTTAGTCTGTACATCGCATTAAAAAAGAAACTGCTTTGCACTTGTAGTCACTCGTATTAAGTGTTGTGCACTGACATTTTTAGTTAGAAAAGGGCGCATTAAAGCATTATACTTGAATGAGTTTATATTTGTCGCAATTGTTATAAGTGCAGTCCTTTATATTTGAATGACGCTTTGGAATAGTGTTGTCCATTGAGTGTTGCCTTTATGCCCGGTTGGAGATAGAAATATCGAATTGCTCTCTGCACGAAGCTGGGTGGATCCGGTGGAATATGACCCGCATTTTTCTTCGGAAATTTAACCAATAAAAGGTCATTTTGAGCAATAAATTTATATTGAGATCATTTATGGTCAGAACTCTAGAACCCTAATCCCCCGCCCCTCCCTCGCTACAAGGTCTCACATACCATGGAATTCAGTAATATCATTACTAACTCAAAGAAATAGTATACTAGAATCTCCATAAATTAAACAAATCGTTCGAGGTCGTTTTGCAAAATCGTTGCAGAGTATTGGGGTGGGGGGGGGGGTGTTGGGGGGTGTTGGGGGGGTGTTGATTCAGCCATAATTTTGATTTCTTTTTCTTCCCATCTGAAAGTATAACATTCAATGCATTAATTCTTTTCACCATATGTTACATCTACTCTTGATATTTTATCGCTCAGTGTTACTTCAAATTTGATCAGCATTCACCGTAGTCCTTTTTTAGAATTTATTTCATAAGTGAAAATAATAGCAATAAACATTCATTTCCTATTATTACTGACCACACGGGGCCGAGTATAGACGGTCACCTATATAGTAGATACTATTATTACTGACCACATGGGGCCGAGTATAGACGGTCATCTACATAGTAGATACTATTATTACTGACCACATGGGGCCGAGTATAGACGGTCACCTATATAGTAAATATTATTACTGACCACACGGGGCCGAATATAGAAAATCACCTACATAGTAGATACTATTATTACTGACCAAGCGGGGCTGAGTATAGTTATTATTACTGACCACACGGGACCGAGTATAGAAAATCACCTACATAGTAGATACTATTATTACTGACCAAGCGGGGCCGAATATAGAAAATCACATACATAGTAGATATTATTACTGACCACATGGGGCCGAGTATAGACGGCTACCTACATAGTAGATATTATTATAACTGACCAAGCGGGGCCGAGTATAGCCTGTCACCTACATAGTAGATACTATTATTACTGACCACACGAGGCCGAGTATAGAAAATCACATACATAGTAGATACTATTATAACTGACCAAGCGGGGCCGAGTACAGACGGTCACCTACATAGTAATTACTATTATTACTGACCACACGGGGCCGAGTATAGAAAATCACCTACATAGTAGATATTATCATTACTGACCACACGAGGCCGAGTATAGACGGTTACCTACATAGTAGATACTATTATTACTGACCACACGGAGCAGAGTATAGACGGTCACCTACATAGTAGATATTATTATTACTAACCACACGGGGCCGAGTACAGATGGTCACCTACATAGTAGAGAGGTAGGTAGGTAGATGGGTAGGTAGAGAGGTAGGTAGGTAGGTAGATAGATAGAGAGGTAGGCAGGTAGAGAGTTACTTAGGTATAGGTAGGTAGGTTAGTAGGTAGGTAAGTAATTCCCTGTCCGATAAACTAAAATTTATTTCATAGTATGCGCAGGAGGGGATGAAAACGGGGGTGTCTCTCTAGAGCGAGACTTCAAGAGGGTGTTATGGCTCTAGAGTGAGTCTTCCCCCTTGGGGTAAGGTTTATTTTAGAGCAAGTCTGCTGGGGGGGGGGGGGGACTCACTCTAGAGCGAGACTACCGGGGAAAAGCTCACCCTAATGCCATACGTCCTTCAAATGTAAGCTGAAATAAATTCAAACCGAAGCGAGACTGATTTCCTACATACTTTATGAAGGCTTGGACAGAAACGAGGGGGTATAGGAAATACCGAATATAAATAACCCCCTCGTTTCCACAGATATTAACAATCGGTATGAAACACGTCAGACAGCATTTGACCCAAATGATAGGTTGTATTGGCAAACTAGATCGTTATAACGACCATATAATTTGCGAAATACTGACTTTAAACGAGACTGTTTAAACCCCTTTACCAGCAACTTGTTTGTCAGTAGCTTGCTTCAATTCAAAAACTGACCATACGCAGAACAAGCTCTTGCGTATCGAATCAGTTGAGAGATATAAACACCATATGCAGGTGATAATGGAATATTGCTACATAAATATGGGAAGTTGACGATGGAGAAGCTGAAATCATCGCGTTTGTCATAAAGTTGAGTTGTCAATTTGCCGTTAATTCCTATATATAAAATATCATGAAGCAGAAGTGAACGACTCTGTGGTATCTTTTATTTCGAGCTCACATGTATATATCGAATCGACATACATGTATGGATGAAAGTTATCATTGTTCTAAAATAGATAAAACATCGTCGATATATTTAAATGTCGAATTGAAGGCCACAGCAAGAGATTTTTTCTTCTCACGTAGAAGTTTTTGAATACATTCTGCTTCATATGAATATAGAAACAGGTCAGCTAACAAAGGAGCACAATGCATGCCCATGGGAATTCCAACAGACTGTTGGAAGACCTGATCACCAAAGACCACGAAGATATTGTCAATGAGGAACTCTAGCATATTTTTTATTTCAACTTCAGAGTACTTGTGCGTGGAATCAGTGTGGTGTTTAAAAAGTAATTTTTTGGATGACTGATCACTAGATATAAATATTTCTGTTTTCCATTTTTGTTGAAGAAGCCACTGTCTATGATGTCAAAAAGTCTAGTCTTTAATTCAGTGTGAGAAATTGTAGTGTTAAGTGTTGAAAAGTCATACGTTTTGATGTTATTGATTTGGGAAAAGTTTGAAGTTTCTCTTTCACAGCTCTTAATATTTTCGTGAGGAGCAAAGATTGGGGCTTGGTATAGCACTTACTGGATCCAGCAATGTATCTTTGTAAGGTTTTTTGTAGTTTAGGAATCCAGTATAGGTACGGTAACTCATATTCATTCGATCCATTGACTGGGATATTAAATGTGTCTAAAATTGAAACATGGTTTTGAAGAATTTCATCTTTTGAAAGGGCAGTTGGAGTATAAGTACGATTACCAAAAGTGGAATTAATGCCAAGTTCGTTTAAAATACAGTTGTAATAATGAGCCTTACAAACAAAGACAATCTTGTTTCAAGATTTGTCAGCTGGAACCAAAACATATTACTCAGGTAACCTATCTAATTCTTTTATCACTTTTGGTTTACTAAACACAGAAAGATAGATGGTACGTACTTTTGTTTTAATGTGTCTAATGCGGGATTTTAATATTCCTATTATGCTTTTAACCCATTCTGACAATGTATCAAGTTCTTTTTCATATTTAGCCCATCGTCTGGCATAATCTTCGACAGAATTCATAGAGATGAAGTTCTGTCGCTAATTGAAAGACCGAAGTTTTCTGTATTTAGGACATTTTAGAATAAGTGATTTGAGGTCCTCATTTTCAACTATATCAACATCACCAGTAATGACATGTCCAGTTGTACTATAGTTGAAAGAAGATGAACAAGAATACGTTGGTGAATTACGTATAAGATGGTCTATATAGGCACTGCATAGTTTGTTTATAATTGAAAAGTTTGAATGCAATTGTAGAAGTATAGCTGTAGGAAATACAGGGTGTAGACTTGAACTTGAAATAAGATGGAGTACACGACTGAACCCTTTTATGACGAAGAATGTTGCTTATGTTGACGGCATCTATTCCTTTGTTTGTAAATTTGAGCTTTAGATAACTGGCGGCATGATTTGGAAGAAATACGAGCCTTGACCCGTGGTGGTTTAAAGAGCTTGTGATTGGCAACATCCATAATCATAGTAACTTAAAACATTGTTGTGACGTCAGTTCTTTGTCATGACAGTACTTTATTTTTCATACTGTACTGAACATAGTCCAGTATTATTAAGAGCAGGCCAATATTATGAGAAATACTGGACTGACAGTAAAAACCAGAAACAAAGACCACTCTTCGTTGTGCGAGAAAACATATTTATTATACATCAAATACAATATTCAAGGCGTGAAATATTCCAGTAAATTATACGAAATGAGTGTTTCATGTATAATCCGATTTTACCGTATATGAAATCGTTTAGGCACCACAGTTATAAATCCATGTCACAATCATTAATTTAAACACATGCACATTAAAATCGCAAATTCACTGTTACATCCCCGGCAGTGATGTTTATTTCTTTTTCTGATCCATAGGAAACACTTTCATTGAGCTTCACTTTCTTCTGCTCCGGCGGGGACACTGGACGGTTTCTGAATTAAATCACTTACACTCTGTAATTGTTCCTCGGAGGTGCGTTTGTAGTTGCGAATCACAGATGACCTGTAACCAGTTTTTTCCGCTATAAGTTGCTCGTCAACACCCGCAGCATATAGGCGTGTAGCGGCAGTAGCCCGAAGAGAGATTTGTAATCCTGCCTCTTTAACATTTTGGCCACAATCTATTGCAGTTGATGTACCCCGACTGGGACGTTGTACCATACATTCCCCTTAGGAGCGATTTTTGATCTGAGATAAAATGCATTGCATTTTCCACTTCTGGGACTACAAATGATTAAAAAGAAATTTGCATACAACAAAAATGAAACAAGCAAAATAAATAATTTGCAAAAAAATTGTTAATATATTTAGGAGAATCTGTAGAAATAATGAATAATCTTACCGCAAACTCATGTACTTTTCAATCATCTGAATCCATTTCTTCAAGGCACCCAGACTAAATGCTAAAAGAGGACTGCGGCTTCTGTTTTTATACCAGTTATAGGCCTACGTGTCAGTATCATATCAGGGTTCCCAGAAAGGAATGTGGGAAACCAATTTTTGTTTTTTCTAAAACATTCTTTCCGAACACCCTTTACGTAGCCTCATTCACCCAAAAAAGAAAACCAGTTTTGTTGAGTACAGTCTTCAGACAATAGAAGCATTCGAATCGCTTTCCATGAAGAACAAAACCCTGTTTTGAGGAGTATCGTATTATGACAATTGAAATGATGAGCTAACAGTTTTTTGTGAGTTGACCTTGTGTGCCATTAAAGTTTATGAATTCCTAATATATTAAATATTAAAAACAAATCAGAAACGAAAGGTGTAAATATATCTGTCTATACCAATGTATATTTGTACGTGGGTTTTTTGCCTTTAAATGCATTTGTTTTTAGATAGAACAATGTTTTAAGTAAGATACAAGACTCCGATGGTCAATTGTGTCAGATACGGGACTGATCACTCGCTGCTACGCGGCTCGTGCCAGTCCCGTATCTGACATAATAGACCATCTTCGTCTTGTATCCCTTACATACATGTAGTAAAGTTTTGTACGAATATGATGTGGACCTAATTGTCTGTTAACGTAAGGTAAAAGTAAATCAAACGTGACATCATTTATACTTGGTCTTACATTATATATGAACGATGTCCATGACAGCGTTTTGATCTTTTAGTATTGGGAAAGAGTCCTATCACATTCACGTTATCTCCTTGTGGACTAGTCAAATTTCCCACATATACATTATCATTGCATCCAAATGGAAATGCAGTGCCTAGTATACTGATCCAGTGATCTTCTCGTTGTTTACGAAAAGAGGTACTTAATGTTGGATTGTTTGTGTGATGGTAAATATTTTCGAAAATTCTTACCCCCATGGACAAGATGGAGTGGTCCGGTGCATTAAAATGCTTGTAAAGAAGTTGGTTATCACCATTATTTATTTGAAATCTGTGCCACGATATTCTTTTATTAAGTGAACCTTAGTTTCTCCCACATAAATCAAGCCACACAGGTATACTCAATAGCGTAGACAACGTTAGAAGATTTACAAATCAAATTATCAAAAGTTTTGTTCGGGCATTTCTTCTGAAAATGGTTTTGCGCACCACATTTATTACAAGTTTGTCCGAATGCTGGACACTTCTCTCTACTGCGCGGATGTTTCTCCCACATTAACGAGAAGACTGAACAATTGGTGCAGATTGTGTGTGGTTATCTCTACATTTCTCGTTTTTACCACGAGTATCTTGTTTCACTTTATGCTTGACCTTGACATGGTGAACATCTGCAACCCTTACCAAAATATAAGCCCTCTGGCACACAGTTGCTGCAAATTTGCAGCGCATTTGCGGCAAGTTTGCCGCAACTAGTTGCGGCACATTTGCCGCAAGTATACTTTTCGTATGCAAATTTTTCCTCTGGCACACAGTTTGTGGCACAGTTGCGGCACACACTTGCTGCACACTTCTGGCACAGTGTGCGGCATATTTGCCGCAAGTATACTTTTCGTATGCAAATTTTTCCTCTGGCACACAGTTTGCAGCAAACTTGCGGCACACTTCTGGCACACAGTGTGCGGCATATTTGCCGCAAGTATACTTTTCGTATGCAAATTTTTCCTCTGGCACACAGTTTGCGGCAAACTTGCGGCACACTCTTGCTGCACACTTCTGGCACACTTCTGCTCGAAATTAAGGGATCCTATATAAACTGTCATATTACAAAACAAAAACACAATAATAATTCAATTAATATAATTTCAAGAACAATGACATATCAAGTAATTAACATATTCAAATATACTAATTAAAAAAAAGAGAGATTCAAAAACAGAAATGACCAGGTTCTTGTAAAATATGTTATCTATCATAAGAACAACAGTAGAAACATACTGGAAAAATGACAAATTAAAGGTAGAATTTTTCAACAAAAAAAGAAGAAAAAAAAGAGAAGCATTTTTAAAATGTTACATGTGTATCTTCAATGTTTTTATAACATCTATAATGTACAGGGTTTGGAAAATGTTAAGTAAAAGCTGAGTTGGTTACATAAAGTACCATGCTTAAAAAATGACCAAGTTCAACTTCACCATGCACATGTAAATTTTTCAAAGAATGCCTGATCACTTCCGAAAAGACACATGCACATTTACAATGCTTCCATAACAGCTGTTCAAGGTCTGAAGGATGTCAAATAAATGCTGTAAGAGGAGTTGATTACAAAAAATAGGTACCAACTATTCAGGAAATGCTTTAAAAAATGACAAAGTTCAACTAAATGTAATTTTTTTTTTAAAAAAAGTCTGATCACTTTCAAAAAGATACATGCACATCTTCAATGTGTCCATAACTACTGTACAAAGTTTGAGGAATATCAATTTAGATGTGCACGAGTTGATCACACAAAATAGGTACCATCTATTCAAGAAATGCATAAAAAATAACAAGTTCAACTACACGCAATTTAAAAAAAAAAAAGTCTAATCATTTTCAAAAAGACGCATGCACATCTTCAATGTGTTCATAACAACTGTACAAAGTTTAAGGAATGTCAAGTTAGAGGTGCATGAGGATTTGATTACACAAAATAGTTACCATCTATTCAAGAAATGCTTTAAAATGACTTAAGTTCAACTACATGTACATTTTTTTTTAAAAATGTCTGATCACTTTCAAAAACACATATGCACATCTTCAATGTATTCATAACAACTGTACACAGTTTGAGGAATGTCAAATTAGAGGTATACGAGGAGTTGATTACACAAAATAGATACTGTCGATTAAAGAAATGCTTAAAAAATGACGAAGTTTAACTACATGTAAATTTTTCAAAAAATGTCTGATCACTTTCAAAAAGGTACACGCACATCTTCAATGTATCACTAACAACTGTACAAAGTTTGAGGAACATCAAGTGAGAGGTGTGAAAGGAGTTGATTACACAAAGTAGGTACTATTACAGGGACGCTATTGTCGCTTGCCCACCAGTCATTCAGCATTTTATAAACTGTTTGCACATTGTGCAACCCGACCAAAAATATAAAATATAATTATAACAAGATGTGAGAGAAAACTTAAAGAAACTGCAACAGCTTCTAATCCACAAATATTGCATTGTGCAATGTTAAAAAGTTCTCGGTGAAGTCCCACCCTAGCCATGAGAGTACATTTTATTTGGAAACTGCTGCATAAAGAATTTCTTTCAAGATCCAAGAGAAAAATATCAACCCACTGTGGCACTTTTCTGGCCTAAGGTCAGGTTGTGATTTAAATAGATTTGTGAATTTTGGCCGTTTTAGATCAATCATGTCAAATGAAAGTTTTTAAAAAATAAAATCCTTATTAAACTAGCAAGTGCTATACAAATGATGCTATAAATGCTAGAATTGAATATACAATTAAGACAAAGGAGTTGACATGATCTTAAGGACATGTAATTAAAAAGGAGGTCTATCATTTGCATAACATGACTATGTGCATTGTGCGTCAATAACAGGTTTCAGCAACATTTGCAGACAAGAATGAAATATATTCAAAATTCACACATGTAAACTATGCACTTTTCCTCAGAAAAATCTGGAGACAATCTACATGAATTTTAAAGTCAGTACTGTGAAGGACTTTATATTCTGATAAATTAATACAGACTTGTGGGCACTTATTAGGGAGAACACTGTAAACATTTACACAAGTTTCTCCATCATAGATGAATGGGAGAATAATAGGACTATCTCCATGCTGTCTGCGCCTTAGAATCAAAAACATGATTGAATTCTGGACCTTCTTCTAATCTTCCACTTGTTCAGTACTTGGTCACATATTGTCCGCAACAACTCTACTGTCCCATCCATTTGTTGTGATAAACTGTAAATAGTTTTTCGGTTAAGACAGAGTGCCTTTACTCACAAATACATGTAGCAGTCTCATCAGATTCACTTGGCAAGTGTGTATAAATTGAAATGTCATTCTTTTTTAAAAACTAAATAACACTAAGTAACTTCATTAGTGATTTATACACATTAATCCAGGCCTGCATGTTGGAACTCTCAGATATGGCAAGTTGAAGACAGCCTATCAACACACCATCACAACTTCTGTATCTTCACGACTATCATGGAATATATTCTGAAAAAGATATAAAATTGTAAATAATTACGAGATACCATTGGTCGTCATATATACAAGTTTGCAAGGCGTCTAACATAGGAGGAATCATTCAGGGGTGTGTACATGTAATTACCGTCGCCCGACACCTGGGGTCACCGATTTTCAAAGCCGAGAAATAATCAATGTTGCGTTATAGCCCATTGGGCTAATAAATGCAATATTTGATGTACAACTGTTAATATCATGCTGACCAGACTTTACGTACAAATTAACTTTATTGCCAAGACAAGATCTTCAATCCATTTTAATAACGAATATGCATTGATGGAGTGACAAAATTGAGATTCTGGAGGTCACATCCTTGATCATAATGCAGTTTAACTTTTCTAACTGGACATCTGGGTTCAAATCAAAGCATTTGAATAAAAATAATAATCAACCATTCAATAAAAAACACCATTTACTGAATAAACTATTCAGTTAAGTTTTGCAAATATAACCCGAGTAGAAAGTAAACAAAAAATAGCATAATTATTACGGAAATAGGCCTAATTATTTGTTTGTTTTTCGGCCTTTTCCCCTCTCTCTCCATTTTTTTTAAAGTGCCTATATGGTCCTGTCCAAATGTAAAAGAAAAAAAAATCCGCGATGGCTACGATAATGCAACTAGGAGTTTAATCTATTCTCATACAAAGGAAATTTAAAAAAAAATAAATTCCACATAATTTCAAAGAATTGAATGAAGAATGTAAATTTATAAACGTAAACACTGACTTAAGATTTGACGCAACAACATACAATGAGCGATGGTCAGTTTCGTTTTGAACAATATATTGGAGAGTTTATAACTATAAGATACACAGTAAATCACTTACTCAATGATTGGAAGATTCTCCTCAGAATATCTGCATCAACCCCTGTTCTCGATTCATGTTCAAGATGTTTACCGGTATAACATCATGGCGTCTGTTGATATCAACTTTCGCGCTCAGCATATAATATTGAGTGAATCCCACACCCGACGCATTGAACCCGATCTCTATTTGCGATGCATAGAGCCGTAAAGCCCCATGAAGACCTACTTTGGTATACAGCTTAGATTATTCTAACTTAGTATCAATTAGCATTCCACAAACCAGAATAACGTACCTGGATAAATTATACGATATAAAGGTGAATTTTTACCACTCTCATTTGATTAATTTCAACTCACAAACCCAGTATCTGAATTGTAATCAATGTTCAGATATACATGTAAATAAAGAAAAGAAAAGAAATCTCTCTCTCTCTCTCTCTCTCTCTCTCTCTCTCTCTCTCTCTCTCTCTCTCTCTCTCCCTCTCTCTCTCTCTCTCTCTCTCTCTCTCTCTCTCCATTTATTTAGATATAGATATTTTTTCTTCACTTTTTTTCCTAATTAGATTAAAATTCAGATACGTGTGCACTTACATCTTATTTTAAAGGGGCATTAGCTGTGAAAGTGATGACAACCATTTTCTTTTTTTTCTTCTCAAAATCTCTCGATGATATTGAAATACATATTGATGACAAATAAGAACATTTATTTTTTATTATGTACAAAAACAAGAGAATTAACCCTAATAAAACTACGTTAGATAAACGCTTTTAATGTAAAGAAATATATACGAAAGATGTATTCACTGCACCCAAATCAAATCATTTCTCAGATAAAAACAAAAACAGCATTCACATTTTGCTGACAGCATGCAAAGGTAACTAGAGAATAATTATACTGTTTTGCAAGACAATAATATTCAATCACCAAAATCACATATTCATTTTCAAGAGGTTAAAAGGTGTTTGAAATAATTAAATACAAGTGTAATTATTAATTTAATATATAATAACTAGTATAGGTCAACTTTCATTGAATTCAATATTTGGTGACAAAATGACCGCTAATTTCCATTAAGCCAAGAAGATGGAAGGGGTACGCAAGAAATGTTGCATATATGTTCTATTATAGAAAATGTTGTGATGGATATATTGAAATGGCTCTTTTATTTTAAATATTCAAGAAAAGTCGTGAACTTTGGTGCCCTTGCTGTTTCAGTTCTAAAATTTTAAGAAAAAAGTTGTGAACTTCTGGCACACGATTCTGAATACCAAAGAAAAAGTTGTGGTGCACTTCTGGCACACAGTTTTGATTCTGAATACCAAAGGAAAAGTTGTGGTGCACTTCTGGCACACAGTTTTGATTCTGAATACCAAAGGAAAAGTTGTGGTGCACTTCTGGCACACAGTTTTGATTCTGAATACCAAAGAAAAAGTTGTGGTGCACTTCTGGCACACTGTTTCATTTAGAAAAAGTTGTGGTGCACTTCTGGCACACTGTGCCACTAGTGGCACACTGTGTGCTGCTAGTGGCACACTGTATGCCGCTAGCGGCATTAGCTGCACACTTCTGGCAAACAGCTCTGGCACACTGATTTGTTTGCCGCAAACTTGCGGCAAATTTGCAGCAAACTTTACATTTTGGTAAGGGAATAGATTTGTGTTGAGATTCATATTTCTCATTTTACCGGCATATATCTATGCAACGCTGACAGTCTAGTTTTTCTCTTGTAACAATTCTTTACGGATGTGGCTATCTTGGGCTCTGATAACAATGCGATCTCTAATTTTCTCATCCCCCACGTCTCTACATTTACATGTTTTTGCTAGCTTGCTCAATTCTGTGACATATGCATCTACAGATTCAGACTTTTCCTGATTTCTACAATTAAATGTGTACCGTTCATATATAACGTTGGTTTCACCTATGCAATAAGTGTCAAGTGCTGTCAAGATATCTGTTTTGTCATATTCTGTGTCATATTTGAGTCCATCTGCTACATGTAACCCATGAAAGGTGAAGATAACGAAAAGTGGTAAATCCCACAACTCCTATAAGCAATACAAAACAGAGAGTGGGCAAAAACGGACCCCTGGACACACCAGAGGTGGGATCATGTGCCTGGGAGGAGTAAGCATCCCCTGTCGACCGGTCACACCCGCTGTGAGCCCCATTTCTTGATCAGGTAAACGGAGTTATCCGTTTATGTGCCATGAACGGTATAACAATCGGTATTAAACACGTCAGACAGCATTTGACCCATCTAATCATAAGCAAGTAAGAAATGTCTCACATCTGAGTTGGGTATCTTTTCCCCTTAACCCCGTGACAATTTCATAGTTTTCCCACACTCGTTTGAATTGGGTCGAGGCCTCTGCTGGTGGACTGTTAGTCCCCGACGGTCTCTACAGCCCAGTAGCTAAGTACTTCGTTACTAGCTTGAAAATACGAACGTATATTTAAATTGCTCTGATAAAATTAAGAAATTCATTTTAAAACTAAGGATTATCTCCCTCATGCATAGCTCTGATCCTTAGACGAATTTGACTCCAGTCTTCGGCACTCTGTTTTTCTTTTTAGCTCTTGCAAGTTTATTATTATTTCGGATTTCCAATATTTCGGCTTCAGCATTACTGAAGAGACATCATTGTCGAAATGCGCATCTGGTGCATCAAAATTGGTACCGTATAAGTTTTACATTCCGATTGGTTGCTAGGTCACCTTTCAAATCATAGGAAAGACATGTAAATTTTGTACTGCTACAGCGGACAGAGGATCCTTCTATATTTGGAGCAATCCAAACACTTGACGGGCAATCACGATGTAGGACTTACCATGAAGATCATATTGACAGTTCTGACACCATGTTTCATGATGTATTTAATGTAAAACTTATACGGTACCAATTTTGATGCACCAGATGCGCATTTAATCCATTTATTTGACATCTGGAGAACAAAGGAACCCAGCCATGATTCTAGTACTTTATTGAACACGTGACCACATATCAAAGGGAGCAATCATTGTAATATGTATACGAATAAGATAGAAAACAGTTCTTAATGTCAATACATAGTATATGAAATACTTTCACAATGACCTCTTTCACGTAGAAGGTCATCAAAGCAATCGCAATAGGTGCTTCCTCCTAAAAAAAATTGTAAACGCGATAACGATGCCCCTGCCCCTACTAGTGGGACGAGAAAAAACTAATGTGCTATTACGTGGACTGGAGTTCGCGAAACAACCTTAAATCAAAATTTGGACATAAGTCTGAGATTTTACTCAAACTGTGACTGTTCAAAGAAAAAGAAAACTCAGTTACCAAGCATTCATACAGACAAATCAAATCAAACTTAATAACAAGTGCGACAAAATCAGGTTCATCTAATTTCTCACGCAGATTGCGACATATGTTCCACGAGATACTGGAAACACTACTATCCGGCCTGCCCTACATGTCGGTCATCGGCTCCTGTTCTTGATCCGCTCCTCTGCGACCATCAACAAACAGCTTGCCAGTTATAAATATAATTATCTTGCCAAAATTAAATATTTGCCGTATGTTTGTGGCAAACAGATTTGTTTGCCATAATTATTCACCAAAACATTGCAGACGTTTGCCACTGGTGGCAAACAGTTGAATTGGTGTTGGGGCTTGGATTGCTAGATCCGCCTATCAAAACATAAAAAGCGTCGTGTCCTGTTAAATGACGTCATGTCACATTGATCTCGATCTGTGTCGGATTGAATTAGCGACAATGCTGCATGACAGTACATGCTATGGTAAGCTAATATGTAAACGGTGTGATCGTTGGACCGAGTGAAGCAAGAAATGGTCATATTTGCGTGTCCCCAGTGATAATCATATTCGGTAAAATTAGCAAATCAGAAATTTCATACATATGATATACATATATATTATTTATGAAATTTCTCTGCTGCTAAACGCCCAATAATGAGTGAATACATAAGGATACATTTACGTGTATGTAATTCAATTATTAATTGGCACTGGAGCACATAGTTGTATGTATAGGTTTTATATTTATATTACTTTTGTTATGCCTTGGTCACACATTCACGGTTTACCTTGCAGTTTCCACTACGAATTAAATCTTACGGATGACCCCGGAAATGCCGATTTCCGTAGTCCGATACGGACCTGATACGAATACGAAACGGCCAGACTGCGGTTTGTGACGTATTTACCAAGGAAAATGTAGGAAGAGGGTCAATTGGAGACATGAGTGATACGGTTAGTTACGGTGTGATACGGAACTCCACGATTTGATACGGAAATAACACGGTTTTATACAGAGCAACACATATCAGGACGCGTACACTACGGATGAACTACGGTTTGTTACGGCATAAGTGAGGGTTAGAACGAATAAGAACGGTCTGATACAGGATAGTACGAATCACTGGGAAGTGCGCACGAGCAGAATCAGGTAACCAATCCGTACACGAATTTGCTCGTGCTCGTTCACATTCAAGATGGCGCCAAAAAAAGAGAATAGGTATTTATCTAGCAACAACAATTAAAAGAATGTGTTTGAAAAGTACTTAAGTTGAACTGTAAACTGTTAACATTATACGTAATATTACTTTTATTCTTCAATTCACTTTTTTTCACTTCAATCTTTAGAGTTCAACTTTAATAGAGTTCATCTACCTATATGGCAACTTGGCAGGAGCTTCTAGAAACGTAAATGATGCTTTTACCCTATCAGTGCATATTATCAATACTCTTTTTATTGGTGGAATCTAGTAACGCATTTCTTTTTAGTTTGGCTTTTGTTTCTTTCAGTTTATTCATGTTCTTCATCGTATTTCTGTTTCCATGCTTTGTCCTTGGAATTTCGGATAATGTTCCAACTGTGGCCATTCTTGGTTTTACGTTTGAATTCAATTTTCATTCTTGAAAACTATATTACCTCGCATATACAAGACACCAGTTATCGTGTACATGTTAAGAGCTGATTTAATCAGCTTCTGTACTTTAAAAGATGAAAAACACAAGTGTTTAAAATTCCTCCAATCTAAAATCATTTTTGTATACTTCAAGCTAGTTATTCTTTTATATTTTCAAACATTTTATTTCAATATTAGATTTGAATTTCGCAGCTTGACCTTGTAATTTGACCATACCAAAGTATGACAAAGGACAGACAGGCACCAATTTGTTCATCTGAATTACTTCTGCATTCCATCATATGCAAATAAAGACAAGCAACCAGAAAGTCTTCAGTGTAATATTCAATGAGATACAATAGTTAATATCCAACAAAAGACAATTCTGAAGGATGATCCTTTATACCATTTTATTCTGTGCAGATCCAATAGGAGAATTTACGTAATGTTTTAGATCTAATCTCTGTTGTTTTGAGTCGAAGGTGTCCATATTACCGCATCTTGGAATCTGCATATCATCCATGTTGACACTATCTCCTCAGGCTCCAGGACTAACTTGGTGGTCATCGCCTTCTTGGTCCATTAGAGGGTTCTGATCACCAGGATATCTGACTCTCATTATGTTATGAAGGCAAACACAGGCGAGAACTATGACGTGTACTGTATCTGGCTTTTGGCTCATGATTGACAGCAAACATCTGAGTGGATTTGCAAGAATACCAAAGGCATTCTCGACAACTCTTCTAGTCCTCGATAAGCGGTAGTTGAAAATCCTCTCGTCATAGGGAAGACCCCGTCTAGAGAAAGGCTTCATGGATAAGGTTTTCATGCCAAATGCGTCGTCTGCGATGATATAATATCCCATTGGTAGGTAGCTAATCCGGCGTCAAATCCGTGAATGTGTGACCTAGGCAATATTGAGCGGACAACATCTGCTCTACAGACCGACCGACCGACATGTGCAAAGCAATATGTCTCTCTTCTTTGAAAGGGGGCATAATAAACGTATCGATAACACCAATCAACACTTACATGTGAATAATCTTTAAAAATTCTTTTATTCAGAACTTTAAAATTTAAATGTTACCGAACCATAAAAAAGATGATTTGCACACTTTCTAACACAACCACAAATAAATAAAATTATTTCATAATAAATTGATACAAAGGAAAGAAGCCAAATATAGGTAAACAATGAGGACCAACTCATGAAACAGGATTAGCAGTCTAAAAAGTCAAATAATCATCAGGTATTCCCATACTGATCATGCCTAGGGTTAAGGGGTAAAATAAAGTATTATAGAACATAAAACCGATAAAGACTTTTTGAATTTGTCAGATAACGGTAAAAGACAAATAGTGGATAACTCTAGACCAGTGCATAGTCCTACAAACAAGAATATAGTCTAATAAATTAGCATGCGAAATTAGAAAACAGGTATTTATTGGAATACAATAAAAGTGAAAATATACATTACAACTATCAGGAAACATAGAACAGGTTTCTTTTAAAATTACATGTACCGGTATTTGTACGAGCACGAGTACATGTATCATTTCATCAGTCGATACTTTTACAATATCAAAAACCCCAGTGAGGGTCGTCAAAAGCTCCTTATATTAAACCTTAACATATTGTCTCTTTCCATGCAGTTCAGTTCAGCATCCTGTTGTGTGCAATATATAAGGCACACATTTTTAGACCTGTGCCAACTGCATGAATTGTTGAATGCTATATTTCCACAAAGAAAAAGAGCGAATGATAGTGTTTGATCAACTGCAAGCGCCAAGTCATTTATTGAGCGGTTTCCTAGGTGGCAAGACAGGTTTGATGTCAGTTTCCGTTTCGTTCACATAAACTGGATTTGATTGTTTTGCGGTGTCGCATTCATCTCTCTTCACCTCATAAACGTTTCTCACCTGTTCACGATTTCCTTCCTCACCAACGTAGAACGTCGGCTGATGTGCAGTTTTAGACTCTAGTTTTGGAAGAACTTGGTTGGTTCCATCAAATGCATTCTTTGTTCCAAATGGTGTGGGTGGAAGTTGGGGAAATTTAGCTTTGTTAATTTGGAAAAAGTTTTTCTCCTTCACATCTTGACAAGCATTACTTTGGTGAGTTGGTGTCTTTGGTGGAACTGTTTGAGCAGACCGTTCCTCCACATCTACACTTTCACTGTCATCACTTTGTGGGATCTGTGGAATAGGAAGCGTTTTGCATGACCTTTCGTCCGTTGTTGTTTCTGCAAACCCTTTGTGATTTTCTAGTAATGGTTGCCATCTTCTGGGAACAGATGGAATACTGTCATCGATGTCAGGCAATGGTGGTGGTCTTCTACGAGTAAGTGGAATACTGTCATCAATATCACCTTTAGTTAAATTTTTGCCATCATCTCTCCCTTTGTTGCCTGGGCTCAATCCTTCTTCGACATCCTTCCCTTTCATGTCTTTCGCTTTTGAGCGAAGTGGCGGGTAGGGTAGATTATTTTCCCCTCCATTCAAGTTTTCACTTTCCTTTGTATCGTAATACGACACTGCTGGTAGAGGTGGAGGTCTTCTCGTTTGATGTGGTGGAAACACGGGAGAGTTACCATCATTTTCAGTCCCTTTTAATTCCTCTCTGTAATATTGAGAAAAATCCGTACTTATCTCGGCATCATCATAATCAGATATGTCTTCGTACATTTCTACGTCTTTGGGTGTGCTATTACTTTGCAAGGGTTGACCAGGTGGAGGTGGAGGTCTTCTCGTTTGCGGCGGTGGAAACATAAGAGAGTCACCATCCTTTTCAGTCCTTTTAGATTCCTCTATGTAAGACTGAGACAATTCCGTACTTATCTCGGCATCGTCATATTCATATATATCTTCGTACATTTCTACGTCTTTGGAGAGTTGATCAGGTGGAGATGGAGGTGGACCTCTTAGAATTTGTTTAGGGAGAGATTTCCCAAGCCTACAAAGAAAATAATCTGTTGTTAGACATCAAATATTGTTCAAGGATATATATAGGAAATTAATCCAAATGTTTGCTAATCTGATTCCGCACTTTGTTTCCAGGATTTGTAGAATGGTTTTCATTGAGGGTCTGTCGATTTTCTGATGTAAAAGACAAGGCCTCGTAATATCTCGGTAAAACCAATCAGGGCATTTAACGTCTTTTTCTGGTATGTATCCCTCTATCAAATGTTGTAGAATCTGTCACAAAAACAAAGTCATTTGTTGTTAAAATTTCAGTCACTAGTGTCATCAATTAGACTATATAGTACTGCCATAGGTTATGCGAAATCACATTTTAAAATGATATTTAAGAACGGAACCCTTCTTACATTTTTAGATTGTTGGTAGTTGAATGGAATGCACTTTAATTCCCTCTCTTCGTCTTGGTCATACACAACTCCCCCCTGTCCAAACGCAGACATGACCTCCCACGTAATCATACCGAAGGCATATACATCACTTTCTTTGGAATAGAGTCCGGCTTTTATTGCCTCAATCGGAAGCCTGGAATAATGAGTTGTTGTTTTTGAAAAAAAAAATAAACATGTGGTGTTTCAGTATTTAGCTCACCTTAGCTATAAGCTCAAATGAGCTTTCCTGATCACTATCCGTAAACATTATATATCTTTTACTTCTTCGCCAGAGCTAGAGGGCCAATTTCAACCATATTTCCTAAAACGCATGCTTAAGTAAAGGGGATTAAAATTGTTTAAATGAAGGGTCACTCCCTTTTCAAATAGGATATAATCAAGAAATAGTGAATTCATAATGAGGTCTTTTTGAAATTATTCTTCACATCAACACTGGACCAGAAGAGACAAAATATAAGTGAAAGGGTCTTTATGAGTATAGATTTGCTATTGTTCAATCATAACCACTGGTTGTAGGTTAGGGCCACAACACACACACTCGGCTACAATAGGGGATCAAAATTTTACACAAACACATACATTGCACACACACACACACACACACACACACACACACACACACACACACACACACACACACACACACACACACATATATATATACATGTATATCATTAAATAAGTGTCGGATCTAATAGTAGTCACGAGGTCAAATAAGGATATAAAAAGTACTAAAAATGATCAACGATATGATTAATGGTCAAATTTTCGGGACGAGCTGTCCCTTCCTCAGGTCGATAAAATATTTACATAGAAAAGAAAACTAAATAAAACAGTAAACTAACACTGCAACTAAATTGCAAAAGCTTATAAGAAACAAAACGTCTGCATACTAAAATTACTCCCCCTAATTATTTTTTTCCACAGTTTTATTACGATATTACGTATTTGACGATAGCAAGTACGAGACACAGATGAGATTTGCTTTTGCATGCAAAGTGTCTTATCAATCCATACACCTAGGTTCTTCACCAACGGTGTCTCACTGATAATAGTGTCGGCAAAGTTCAGATGGTACGATTGTGAGTCAATGACTATGGTTTTCGGTGAAAAAACAATGAACTCTGTTTTGTCCTGATTCAATTTTAGCATGTTAGCGGACATCCACATCTTTATTTCGTCCATACAAGTCTCAAGGCGGCTAGCGGTATTTTGCCAGTCATCTTTAGGTTTGAAGACTAGATAGGCTTGTGTGTCATCTTCATAACAGTGATGTAGAACATTGTTTTTACGACATATTCCATCAATAAGTTTGGAGAAAATGGCACAGAGCCGAGGTCCTAGGACAGATCCTAGTGGTACGCCGCAATTGAAACGGAAATCATCGGAGAAGGTAGATCCTATGGCTACTTTTTGGGTCCTCTCTGAGAGATATGACTTAATCCAATTAGGACCGAGCCAGAAATATCAAAAGCAAACTCAAGACGTCTTATCAGAATAGGATGATCGATGACATCAAAGGCCACCGAAAGATCTAACATGATTAATGCAACGCTGGAACCACCATCTAATGCTGCTACAATGTCGTGGTGGACACGAAGTAGAGCTGTCTCCGTTGAATGGCAGGCACGGTATGCTGAATGTACATTGTTGTCTAAATGATTCAACTCTATGTGATGATCCAAACGTTTTGCAACAATCTTTTCAATCAGGTTTTTTCCCGCGTCATTTTTTTCCGCGAATCAGAACCTAATATAGTACATTAAATTTACGCGAATCCAATTTTCACTATTTCAAAGTCATAGCGAAAATATAATTCACGATTATTTAAACTTATAAAGGAATGGGAAAGCCAGCATTTGTACGTATAACTCTTACATGTAATTTTTTAATGCAAAAATTCAGTCAATGAAACGATTTACACGATTTCTGGGTTACTGTCGCAAGCTCTCCCTATAGGTAACACATATATACATGTTTAAAAGGAAAATATAGAAAACCAACGAAAAATTAAACAATACCTATGTAACTTGAAAAGTTTGGTCCAAATGGCGTCGATACGAATACTTGCGCGTGGACATCTATTTCTCCATTTTGAATCTCGTGTACACAAGTTAACGTCGTTCTGAGATGTTACATGAAATCCGTAAAAGCATGTAAATCTTATTTTCTTAATCATATATAATCACTCCTCGATTTAAAACACGATTGTGCAATGCAATCTCTCCTATGTTTGTGTATTTGCTAAACACCGACGCTGAATATGACGTTACAATGCACTGTTTACATCAGTTGCATAGCGTTTCCCGCGTTCAATGAATAGGCGGATCAAAAATGTCTAAAGTTAGAATACTTTTTATATTATTTATTTTTCATCACAATTCAACACTAGTTATAGAGGGCAAAGCCCTCTTACGGCCCTTTGGGCCGTGAGAGCGGAGCTCTCCCTATAGGTAACATGTATATACATGTTTAAAATGAAAATATAGAAAACTAATGAAAAATTAAACCATACCTATGAAACTTGAAATTTTGGTCCCAATGGCGTCGATTCGAATACTAGCGCGTGGACATGTATTTCTCCATTTTGAATCTCGTGTACCCAAGTTCACGTCGTTCTGAGATGTTACAGAAAATCCGTAAAAGCATGTAAATCTTATTTTGTTAATCATAAATTTAACACGATTGTACCAGCCCATGTCCCCTATGTTTGTGTATTTGCTAAGCACCGACACTAAATATGACGTCACAATCACTGTTTACATCAGTTGCATAGAGTTTCCTGCGTTCAATGAATAGGCGGATCAAAAATGTATAAAGCTAGAATACTTTGAATCAGCTCTGTCCTCACGCGTTAGATGCTAATATTTTGGGATATATCTTATCCTGTTATGGATCAAGATACTTATGCCAATATTTTTTGCTTCGCCCTCAAACACGGTCACGCCGTAAGACATTTTATCTTTACACCTCCATATGGATATATATATATATATATATATATATATATATATATATATATATATATATATATATAAAGTCCCTTTTTATGCCCCCGATATCGAAATTAGGGGGGGGGGGGTATTGTTTTTGTCCTGTCTGTCATTCTGTAATTCTGTCTGAACTTTAACCTTGCTAATAACTTTTGAATAGCAAGTGCTAGAGCTTTGATATTTCATATGAGTATTCCTTGTGACAAGACCTTTCCGTTGGTACTAAACCTTTTGACCTTGACATTTGACTTACTTTTAATTTTTTTTTTTTACATTGGTCATAACTTCTAAATGGTAAATATTAGAGCTTTCATATTGCACATGAGCATTTATTGTGACAAGATCTTTCTACTGGCACGAAGATATTTGTCCTTGTGACCTTGGCCATCTTCGGAATTGGCCATTATCGGGGGCATTTGTGTTTAACAAACACATCTTGTTTCGAAATAAAATATCAAAAAACCTCTAAACACTTTGTAGAAATATTTCGACCGTGTTACCGGTCTTCTTCAGTCGTGTTTATCTATCATAGCAATGTAACGCAAGACTACATGTACACGAAAGTACTATGACGTCACAGTAAGTATTATAAAATTGAAAATCAACGTCAAAGTTGATTTTGCGCGAAAAACATTTGAGAAAGGTAAGAGTCTAATAATAAAATGAACAATACTCACCCGACCTCGTGGACAACACTAAACAATTTTTGTATATTTGAACAATGTGGACAACAATATGCTGGGGAAACTACAAACATCAGACTTAGGACCAACAATCACCGATCAACTATCAAAACCCTTCGCGTGACCGAACCCCTAGGGGAACATTTCAACAAAGAAGGTCACATTTGGCAAGACATGCAAGTGGTTGTTATTGATCATAACCCAATATGGACCGATGCAGAGAGAAAGAGCACAGAAAAATCCTGGATGCAACGTTTGAAATCATTCCGTCCAGGTGGAATGAATAATTTGAATGATTTCACGCGCATGAATCCAGGATAAATCCTTAGTTAAAATAAGTTTCCATAGCCTAATCGCCAAAATTCACCCGATAAGATATCTTATTTTGTATGATTAATATAAATACAATTCGTTTCCCCGGATTCAAGGCTCTGACCTTGAGTTCCTTTATTTAACCTTGAGTTCCTTTATTTAGCCATTACGAGGATTCCCAAAATTGCGATTATTGTTTGACCTTCAATACTTCCTAATTATGTTAGAACATCATAAGAAATCATTACAATTATGAATTTATATAGCTCTTTCTCTCTCTCTCTCCCTCTCATATTCTAGTCTCGACATTGCGGCTTTTTAAAAATAAAAAAAAGGAGGGATGATAATAAGAAAAAAAATGTATTGACCTTGAAGACTAGTATTTTATTAATATATCATCTTTAGATCTCTAAACTATGGTAAAACATTATTCTAAATCAACATAAGTTCGGATTCGCATAGCTCTTTATGTTGCGATATCAGAATTTCTAGAATGCGGCTTTAATTTGTCTGACCTTGAAAAATATATTACCTTGAAAAATAATACTGAATCTTTTTCCTTAGACTTCTCTCCCATTCACCTATTCGGTTATTGATTTTAATGCTAGATCTGTGTCTTTTGATTGACCTTGTTTGTTGTTTAATCGTGTTCTTCTGGCAATCATTATTTTTCGCTGTTCACCATATCCGAATCATCAATGGTACGGACTACCTAATATTGTTTTTAACTTAGGTAGCAGGGGACAGTTTCGCACTATAGGCCCGGCAACTTTTTCAAAAAATGGAATTACCCCGTATTTGAAGTGATATTACATGTGTAAAAATGTATACAATAATTTTAGGATGCATGTCAATTGTAGCTGAGTGCTTAGTAAAAATGTTGATATACAACATGTAGGTGTCACCATGATTCCTAGCATATAGATGGGTGCAAATACGAAACTAAGACACGTGGTCAGTTGCTGAAGAAATTCCGGTGAAAACATGCAGGGTCTAGCAAAAGGTCTGTAGCTGTGAGGGAAGGTGGATGGCCCCATATGAGAGGTAGATTTTTGAGAAGGGCAGATAGGGTTCTTGATTGTGCACAGTGTCTAAATCCCCATGTTTGGTACTGTGATGGTGTGGGGGTGGTGCGGATTAGCCCAAATGAGGGAAAATCAAAGGAAAAAAGGGGAACCTGCTCAGAGCATGTTTTGTGCACCAGCACCAGTATTTATAGATTACATGTAATTTAGGGTCATAATTTATTAACTACACTAATATGAAATACAAGTATTGACGTAAAATGGAAATATGATTTTTCATTAGTCTGTCATAATCTGACTTTGGTGTATACCCCCTATCCACATGTTTCAAAACCAAAGAAACTGTCCCCTGCCACCTTAATCACTCCATTTCATTATCTTCCCACCATTTTATTCCATAATCACATTGTTTTGTAAGTTTTCCCTCTAAATTTATCTGATTTCTGTAATTTTCAAGAATAATTTTATTTTCATCCCGACCCGACCATGGTACAAACTCTCTAAACCATAGTCAGTAAACACGCTTTACCAATCTCTCACCAGAGGGCGTATTACGCTGCGCTACAACACCTCTGTCAACGTCTGAATGTCAAGATTCTTGGCAAAACTTATATTTCTACCTATTGCATAATAAAGTATGATTTTACAAGTTTTAGTGTTAAGCTTAAAATCTTACAGTAAGTTCACAAAAACAACGAAGTCCATGATTATTCTAGTATTATTAGATGAATGAATATTTATATAAAACCTTTTAATTCGCTCAGGTGTCTCATATTTACCAGCTTCTGCGTTTATAAAATTCAGACAAGTGTTTGATTTGCTTAGATATGATTATTACAGTTTGATATGCTAAGTTAGTTTTAGTACGTTTTGATATGATTTTTAGACGTTGACAAAGGTATTAGTGGAGCGTAGCGGGAACGATAACTCTGGGTAGAGATTGACGCTTTACAACGAAACCACCACCATTTTTATCACTCAGTACAACAGTGTATCAGTCTTGTCACCAATGTAGTTTATCGATACTTGTCGTTTTTGTGTGTTATTTGTTTATGTAATTTATGTCTCTTGATAAAGACGCGGGTTGCGTCGAAAATTTGAGTTTTAAATAACCAACAGTGTCGTGGCCTTTTCAGTGCTTTTATATATCAACTTTCCATATTTATTTAGCAATATTTCATTATCACCTACATATGGTGATTATATCTCTCAACTGATTCCATACTCGAGAGTGGTCAGTTTTTTAATCGAAGCAGGCTACTGACAAACAAGTTAATTGTGCAAGGGTTTCAACATTCTCGTTTAAAGTCAGCATTTCGCAAATTCTATGGTCGTTATAACGATCTAGTTTGCCAATACAACATATCATTGGGTCAAATGCTGTCTGAGTTGCTTCATACCGATTGTTAGGCCGTTCTTGGCACACTGAATTTGACTACGGATAACTCCGTTTACCTGATCAAGATATAGGGCTGACGGCAGGTGTGACCAGTCGACAGGGGATGTTTACTCCTCCTAGACACCTGATCCCACCTCTAGTGTGTCCAGGGGTCCGCGTTTGCCTAAATATCTATTTTGTATTGCTTATAGGAGTTACGAGATTGATCACGATACGTCATATAAGAGTTGATACTCTCCACGTTCGATTGCATCTCAGGTAGCCCTTGTTCGTTCATGTTTTACAAAAATGTTTAGAAAATAAATAAAAGAGGGTACATTTTGTATTTTATAACAAATTTCTACGTAGCAAAGTCCTCATTAATATGTAAACGTCCATGTGTTTTAATGGTGTCTAACTAAATCTGAAAAGTTTTTCTTGAAAATAAACGAATCAAAGCATTTTCACTACATCATTGTCATACTAATATTATTATACATATCAGAGATAGATCATTGACATCTTTATTCAAAAGCATCTCAGCTTATTTGAAAGGTGAGATATATTCTTTCCAAAACAACTAAGAATGTTCATGGAACAATTTAGTATTAATTGTTTTCCTTTTCTGTTGTATGCCTTATTTCAAGAAATAACTTTCTGGTCACTTTTTAATGTGAAATGGAACATTTTCAATTTTTGACAACCTCACGGTAGGGGTGTTTAAGACACTATACCTCATTTTCTGTAAGGAAGTGGAGTAAAAGGAATTCAGAATTGGATTCAGCATACTCAAAATTGGTAATTACACCTGCTTTTTATTGTTTTGGGTAGATGGTGTTTCAAGAAATAAAGTTGGGTCACTTTTTGATGCGAAATGAAACATTTTCCGTTTTTGGCAACCTCACGGTAGGGGGTGTTTAAGACATTATACTTCATTTTCTCTAAGAAATTGGAGTAAAAGGAATCCAGATTTGAAATCAGCATACTCAAAATTGGTAATTGCATCTGATTTTTATTGTTTTGGGTAATTTTTTAAAAATGGGTGGTGGTTGCTACTGAATTGGTAGCGGAAGCAATGTAAATTTCATCTAACCTATACATTGACATTTCCTCAAACCATGACTGAATACTTCTCATTACCAGATCATTAGAGTTATCGCGCTTTGATGACTCTTGTGCGTCATTGGTAAGAAAATGCACAAGTCTCGCGAGTAAGTGCGAGATTACTGGGACATAAACGAAACGTTCATAGCAACCCCCCCCCTTTTTTTTTTAAAAGTTAAAGTACATTGTGTATCTTTAAATAGAATAGCCATTGGTCAAACTGCATTTTTAAATATCCTAACACTAGTTTATCAAGGATGTTACATGTTTTTTAAACTCTACTACACCTAATTTAAAAATTCCAAACAACGATGTTCTCTGTCCTAAGGCAGTCAATCAATATTTTGTAATTTTAAAAATAGCTTAGATGTAGTTTGGAAACGCATTTGTTGTGTTAATTAGTGTTATAAACGTCTTAAAAAATGCAGTTTGGCAAATATATAACTTATTCTAAAATATTGAAAAATGAGAGAGAGAGAGAGAGAGAGAGAGAGAGAGAGAGAGAGAGAGAGGGGGGGGGGGGTACATGAACGATTACAAAGTCAATGCCCATATGAACCTGTCCAAATTGTATGATATAATGGAATGTCTTCATAGTCTGACAGAATAATTCTAATAACATATGAATCCCATTAATTACAAGAAAAGATGTTGTGTCGGATGTGCATTTTGGTTTTCCCCTTCACAGTTCTTCTTGCGATTGATGCTTTATATCGGTTAGATTTGGCAGATCCTTCACATAGTTTAATAAGTTCGTCTGTTTTCTTGTCAGAATAATCAATTCCTAAATTTGCCATTAGAATTTTAATCAGTGTCGTGGTTTGCAGTCGGTTATAATATGTATTCGATACCATAATTTATATTACGTATGCCTAAGTAGTGTTTACGTATGTTGTCCCGGTAGCACGACTTTACGCGCCTTTAATTTGAAGAGTTCCACTAATGGAAATGATAAGTTCTCATTACCAGATCATTAGAGTTATCGCGCTTTGGTGACTCTTGTGCGTCATTGGTAAGAAAATGCACAAGTCTCGCGAGTAAGTGCGAGATTACTGGGACATAAACGAAACGTTCATAGCAACTCCCCTCCCCCCCTTTTTTTTTAAAGTTAAAGCACATTGTGTATCTTTAAATAGAATAGCCATTGGTCAAACTGCATTTTTAAATATTCTAACACTAGTTTATCAAGGATGTTACATGTTTTTTAAAACTCTACTACACCTAATTTAAAAATTCCAAACAACGATGTTCTCTGTCCTAAGGCAGTCAATCAATATTTTGTAATTTTAAAAATAGCTTAGATGTAGTTTAGAAACGCATTTGTTGTGTTAATTAGTGTTATAAACGTCTTAAAAAATGCAGTTTGGCAAATATATAACTTATTCTAAAATATTAAAAAATGAGAGAGAGAGAGAGAGAGAGAGAGAGAGAGAGAGAGAGAGAGAGAGAGGGGGGGGGTACATGAACGATTACAAAGTCAATGCCCATATGAACCTGTCCAAATTGTATGATATAATGGAATGTCTTCATAGTCTGACAGAATAATTCTAATAACATATGAATCCCATTAATTACAAGAAAAGTTATTGTGTCGGATGTGCATTTTGGTTTTTCCCTTCACAGTTCTTCTTGCGATTGATGCTTTATATCGGTTAGATTTGGCAGATCCTTCACATAGTTTAATAAGTTCGTCTGTTTTCTTGTCAGAATAATCAATTCCTAAATTTGCCTTTAGAATTTTAATCAGTGTCGTGGTTTGCAGTCGGTTATAATATGTATTCGATACCATAATTTATATTACGTATGCCTAAGTAATGTTTACGTATGTTGTCCCGGTAGCACGACTTTACGCGCCTTTAATTTGAAGAGTTCCACTAATGGAAATGATAAGTATTGGCAGCGAAAACCATGTAAATTTCAACCAGCAATGTAAGCAATGCACTTATTGAAAGGAAGATTAAACATGACTGAAGGTACATATTCATTTCTGCACACAATGAAGTAAAAATCAACATTTTTACAATCAAAATTTTATCAAGGGAACTCTATAAAACACAGTTTACAGTTCAAGCTTAATTTTTTTCCCGTCTTTTAAAACAATTAAATATTTCACACTATTCGGCAATTGAATGACACACGTTTCATCATTCTCGGGGGTCGCCGTCGCTGAATGTTCGGGAGCGCATCCATTCAAAGTAAAGTGTACAACTACTGGCAGGTGTTACGTCATGCGATCGATAGTACTGTGGGCGGGGCAGTGATCAGTAGATCTATATGCAGGCGGGGCAAAAACTTATCGTCCAATGAAATGCCGTCTAAGCCGGTTAGATGTTTTGAAACGTCAAAATAACATCTAACCTATACGAGGAAGATTGTAGAAGGTGTATTGACACATAGTGCCTTCGGTCATACCTATGGCAGATAATACTAACCATTGTATTCCATCTGCCTCCTCTGGACTTTCAATTTTGATCTGCTCTAGATGGATGCCGAAGTCTGATGACGCTATCACACGGTATTTACCAAATTTGGGCACCACAATCGTTTGTTCTCGTTTCTGTAATACACAACAGTCATTCAACATTACGTACAAGTACATTAGGAATCAAAACCAAGCCAATCTGCTGCATTCTGGTTGTCTAATCCTTGAATACTTTTAACTTGATTTTTTTATGTAATGAAAAATGTTCGTTATTATTCAATAAAGGATGTATGCATTTCTTCGTTCTATATATTTAACACTCTCATTCTCATTAGTTTGGGGGAGACACTAGGAGTAATAAGAAGAGAAAAAGTCCTCGACTCAGTGGTCCTAGGTTGGGAATAGATGGTTGGTTGGTTGGTTGGTTGTGTATTGTTTAACGTCCCACTCGATGATTTTTAACTCAAATGCAGCCATATCCATTGCTGGTGATTGACTGCAAAATTAGGAATATGTTCGGCGCTTACGACCTTTGAGCAGGGAGGGGTCTTCATCGTACCACACCTGCTGTGACATAGGGCCTCGGTTTGTGTGGTCTCAATCGAAGGACCGCCCTCATTTAGCAACCTCTTACGATAAGCAAGGGGTACCGAGGAACTATTGTAACGCGGAATATAATTAAGTAAAAAAATATATACAAATATGTATATATCCTTGCCTTCTTAAAATCATACAAATCGATTATGGTCATATTGAATCGAATTCAAGAAATTATCTCAAAATGAATTTCATTGACATAATTATCATTATTCCATCAATTTGAAAATTGCATTATATTCTCACTTTTCAAATTTGTTCACAATACCACTTACTTTTGTTTCCAGAATCCAAACATTCTTTGCTCTGAGACATCGAAAAATCCATCCAGCTGAATGAAATGAGTCTATATGTTTGGCCAGTTCATACAAAAGCTCAATGTATGGACCAATCGTGTCCCCACGTTCTTTGTGGAGGACTTTATCAAGAAGGTGCGTTGATCTTGGAAATTTATAGTGCTACACAAAATGTACAAAGTTTGTGATAGCTTTTTTTAAATTTTTTTTTTATAAAAAGACACTTCTAAAATTGTCTAAGAATCCATTCATGATATCCATCATGACTTACTAGCTGTTTAAAGCCATCTGCTGAGACACTTGTCGTAGGAGGCCAAGGCTCCACACACATTTTTCTGCTGTCGATCTCCTTCAGTCTGTTGTATGTAAACTTCAGGAAGTCATCGCTCACTTTTTCCATTACTTTCATCATGTTTATTCTGTCCTAGATAAACAGTAGTCCGAAACATTTGTAATATAGAGCCTAAATTAAGATGCTATGTCTCTTTGCGATACCCTATGATGTGGAGAACGTTTTATTTTATTTCTTTATTTCTTGATGGAAATGCTTTACAGTGTCGATACGGTAGTGAACATTTTTTGCCAAACACTGATCTACATTTTAATGAAAACAAATTCAGCGAAAATTGACGGAATATATTTCTTGCATTGAAATTAAAAAACCCAGTACGACTTAAATAGCTCTTTTTCAAAACAAACTTAAAACATATCTTTTTCAAACTTGCATTTAATCTGTAATTCGTTGTACAGTTATTATTATTATTATTATTATTATTATTATTATATATATATATATATATATATATATATATATATATATATATATATATATAATCAGTTTTAGTATTATATTATGCCTTTTCCATGTATTTATTGTTCTTTGCTTTAGTTTGTTCATATGTTGGGGTGTTGTTTTTTTTACAAGTAGAGCGCTTTAGGGTAATTGTATTAATTAGATAAAGATGTATGTATACAAATGTATGATAATAAATAGCAGTATAATTAGTTTAAGGAAGTTAGCTCCTAAGCTTTTGAGAACAACTGCGCAGGATGCTACAACTAACTATGTACTGGTTCAATACTGATCTCATTGGTGCAAACATATCACACATCTATTGCAGAACCCTACCCAGTTCAAAACGTTTGTATCACTTCAAATTTGAAAGGGTTTGGCAGGGACTATATTTTGTGGCGGAAGGTTTCATTAATCAAAAAGTTTTAAGTCTGCATGATATTACAGTATCTGTTTCTTCCAATGTATCGTCTACTTTTATACTCCTATTCGTGTATTTCAGTTTTATAATTTATGATACAGGTAGCCGAGACTTGGAAGTAGTTCAAATGTTGAAATTTATTAACTTGGTTGATATATTTTTCCAAAATTGTTAATAAAAGTTTTAATTAATTTACTCGAAATTTTGTGTAAAAATCCAGTATTTTCGCCAATAACTAAAAAATTTGATCTCCAACCTCCACTTTTTAAAGTTCCATTTAAAGTGTAAGACTAGACCTTGAAAATTATGTAAAATTTTAGAAATTGACATTACTCTTAATATGTCCTTTTAATTCTCAATTTTTAAATCATGAAGTTTTTCGTATATCAAGTGCAAATAGGTCAGTATTTTTTTCCCCATTACTAGTGATATAATTTTTATCTGTAGTGTTAGAAGACATGATTATGTATCTATTTTATGTAATGATTGATTTGTGTTGCTTATGTTGTGCTGACACCAACAGAAAAATCAAGTTTAATTGAATACTTTTTAAGTGCAAAAAGGTCATGTTTAGAACACTGTAGCTCAATAACAAGCGTTGCATCCCAAGTTTTTATTTTTAATTTCCTAATTGAATTCTCCTTCAATGTAGAAATAAAAAATACACTTCCCAAAAAATTGACATTACTTCAAATCTCAGGTGCGAACCTCTTTAACTTGGGAATATTTTCCAGTCCATTGAAATGGGGAACAAACTAAACTTGCATTGAGGCCTAGTAATCTGTACATTTTACCTCACTCTCGATCTTGTAATACTCGTCAGAGGATATTTCTGTCAGTGGGATGCCATCCTGTTCTCGTAGTTTATCATTGTGTTCCGCTGCATCTGACGCAAACACATTCATGGGATCTAAAGGAATTTATATTCGCAGGTGAGAAATTGTATGTAAATCGCTAAAACAATCTCGTTTAAGTAGAGCATGAAATCGGAGACTATCGAATGAAATCTAATCTCGCTGCTCCCGGGACTCAAACGCGAGCTACCTGAGACCCGGTGATATTTCTACCGGATATGTATGTGCTTGAAGGGATTCCAGTGTTAATGTAAGTATCAATTAGAAATTATGGTATATTGTGCTTTATTTCTTTTTGCAAAGATTTGGACCCTGGCCAACTTTGAAAGAACTCTTGATTATCGTGAAAAAAAAATTGAGAGCGCAGCAGGGTTAAGGTGTCCCGAGTAAAGTTTTAAAGCTCAAGTACGGTGAATTTCCTAAAACTTGACTTTTACACAGAAAAATGTCTGTCGTACACTTATGGATTAATTTCCATGGCAATTTTGATAAAAATCACTTGGCGTGAAGTACACGACGCTATCAAACTTTTACCTGAGCGATCGATAAATGTGTCGTGACGTGAGTTATCGCTCGTAGCTTATGACGTCATCTGAGACAACTTTCGATTGCATTGATAGGGTTTTATAGTGTTTACATAGAAAAGTCCTGTATTTATGGTACAATGTGCTGCTTTGAACTGCAATGTCAAATCGGGACAGGGATTAAGTATGTTTCTTTTCCCAAAAGACCCTAAATTTCGAAGAATTTGGACACTGAAACTGAAAAGAGACACTGAGATTTGTGACAAGCCACGAGGATCAGTGAGTGACACTTTAATTAACGAGGATCAGGTTTCCATCAACCCCGACGCATCATCCTGTTTGACTATAAACAAAGTGCAAAGTGATGATTAACTGGACATCCTACAAAACAAGTGGAGGGATGTATTTTAATTATATAAAAAGTTCAACCCAAATTAAGGGGGGATGCAATCCACCCCTCTCTACATCCACCACTGAATGCTTTAATGCGACATTGTATTCAATGGGTTTGCGATTGCACATAAAAATTAATGTCACCCATTACCTAGTTCAAATTGATTTTATTTCTTTTATTAAATGAAATATCTTTCGAATATTGTCGTACTCATACTATATTTATAAGGGACTCATCATTTCATTTCTTCACTATATATATTTTGAAAAAAATAAAATATAGTAAAAATGGAAATGAATTCAATTTTAAAAAACCATTTTGATAAAACCTTATTTATTAGGTCAGTCCAATTTCCAAAGCTTTTTCTTCAAGTTCATTATGAAAACAAGTACAAGTTTTTCCTTTTCCTAATATGGTTTTAAGTGCTACATTAATTAATATATCATGAATCATTAAGGCAAAATTTCACACCTCAAAATGCTACAATTCGTTAACTTTGTGCCGTAATATTTTAATTTCGCATTTGATGTGTGTTGTGAAGAAATTACATGTACTAATAGGCCTAATTTACATTTTATGATATTGTATCTACATGTAGATGTTTTTCTTTTTTAAAAAAAGGGGGGGTTACAAATAACGTTATGCACAATAGGTTTTTTTTTCTTTTGTCTTTTGTTGTTCTTTTTTCAAAAAGGCATTTTTCAATTAAATATATATCTAGCTAAACACATTATAATCTGAATCTGATCAATCTCATACCAGTAAATTCCTTTAAAAAAATACAAACGTGAGAGTCAATCTAGTTAAATACGCTCACAATCGCTACAATAGAGTATACGGCGAGTATTTATGAAGTCTGATTTTGATTAGCCTAGATTGTGTAAAATACAAAGGTTATCTTTTGATAGAACATTTTTTCCAATATCATTCCCATTTTTCTATGGACTGGCTCGGTAAATAATTTCTAACTGAGATTCCTATGAGATATTTGTCGAACATAGACTATCGGATGGTTTCGAAACGGGTGCAGGTACAAATATAAAAGGTTGAATCCCTAAACTCAAGTGTATCTACGGTATTTCACCGTCACTATCCACGGTGTTGCTAAAACTGGAAAATAAAACGATGATATATACAGGCGTAAACAACTACAATTGTCTCAGATGACGTTATAAGAAAGGGTGATAATTCCTTCGTTCGTTTCTATAAACAACGATTTTGCGCATTTACCTGGATTTAAAAAAAATAATAAACACATCAATAAACTTTTCAAAACGGGTTTTAATGAATTATAAACTTTATTTTCAAATCTATTTTTATTACACTTGACCTTTAAAAACAAACATCATAAAATGTACCTCAGTGCACTTCACACTATATGACGTCACAATATAAAAGTACGTCACGACGTACAGGTCTATAGTTGTATCGCGGGGAAAATGTCATAATGTTTTCTCGCTATTTACTACCGTTATCTGGTGTTCAAGCTGTGTATGTTTAAATTTGTTTGTCAGATGACCCCCCACCCCCACCCCCAAGTTTTCTTGGATAATATATGTCTCATATTTTTATATATATTGTGCTTTAAAAACTGTAAAGTAATCTTTATATTACTTTGTGACCTTGAAATCGCCCCCGATGTGTATAGTCATTTGGAATAAAGAAAACCAACGTGTGTACATATCGACGCGGCACAGGTGAAAGATGACGATATTTTATTTATTTCGATCAAGGCATATTCTTAAAGGTAACTAGTTGCAGATTTAGGATTTTGATACGGAAGGTATTTTGCCTCGTTTAGATAAGATTTGGCTGCGAATGTAGGAAATGCCCAAAATTTGATTTGAGATTATGGAAATTGCTATATTTGAGAGGATATTGTACCGATCCGTATCACTTTTTTAATTTACCATATCAATGTCGACATATCAAGCCCAAGCTGCATATGATTTGAGTGCAACTTTCACCTGTGCCGAGGTGATAAACAACTAAATGGCTAGCGGATAAAAATAGCTCTACGTCACTTGTATGACGACGTAATAGTTAACGAGGCCGAGTACAATTCGAATTTTCGCGTTCTGCGCAGTTGTTGCGCATCGTTTCACTTTCATGAAGTCGTAAAAAGTGAACTATAGATATTTTAACAAATACGATGTTTTTTTAAATAAAAAACTAAAGGACTGTTAATTCATGTTCAAATATAGTAAATTCTAAAGATGATAAGAAAGGTTTGTTTAAAAAGTGGTTTTACAACTTGAGAAAACCAGAGCAGACGTCAGACAATTTCCCGGTGGTTTGAACACATGGGGATATTACAAAAAGAATTTATTTATAGAAAAAAGTTTGACGTCGACCTATGACCCATGCAAAGATAAAGTCAGCTAGATCATTTATTTTAATATGTGTTATCATACGCATGTATATACATGTATATTTTCCCCTACATGTTCATATCTTATTTCCAAACGCCAAAGGCCCTCGTGGGGCAGCATGAAAATACACACAAATGTATAAATACATCAGCAAAAAAAAAAAAAAGAAAGAAAAAAAAACCAAAAAAGAATAAGAAGTGATTACATGACACATGGTTTAAAACACAATGTCACTGTTATTTTAAATTGCATATATTGTTCAAAATAAATTTCCTAAGTGTATGCTCTGTTCTAGTTTACAAGGGAATAAAGACCAAAATGGAAAAATAATAGCGATATCGAAAATAGTAAATTAATAGTTAAAAAAATTTGACGCAAATCTATTGTAGAACACTTGTTTCTCAGAGAGAGAAAAAAACCCAACAAAGATCCGTCAAACAAATCATTTTCTACACTATATAGCATTCGTTTGCTCACAAGGTGACGTAATGAGGCCTCGACGGGGAGTTTCCACTATATAGTATTAATGCTGACGTCACACTTTAACCTCACATTGCGTCATACTCAACATGCATTGTGACGCACTTTTTGTGTATTCAGAGCATCTCATTCCCACTAAAATAATTGATTTTCTATCAAAAGGTCAATGTAACTTTTATTATAATGCAATCCGTATTTCGAAATATTGCATACGTACGTTATTAAAATGATGAGGATTGCTGTTCTGATGAGAAAGAGGAGGGAGTGTTTTAACAGTTTTATTGTGCACCGTAGGCCTATATTTCGTTGGTAGATACTCTAATAAATATCCCATTCCTATATAATCAGACTATGGGTATAGTGCACACGTTTTCCAATTACAAATTCTGTAATTTATATATTTCAGATCACATCTATATTGTAAATGTAGTTGAGTAAAACAATACACTTCATAGAGATTTCGAGTATAGGTACATGATGGCAGTGCACCCCCCCCCCCCCCCCCCAATAGTAAACTTAACTTTTAATTATGTTCTCTGGCCTTGCTATGTATATTTTTCCATAGTTGAAGTATGCATGGAGCCATTGGTAGGCCTGATAGTTAAATTTTTGATAGTATCATTTATAAAGTAGCGTTGTAGTTATTTACGCATGAGATCGAAAAATAGATTTGTAAAGTTTTGAGAATATAATCTTGTGATTCTTTTAACTTTTCTGAGATTTATAACTATTTCCTGATATTTCTTTATTCTATATCAAATATGCATATAGCTATTTAATTTATTTTCCCGATCATATGGAAGTTAGTAATGTACTACAATTATCAAGTATCCCAGATTCAAAGAAACATCTAAACCACGCAAACAAAATCATTATTACATGTAACGGTTATAACTATTTCAGTCTATCAGAAGAAAATGATATATTCCCTAAGCAATTCCCCAAATTTATTTTCCATCATGATCCATACAAAATAGATTTTTAAAGGAGCATATAAGTAAGTTCCTATGGAATGAATAAATTGCAAACAAAATGATACGCGCTTTCATCCAACAAATTTGGCCTAATATTGATGAATAATATAAGAAAAAAAGTTGACTGAAAACTTCAAAAGGTAATTAAACATCGAGATAGTCCCTTTGAACCGTATACATGTACACCATGATATTCTTATTTTATCAGTCATTACAAAATTAAAGGTGTTTAAACATGAAATTATTTAATCAATGAAACAAATGACTTATTCATTAATATATAATTGTTGATATATGCAGAAGTTACAACTATAAGTAGATTCTCAAATGAAAACTTTGAAACATTCCCTAATCAATCTTCAGATTTCATTTTCTACCATGATACACACCCAATATATTATTTTGATAGATTTGGTAAGTCCCTATGAATTGAGGAAGTTACAATCAAAATTATGGAGTTTCGTCTTCAAAATTTTGCCTAATAGTGTTTTATGAGAGCCAAAAATGTCTCAGGGAGGAAACTTTGAGATGGTCCCTTGGTCTTTCTAAACGGGGACATGTTGATTTTATTTCATTATATTGTCAAATATGTCTAAGACTTTCACATATATTGAAAAGATTGAAAACTCCTGGGCAAAAATATAAAAAATATTAAAAAGTTCTTTATTATAGGAGAAAACCCCATTACATGTAGGTCCCATATTAAAGGTGTCGATACTTTGAGTCGACCCCTACACAATACTGTACAGGCAAAGGCAATTTTTACTTTTTTTAAATAAAATGTCGAAAGTACAACTCATCAATGATACAAATCTAATAAAAGTCTCTAGGGCAAAAATAACTGTATCCGGCCCCCTTAAGCGAAGGATTTCCCCACGTGACACGATGTTTGTTTATCTATTGACAAACGATGTTTGCTAAAAATATGCGCCGCTTGGAAGAATTTTACTTTAATTTGAATGTGCTGTTATTACTTGTTATTTTACTCGGGACGCCTTAACCCCGCTGTGAGGTCATTTCTCTATTTCAAAATGCCATATTTAAATTTTATTGTTGCACAAGGATTGTGTTCAATTTATCAAACACTGAAATGTTGCATACAATTTACAGTTTTTACGCAAAAAAAAAATATATATACTATAGTCTGTTTCATGTTGTTTGAGGTATGTATGTGAATGTGCATGTTACAAGCAAAGAAAGATGCATTGCACGCATCTTCAATCTTCTAAACTTAATATGTCTTTGGTGAAAACATGATTTTTCTTGATTTAGCAGCATGAATAAAGGGAAATTATTTTATGAAGAAATTAATTTTTTTTAATTGGATCTTTTGGGGCGGGTTGTATACTACCCATTCATAATTTTTTGAAATGTAAACATTTTCTTAATTAAACTCATTGATACATGCAGTACACCTAAGAAAAATAGAATGAATGAAAAGCACATGACAGGTATTTGTTTGATAATCATTTGTAATGAAAAATTCCAACTTATATGATATGATTTAATGACCAATCATGGATTGTAAGTGGAGGGAAAGCAACAATAAAAGGAAATTAGAACATGACTAGATGAGGTACAATAAGATAAGATAAGATATTCATTATTTCCTCCAAATTAATGGAGAGTATATCAAAATCAAATCATAGACTTATTTGAACAGAACATATTAAGATTATGCGTATTCCTATTACATAATGGCACAATTTACAAACAATTTTCATTGAAAACACTTGTACTAAAGAGTTTATCAACAATTTAATCTTTTGGACAATTTGCCATAATCTATTAGGCCTCAGCTTTGTGTGTAGTTTCCTGAAAAAGTACATATCAGTGTCCACGGAAAGAGAAGCAAGCCATTGTCTTTCTTCTGTTACCCATATTGCTTTAATAACAAGTTTGGAAAATTCATATTTGTTAAAAACTGTGGTACTGTTGTTTTTGAATAAGTCAATAACTTGATATTTTTCTGCCGTTTGTAACATAATTGTGGTTGAAAAATATTTTTCAGATACCTGAGCATCAACTAGATATCTATAAACTTTATAATGTACATTTGTACAGACGATTGGTCTGACCTGTGAAGTCTGCCTAGAAACAATAGGCGATACTTGTCTATATATTATAACCCTGTATGGTCCACAGTCCAATATTTGAGATGCTGGAAAGTGATGGAAAATTTTTTGAAAATCCTTAAATGATTCTTGAAAAATGCCTTTGTATATATTCAAGCTGTTGTGTGTCCGTAAGTGTTAATGAAGGCCAGATCTCACAAGAGTAGAGGACAGAGGGTAACACGACACGTTTCCATATTTTTGATGAAACAGCTGGATGGATGTCAGAGTTATTAACACCAATAGAATATAATGAGTGAATTTTTTATCTTGCTGCTTTACACACTCGTTCCGTTAGTTTATCATTTTTCATATTTCCTTTTAGAAGGCAACCAACATAAACAGGACTATCAGACTGAGGGATTTCATTGCCAAAAAGAGTAATGCTATAAAATACTGAACATTTGTAGGTTTGGTAAATACAATATTGATACACTCTTACATGGATTATAATGAAGTCTCCAAGTAAATGCATACTTTTCTACCTGGTTTAGTAAACATTGTAAGGACCTTGGTGAATTGCTTAATAAAGCAGTGTCATCTGCCAATAAAATTCCTGGAATATGTATATCACCTAATATAAGACCATCGTTAGTTTTGCATATTTCGTGTAACAAATCATTTATATACACATAAAAAACATAAATGCACTAAGGACTCTACCTTGTCCAACACCTTGTGATATTTTGAAAAGTTTGAAGTTTATACCACCGAATGATACAAAGCATTTGCTGTCATCATACCAGTTTTTATAAGTTTCCATAGTCTTGTGTCAATTTTAAGGTGATACAATTTATATAAAAGACCATTATGCCAAATCCTATCAAAGGCTTTTTCGTTATCTAAAAATGCAGAAAACACCGGAGAACCTTTGTCTACATAGTAGCTAATAATTAATAAATAAGGTATCAATTTTAAAATATTTATCGGGATATAAATACGGGTTGGTCACGTGATCAAATTCCATAAAGCCCGAAGGGCTTTATGGAGAATTTGATCATGTACCAACCCGTATTTATATCCTGATAAATATTTTAAAATGATACCTTATTACTTATATTTACATTTTTTGGTCGGTAACATTGCTGAATTGTGTTAACAACACGTTTCCATACATTTCAAATTGTTGACGTCCACAACGAAGCGTCATAGATGTTCAAAATGACGACAAAACTAAACAAAGTTCCATAAAATGAAGAACTGTCTTAATTATTAAGACGCTAGAAAGCAAGTATACCAACATATACTTATACATTAACTCGGGAGTATATAATGGGAAATTCTTCCATATGTCTAATTTTAGAGGGTGGGGAAATCATAATTTAAACGGGGATGCGCAATGTTACACTTACAGTTGTGATGCGCTTTCACTTTTGAAAAGTGAAAGACGTTGAAGACCGACTTTGAAAGATATTCTGTGGATAATACGGAGTTAACAGAAGACTGAGATGGAGGAACATGAAGAACAAGGGGAGGGGGGGGGGGGCAGTCGTCAGGTGTAGGCAAATCATTTATAGATAGGACAGAGGACGCAGCTCTCAGATGAATCTCCGGAAAGAACTGAACATCGCAGAGAATGTGGAACTGCACGAAGGTAAGGGACGGTTTGGATTTGGATATGTAATTGTTGACAAACATGAGCTTACTGAACGCTTCTTTTGACTCGATAAATTTCTGTAATAGGTTTTTAACGACGCCTCGCTTCGATGTCCCGACATAAACTTGGAAACTGACATCAATCACCTATGGCTGCTGTGGCACGGAAGCAGTGTGGTGTGTAGGTCTTAATGCACTTTGACGACTTACCGGCCATACATCCTGTGAATGACCTTTTTGCTAAAGCCTAATGTCATCGTCTAGCAGTAGGTACAATTCCGCATCACCGATGACCAGGGTGAAGTTGTAGCAAACGAAAATTTAGACATACAATAGTAAAATATTGTTTACAGAAATGCTTTTATCAATTATGGATGAAAGTCTACTGCTTGGAATATAAATAAAACCGTAAATACATTTTGTGATGTTGATTTCATCTATTGATAAATTTCTGTAGAAAGTGAGAGCGATTGCTAGATGTGTATTGCCTTAGCAAAAGTAGTACCTGTTACCTACTTTTAACAAATGTTCATACGCACAGCCGTGACCTCTGTTGACCCCGTAATGGATTTATGCAGGAATAATATACGTTTGCTCGTAGTAGTGTTATGTAGGAGAAAACAGTTGCAAATGTAAATATTTTCTTTTAAAACATAACATGCTGGAACGGCACCATGATAATTCCTAAATCCAAATTGTAATTCATGAGGAAATGATATACCACTGTTTGTGAAACCATCTTCAATTGTTGATATTATTTTTTCAAACAATTTGCTCACAACAGATGTCAACGTAATCCCTCTATAGTTCGTAGGGTTACACTTGTCCTTATTTTTACCTTTGTATATAGATATAATTTTTCAACTTTGAAGATTTCAGGTATGTATTTTCTTTAATTATAGCGTTAAATAGTAGACACAATTTTTCAGCAAGTATTTTTCCACTGTGTATCAATCTGACTAACGTACAGACCTATATTTCTATAATATAGGTCTGTACTTTAGTCAGATTGCACTGTGTATAAGATGTTTATTTGTGAGGATATTTTCCTTTAGAGAGTAGTTTAATTTGGTGTTTGATCTCCTGAACGGTTATGGCGCCTCGTTCTTCGAAAACAGTATCGTGGTGGTTCAAATTCCTATTGATGTTCTCTGCGGTTTTGTCTATGTGGGTTTTGAATTCCTCATAAAACTTGTTAGGATGATACTCTTCGTTGGCAAGATCAGAATAGTATGTCTGCCATAGATTGCACATATCCGCGATGTTCTCTGCGATGAGGTCTTTATATTTTGAATTTAGTAGGTAATATTGTACTAGAACGCTTTATGTTTATCCACGCAGTTTTATAAAAAGTTCCTATATCAATTTCGGCGGCTTTTTCAATTTCATCATATATTGTACGATTCCAATCTATTTGTGCGAGCCGATGCAGCTTTCTAAATTTACGTTTTGTGTTTTTGTAGTTTATGTATGATTCCCTGTGTTTATCTCTTGGTGATCCGTCAGATCTCCAGATCCTTCTTGAGTTCCGCATTTCGTAATGGGCATTCTGTTATCGTCCTTAGATTTGGACCCTGGAGAACTCTTGATTATCGTGAGAGAAAAAATGAGAGGGCAATTCTCTATTTCAAAATGCCATATTTAAATTTTAATGTTGCACAAGGATTGTGTTCAGTTTATCAAACACTGAAATGTTGCATACAATTTACAGTTTTCACGCAAAAAATACTAAAGTCTGTTTCATGTTGTTTGAGATATGTATGTGAATGTGCATGTTACAAGCAAAGAAAGATGCATTGCACGCATCTTCAATCTTCTAAACTTAATATGTCTTTGGTGAAGACATGATCTTTTTCTTGATTTAGCAGCATGAATAAAGGGAAATTATTTTATGAAGAAAATAAATTTTATTGATTGGATCTTTTGGGGTGGGGTGTATACTACCCATTCATAATTTTTTGAAATGTAAATATTTTCTTAATTAAACTCATTGATACATGCAGTACACCTAAGAAAAATAGAATGAATGAAAAGCATATGACAGGTATATTTGTATGATAATCATTTGGTACATATGTAATGAAAAATTCCAACTTAATATAATATGATTTAATGACCAATCATGGATGGATTGTAAGTGGAGGGAAAGCAACAATAAAAAGGAGAATAGAACATGACTAGATGAAGTAAAATACATGTATACCATTGTCATATCATATTATACATATGTACCAGTAATAATTTTAAAAGTTGATCACAAAACTGCAAAGGACACCAGGGGACAGTGCGTTGTATTTAACATGAGGATCCTCCCTGTATCTAATGCAGGATTGTAATTGTCAATATAACATGTATAGTAAATCTGGTAACTAATGTGCATAAGACACAAGGGGACAATGCGTTAATCAAAAGAATTTTATCAGATCATGCAGGGACCATAGATTCTCCTTATATGTAGCAAAAATCGCAGTCTTAATATAAAATCATAGCAGAAAACATTTAAAATTCCTGAGTGGTGGTCTCATACTCATTTACAGATTGACGGTTTATAGCTCTGAGTTTCTGTAACCACGTGCATGTATTACTAATGTTTATCTATGTAAGCATGTATGCTATATATTAATCATTAACTCATGTTAATGTGACGGGACAATATACATGGATGCAGGTACATCATAACTTTTTCCTTTACTGATACATCAAGCAGTAAATATTTTCATTAAGTCATTTCTTAAAATTGTTCCCATTTTATGAATGAAATACCTACATGAACATTTCTCTTTTTAATTAATTTAGATTTACTTACTCCAATTATAAACTTATACTTACAGAATCACACGTGTAATATATCAAGTTAAGAATCTTTTTCATATTTAGATTAGTCATGTATATGTACATAGAGGACGACCTGTACAAAAATTAAAATCTTGAATCAAATATTGAATCACATGTACAATTAGGATTACATTGCACGACCCTGTAATTAACTATTGTTTTAATATACATATGTCTGTAAGAAGTCTTTACTGTACATTCATTTATACATGTAGTATATTACATTTCTCAACATGATATCTAGCTGCAATAATGTAGCCCTCTCCGATTTTTTTTAATCCCGAAAACGTCAGGAAAAAAAATCGGATAGGGCTACATTATTGAAGCTACATGATATCGATTAAACAGTTAAGTCTCAGAAATGGAAATTGAGCTGCGTGTGAGCCAGACACAATTCTAGAATTTAGGAGAAGAAATTATTTTGCATGATTTATTTTTCAAGTTTGGCCAAGTTAGGACTCATAGTGTGCACTGAGTATTATTTAACCTAAAGTAAAGAATTTTATAAGTTCTCTGATATGAAAAGCTGTGTGCAATGTTGATTATTTTACATGTTTTACTTTGTGCTATATTTTACTGAATAGCCTAATTGTAAAAAGAATTGTGAATTAAATACAATTGTAACTGATCAAATATATTCCATGTTGATGGAAGTTTAAAAATTTAAAAGCACAACTAAAGTCTTAAATAAAAATTATTGTGTTTCTGACCCTAAATTGAACACACTACCCCTAGTTTCTTTTAAAGATACATGTATATTGTTGAATAAATCATTGAAGAAACATTGTTTGGGGGACTTGACATCTGTATTTCAATTCATCTATGATAAGTAATTCTAATCAAACCAAATTTAATAGGAGTACCTCAAGGATCAATACTTGGTCCTTTGTTTTTTATTCTATATGTTAACGACTATCCAGATTGCTTACAATACTCTGCAGCCCATATGTATGCGGACGACACAACCCAAGATGTCTCGGATAAAAGTATAGATGTTATAGAAAACAAATTACATATGGATCTTAAGAATAATTTGGAATGGATGGATAAAAACAAACTTACAATCAATCTCAAGAAAACGCAGTGCACGATAATTGGTACAGAAAAAAGATTTAGAAATTGTAGAAAACTTTCGATAAAAATGGACAATATCGCCATCGAAAATGTATCATGTGCAAAACTACTTGGTGTTTATATTGACAGATGTCTCACGTGGTCTGAACATGTTGAAATTTTAACCAAAAAAACTTGCAAGTAAAATAGGTGTGTTATCTAGATTACGTTCATTCTTGTCAACTGAATGATTACTGAAATTTTTTAATACAATTGTTTTTCCTCATTTGAACTACTGTTGTACTGTTTTGGGCAATATGAAAAACAAGGACGTTCTTTACAAATTATGCAAACTTCAAAAGCGAGCTGCTAGAGTGATTTTAGATATAAATTTTAATACACCTACAACAGAAATGATGCAGCAACTTAGATGGATGCCTCTGTCAGACTATTTTGTATATAGAACTATCATTCTTGTCTTCAAAGTTTTACATAGTCTAACCCCTGATTATTTAGATGTTTTTCAGTATGTTCATGACATTAGCAGTAGATCTACCAGATTAAGTCAAAGTAATTCATTATATATCCAGAGAGCAAAGACACAATATTTTAGAAGATCTTTTACAATTTACGGTTCGCAGTTATGGAATAATATGCCATAATTTTTAAGATATTACCCAACATTGGAAACTTTTAAATCCGCTTATCTTAGAAATTTTGTTCATTCGGTAAATTAAAACCATATAGATTTGTTTTTTTTTTTATATTATTTTCAGTTTTATTTTTATTTATTTATTTTGTTTTATTTTCAGTTTTAAATATGTAAATAGCATACATGTATGTATACAACATACCTTCATATACTATTTTATATTGTATCTGTATAATACTGCTGTCTGTGTAAATGTTTTCAGGACCACAATGTAAACTAGTTTTAAACTAATTGTGCTATCCTGTTTAAATAAAGGACATTATTATTATTATTTAAAAGTTGCATTGATAAGTGAAAAATGATCCCCTCATGTTCAATAAGACATTATAATTTGTTTAAATGTAGATTGCGATCAGAATGTTAAAACTTTGTTTACAGTTAAAGAAAAAAGACATGAATTATACTTCCCAATCTGAATTAAAATTAGACTGGTATATTCGACTGGTCTATTACATACTGAATAAATGAATGATTTTTTCCCTTTTAGAAGCCATATTTTTAATTGCTGCCCAACAAATAGTACAGAGTCTTAGTGTAAATCGTAGGTATTCAGTGTCTTAGTATAAATCGTAAGTATTTTAAAGCATGGTGTTACAGTTAGTTTATTATGTCTCCCCTCTTCCAGGGGGAGACATATTGTTTTTGTACTTTCTGTCTGTCGATCCGTCTGTCTGTCTTAAAATCTTGTGAACGCTTCTCCTCCCATATGGCTTATCAGATAGACTTGAAATTTTGTATAATACTTCAAGGCCATTTGCAGATATGCATTTTGCAGGGACAGGGGGATTCAAATATTTTCCTTAAAGTTATTGTGGATATGAGGGGTGGAAGGTGTAAAATAGTTTGTGAACACTTCTCCTATGTGGCTTATCGGAGTTCATATTGTTGATGTTCCTGCTCATGCTTTTTCCTCCATACCATGCAGTACATTAAAGGGAAGAGGTTTCATTTGGAGCACTTCCAATTTGGGGAGCTGGGGAGACATTTGTTTTTCATAAATACAATTTCTAGTAAATATATGCAAAGTTATGATTAATGTTTTTCTTTGTGGTAAAATAGGCATAGTGTATATGCAGTGTAGATAGAAATAAATCACATAGCATAGAAAAAAATCCAAATCAATTTTAGCTCACATGAGCTGAAAGCTCTGATCATTTTTGTCTGTCATCAGTGCATCTGTCTAACATTTTCGACTTTTTTCCAGAACCATAGTGTTAATTTCAGCCAAACTTACCACCCTTTAAAGGGGAAAATAATCACAAAAATGCAAAAATAGGGTGGGACACTTAAAAATCAAGAACCACAGGGCCAGAAGAACTGAAAGAGGGTGTTGCACCGAAGCGGGAATTTTCCCTAATCGGAGCTTCGTGCCAGCACTCGTGACGTAGAACTGACCTTCATTCATATTTATACTCATTGCGTATTTGCCATTTAAATACTTGAAGGATTCCCCAGTACTAGGGACAAGCCTAATACATTTTATGTGTCAATACATTATATAATGTAGTCTAAAGATAATTTTTGAAATCGTGAAAATTAAATTGTCTTCTTTTTTCTGAGTATCAGATACAATGTATACGGTTACATGTTACGAGTGTATCAAATATTTAATATTCTATACTACTAAAGTCCAGACGCTCTTATACTCGTATGTATTATTTTCTACAGCCAACAATTGGCAACTGTACATGACTCTGACCACCAAACAAAATATGGGAAGTTTAATACGCATTAATAAAGTTCAACATTCTTCGAAGTACATGCACCTGTAAAAAGTTATTCAACATAGCAATTTGCTACTGGAATACATATAAACTCAAACTGTTTAACGGTTATTTACCTTGTTTGGCCTTAAAGTTTTTCTTCTAAAGCTTTGCATAGTTCACAACGGTTTTTCATAAAAGGTACCGTGCCTTTGTCAACAACTTTCATTCAGAAAAACATACAAGTTCTCGTTAACAGCCTTGACTATTAAAACACAGGTATTACACGCACCAGTAGAATTTACTTTGAAATGTATGAATGCTAGCTTTTCCAATAATAGTGATGTAATCACGAGTGGTCCAAATACGACACGGAAGTTCAGATGGGACGACGAGCACGTGGAACAAATGGAACGTGACCTCAATGACAAAGTCAGTGATCTGTATAATATTATCGACTTAATACAATCATCTACCCTAACACTGGATCGTGGTGTTGAGCAGTTTAATTAATGTTTTTCAACCTTGTTCTAGAAATGTAACATGTTGTAAAAAAAATTCACCAAATAAGAAAAGTTCTACCAGCAAGGATAAACCTTGGTTTGCCAAAAAATGTAAGCACTTGTACAACACTTATCGTCATTTTATGTACATCTTTAATTCTGAGCGTAGCCCGGAAAACAGATGTAATCTGATTGAAGCTAAAGGTGAATACAAACGTTATGAACGACAGGTCAGACGTAAGTATTTAAGATCAGAGGGGAACCGACTTAGTCTGTTACGTAGGAATAATCCTAGGCAATTTTACAAAGCGTTTAAGAAGAATTCAAGGTCTCCACCTACAGAGTTGTCTTTGAATAATTTTTTTGAGCATTTCAAGTCTGTCTGTAACAATGATGGAGATAACAATAATACAGATGTGGACCGAGCTCAAAGTTGCATTTTCGAGGAGCTAGATGTTCCAATATCATGTGATGAAGTTTGTAATGTATTAAAGAAAACGAAAGCTGCTAAATCACCGGGCATTGATAACTTGTTAAATGAATACTTTTGTAAATTTCGAGTTATTTTTACTCCATTGTTGTCACGTCTATTCAATATTATCTTTAATTGTGGCACATTTCCAACATGTTGGTCTGAGGGAATTATTTTCCCATCTTTTAAGAAAGGAAATGCTAACGACACTAATAGCTATAGAGGCATAACTCTGGTGAGTTGTTTGGCAAAAATATTTACTTCTGTTTTAAATGATAGGTTGTTAAAATGGTCTTACGGGAATAATTCTGTATCAGATGCTCAGTTTGGTTTCAAACCAGGTTTTGGCACCACAGACGCTATATTTGCATTACAAAGTGTCATTAGTAGAACGTTATCACGCAATAATAAGTTATTTTGCTGTTTTGTTGATTATCAAAAGGCTTTCGATAATGTCAACCAAAACAAGTTATTTTTTAAATTATCACGCTGTGGCATCACTGGTAAATTAATTACAATCATCAAATCACTATATAGTAACTTAAAATCCTGTGTTAGATTCCAATCCGAATTATCGAACTTCTTCTCATGTACAAACGGATTAATGCAAGGTAAGGGGTTGTCCCCCTTTTTGTTCTCTCTCTATGTGAATGATTTTGAGAATGCATTTATTAATAGCTTATGTGATGGAATTGACTTTAAAGATATATCACTATTTTTGCTAATGTACGCTGATGATGCTGTACTTTTTTCTGAATCAGCCACAGGATTACAAAACATGTTAAATACTTTAACGAATGGGACCTAAAAGTTAACATTCAAAAAACAAAAGTTCTTGTCTTTCGTAACGGAGGGAAAATAAATGCCGCCAGCAAATGGTTTTACAATGGTAGCGAACTAGAAGTTGTTGACAGCTTTAATTATCTTGGTCTTACTTTAAATTTTAATGGTAAATTTTTAAAGTCTCAGTGTATTATCGCCGAGCAGGGTAGAAAATGTATGTACCATATTCTTCGAATTTGTGATAATCTGTCACTGAATATTGTAACAAAACTTCATGTATTTGATACTTATGTTTCAAGTGTTTTGAATTATGGTAGTGAAATTTTGGGTTTTAACCCAGGTAACGATGTTGAAAAGGTACATGTGGACTTTTGTAAGCGAATTTTACATGTAAAGAAGTGCACTCCAAATTATATGGTTTACGGGGAACTTGGTCGTGTGCCAATGTATAATTTACGTATGATAAAAATTATTAAATATTGGTTGAAAGTTATCAAAACCGACAATTGTATCCTTCAATCTATATATGATGACATGTTGATTTGCAATCACAAGAACTGTAATTGGTGCTGCCAAGTTAAGCATTTATTATTATCGAAAGGATTTGGTGATGTATGGTTTAACCACTATGTTAATAATGAAGTTTTATTTCTAGAATGTCTCAAACAGCGTTTAACTGACAACTTCATGCAGTCACGAGATGAATTTTTTGATAATTCACCCAAATGTATTCTGTATAGACACCTTATTGATAATGTTACCATTCAATTTTACTTGACAAAATCTATTCCGGAAAATCTTATTAATCTTTTAGCAAAATTTAGATTGTCTGCTCACCAGCTTAGAATTGAACAAGGTAGATATAATGGCACAGCAAGACAAGATCTATTGTGTGTATTTTGTAATTTGAACGAAGTTGAGGACGAATATCATTTTATTTTAATATGTCCTTTGTACAAAAACCTCAGATCTGCATATATAAAAAAATATTATTGGTCGCATGCTTCTATGTTTAAACTGGTACAATTGATGTCAATTCATAATAGAAAACAAATCTGTAATCTGGGTAAATTTTTAAAAGGTGCTTTACTCTTACGATCTAGCCAAACTATCGTCTAATGTATATGCTGGTTTTTGTTGGTTTCTTTTTTATGTAAACTTGTCTTATAACTCTCTTCATGTATGTCCATCCTCTAATATTCACTCCACTTTTCATACTGTATACATCTTTTTTGTTTATACTTTGTAATTGAATATGTATTATGCTGATGAGCCGTAAGGCTTAAAGCCAATAAACAATTACTCAAAGTCAATAAAAGCGTGCAATCGATGTCGCCGGCACTTTATTAGAAAATAAGCTATATCAAATCATATATTTTGTGTGCTATACATTCATGGACCCATAGCCTCCCTAGACATGGTATACTTTTTATTTCCCCTTTACTTATAAACTTGGTAGGAAGCGTAGATACCCTAATTTTGTAACATACGTGACTGTCGCCGACTCAATTTTTAAAATTGAACAAGCAAATATAAAAATCTGAGAGCGTGTTTTTTAATTTTCTTTGCGTTCATATCATTTGTATTTCCTAAATTTTCGTTCAATAAAAGTTTAACACCTTTTGCGTATGATTTTAAGCAGTGGTGTATATATTACTCCATGTCGCCAGATTATATTATGTGATCATAGGGTCAATTAAATACCCACTGTATGAACAAAGATTTCGTATTATCTTTATGTTTTTGATCTATTTTGGCGCTAAAATATTCAAAAACTTTGGGAAAATATTCATCAAGCGATTTTCGATGTGGCATTGAGAAGAAGTCATCATTATTCTCAAAATTTTGCATTCTGATTTTAGAAATGTAACATACGATACAATAATTTTTTTTATGAAAACGTATTTGCAGAGCAAATGTTACCCCTTTTATGAAAATCTCGTAGTGTACAGAGAATGAAAATATAAACATTTCTTTTGCAGAAGTCATTGGTTGGTCTGAAATTTGACAAACGTGTCAAGATGTAACATTCGTGATGTAACATTCGTTACCGAGAAATTAATTAAAAGGAATGATATCACAATTTCCCGCGTATTTTTGCTCTCTGTCTGCATGATGTGGTATACGACATGAATGTCTACTATGAACATTTGAGTTTGAAAGTCAATACGTGTTAAACTTTGAGAATTAGGATTAATTTTCTCTTACGGTAAGTACTGTTACAACAACTGCAATGTTTGATATACAATATTGATTAAGCAGATGGAATGTTTTGGTCTGAATTTGTTCTTCTGATATCAAAGAATGTATATCGTATTCCAAATATCTCGAAATTCCTCTGGTGTAAGAATTACATTGAGTAGAACGCTGGTAACATACGTTTTTCAAAGTAACGTATGCTACTTAATGAAATGCTTGATTCGACATCAAATATTGAACTACATATTGACAAAATATCATCATTAACGATATGTTTGTTGAATATCAACTATGTTATGAAGAAACAAATGTGTTATTGTTCCCGTATTCACCAGCATATACAGATATCCTCTGCAAGAAATACAGACCATGTTTTTCTCTGCTACTGTCCTATCTATGATACATGTAACTATGCAACTCTACATTTATCAATTTGCTAGAATTCTGCATCTTTTCATAATATACCTTAGAAATGAAGGGATTAATCTCTGATGATTGTTCTATGCAATCTTATAAAGAAATCATTAAAAAATATTTTATCTGAGTGTAACGTATGTTACCAGGAATTCCGTTACGTAATATTATTCTACTTGTTCTTAATTTTTTATTTATTTTTTCAGAAATGGCGCTTGTGAGAGCAGAAGTACAGAATAACTACCATGAAAAAAAAAATGCATTAAAACATAAGAACAACCATGAAAAAATGTTTTAGAAATAATATTATATGCTCCCCTTGTGGCAATACTGAAAAGGTAGAATGTATAGACAGTGAAAATAAAGGTTTAACTACCGGTCAAAGGCTACCATAATGATACATGTAAGTTTTGTCTCTCAAAATACTTATAAGCAACTGGTCATTTGAGTAATTTTGTATGACCTTTGACCTTGTGACTTGAAATCCAATGGGGGTCATCTATTCATAAGGGGGCACCAGTGTTTCAAGTTTGATGCCTATCAAGGAAAGACTTCTCAACGGACAATAGTGTATGTCCAGAGTAGTTTAACCGTTGTCCTTTTGACCTCAAAATCAATAGGGGACATCTATGACTTAAGGTTCACGTTAAATATTCATTCATAACACCGCGTGGTGGATTATACTGACAGTTTCTATGGAAAGGTATTCCAAAATAACCAACAAAAACATAAGATTCGGTATACATTTAATCAAAATGTTGGGAAATTAAACATTTTCTTTATATTATTATTGTAAACAGATTGTTAGAAATGGGTAAATATGTTTCTTTCCATTTTTTGAATGGAAATGATGTGTTTACAGTAATGAAAGGAAAAATAAGAAACATACGTTACTTTCATTGTTTATTAAAACAAAGAGCAATCCAGGTTTCAAAACATGTGTCTGTTATTTCTATAAGAATCATGAGCATTTGAATAGCGAAACATCAATCTTTTACTTTTGTTTTAATAGCATATTTATTGCAAATTAACAAATTCAGAAGAAAAGACACAATTGGTAAATTTTTTTGCTTGTCTACGTTATATTACTATTAAAATTGGTATTCCCATTGAATTAAGTGATGTCGTTATGATTTTGCAACATCAATCGTAAATAATAACTGATGATGACATCGTTTTGGCATAATATTTTCATGGATGTACTGTTGTGTAAGTGTTGAAACATACGTTACATAATTATAGCGCTACTTCATTTACATACAAAAAAGCTATCGTTCTATATTTATTGCTAGTCTTTTGTTTTCATGTTTCATACATATTGAACTGTTCGAGAATATTTGTTAATCAATTTTATTTTCTGCCATTTCAAAGATATTGAAAGTGATATCTAGTCGTTTATTTTGCGCTCTTAAAATCTTATTGCTGACTTTTACAGCAGATAATTTCTTGTTGTGTTGATTAAATATTTTCTTTGAAAACCTGTATTTATTGTCTTTCGCAAATTAGAAAAATATATGCTCAGTCAATTCCAATACAAGTTATGGAATAATACATGGAAAATTAATGTTTATCTTACATATTATCATGTCAAGGACTCGGTAACGATGGTTACATGTGAGAAAAATCTCGAAAAATATACCATACTTTGACCTACTGTAAAAAAAAATCTGTCATACTTAACTTGAAACAATTTGAGGTGAGTGTTCAACAGATATTTACCATTAATAAAGGCATGTTACCATATATATTTTGAACGGTCGATAAACCATGATTTTGAAACCCTCAATTGCACGCTTTTATTGACTTTGGATGAATACAATACATGCTGTATTCGGCATGTTTGTTGAGAGTCCTGTTCACAAACTAAACAGTGTCCAGGTTGAAAGCTTATTTCAAACTCGACACATGGTAATAAACAGAGATTTGACATGAAACATTTATAAAAACTAGAAGCGTGTTTCAATTAAGAAAAAAAAATCTAGATGGAAAACGTAATATGAAAAAAAATATATATATGTTCATGAGGGAGTCGAACCCGGTCGTTTTAAAAATAGAAAACATCTTTACATATAAGAGTCGACTACCTTACCCACTGAACCACGCAGTAGACCATACACTACTAGCGAAAATTAACGTACAGGTGAAGTTGAAAATAATACAAATGAAGTCGTTTCGATTTAAAAAAAAAAAAAAAAAAAAAAAAATGCCCTCGTGAAACAAAATTATAAAGCGACAGTTTTTTAGAGGAAAACTCGAAGAACATGTTCATGCTAAATTTATTTTGTTTCACAGAGGCAGTTTTTCTGAAATTCGGGGATGCCCCTTCATTTTAATGCCAAAAATCATATAAATCGCTTTTTGCTTGATTTAAACGCGAAATATTTTGGCTAATTTTGTCAATACACATCTTTTAAACTTATTTTCAAAAATTATTGAATCAAGACATAGGTTCCAGTTGGTTTTATCATATATTTGAATAACTTAATTTTTTGATTTTTCATGCAAAACCTTTAGGGAAATTAACATGAGGCGTGCAATACCTTCAAAATATGAAAGATTCCTGGCATAGTGTAGATTCAAGTTTATTAAAATAATGACCACTGGGGATAGGGTGGGGCCACAATAGGGATCAAAGTTTTACATACAAATGTATTGAAAAAATCTTTAAAAATCTTCCTCTCAAGAACCATTGGGCCAAAGAAGTTTACATTTACATGAAAGCTTATTCCTGACATAGTGCAGATTCAAGTTTGTAAAAATCATGCCCCTCGGGGGTAGGTTTCGACCACAATAGGGATCAAACTTTTACCGGTACATTCAAATATATAGGGAAAATCTTTAAATATGGGCCAAGGTGACTTAGTTGAGCAATGTGGCCCATGGGCCTCTTGTCTAATGATTACCATTTTTTTCTTCAAATTCGGTATTTGGATTCCTGTACCACTGGGGTCTTAGAGGCGGAGCTAAAACTCCCAGAAATTGACCAGTTTTCAAAAATATTCTCTATAACTGAACATCTGTAAGAAAAAACTAAATACATATTTGTGGTATAGAGAAGGAAAGCCTCTTCCCAAATTATAAATTTCATAATCCCTGGGGTACTGAGAGTTTGTTACTTCAGGATGGAGCCAAATTTGGTGTATATGTGTGAAGCATTTAGATATTATTTTCTTTTAAATTAATGCTATTGATACTAAATTGAAACTGAATAGATATTAAGGCAGTCTTTTACCAAAATTGGAATCAATTTTATGATTCCTAGGGTAAGGATTTTGGTTCCAAGGTGATTATTGTCCTTATCATTTGAAAGACTTCTTTAAGTTTGCTGATACGGTATAAAAAGTCCATGCAGAAAAGGATGTACCAAAATTGTGAATTTCGCAATCCCAGGGTTTTAACTTTAGGATGGGTCCAAATTAGTACATCATGTTGTGTTGATTAGCATTTATTCTATCATGTAAAGTCTTTTATGCTGGTACGATAAAGAACCCTCACTGCTATGGCTCTGAGTGTTAAGCTTATAGGTATAAAGTTGTACCTCACCTACAGCTGGTGACGTCTCAATATGAGTGGAAAATTCTCGATGGGACATAGAACACAATCAATCAGTACTCATATTTTATACTGGAAAATAAATTTAGATAGCTTATATTGATCATTGTGATTTTTCTTTCTTTCAGAGATTCATTTTGAGGAAATAGCTGGTGTGTGCAGTGCACATTCCTAAATGAATTCATCAGTTTACATTAAGGATCTTAATATTCAGTTTTTGCAACCAATGCTGAAGATAATTTAGTTTGTCAAAAATCCTTGACAAGATAAAATAACAATACTTTCCAATGACTTGCCCAATCTTCAAAATCCTAAATCGGGGAGGGGGAATTTTTCTCATCAGTTCGAAAAACTTGTTGATTTTTAATTAGGGTGTGTGGGGGGTGGGGGGGTGGGTGAAAACTTACTACCAAACTTAAATTTTTCCCTTACCTTCGATTTCGTAATTCGGGGAGGGGGTTGACATACAAATTCTTCATCGATACATATTTGCAGTTCTGTCTTCACCCTAACTACCACTATACATGAAAGTGGAAGAGAGCAGTCAGCCCAATATCTCTATCTGCATATGTTATAAACAATTGAATCATTACCGTTGTTAAAAAGAAAGACAAGAGAACAAAATAACCCACCCACCCCCGTCCCACACGACAGTAAGCCTAAATATCAGTTAAACTGCTTGTTTTTTATTGATACAATGTAGATCTTTAAATGACTTTAACTTCCTGAACTTTTCACTATTTCACAATCATCACCGGTAATGCCAGTGCTTAATTGAATTTTCTACGTAATTGTAATGCATTGACGATACATGTACATGTATCTAACCCTGTATATAGAATATGACTATAGCTTTGGCAGACTTATTTCCGTTTTCCTTCACTGTGGAAGTTGTCCTCACCTCGAACCTTTTACCGGGTCAAAAAACCCACGTGGTGTAAATGTAAATAACAATAACGTTACTAGAGGGTGTAAAAGTTGATTTAAAGTAAGAAAGATATAGATTTAGATAACAGTGATCAATCTCATAACTCCTTTAAAGAATACAGAATATAGAGAGCTGGGCAAACACGGACCCCTGGACATACCAGAGGTGGGATCAGGTTACATGGGTAACTTAAGAGTTGTAAATAAAATGTCTAGTTTTCGACACTAGTGTTGATTTCGTGTTACGCGAGTATATATTTGATTGGGAAGACTCTGGTAACTCGGGTGATGCATGCACAGAGGCTAGACTCCTTGAATGTGAATAAAACAACAACTGTTGCTCTAGTGTTGTTTTGAAAAATGGCGTTCGATATGAAAATCGTATCAATGACAATCTATTTATTTATATGTGGTAGTTCAATTTGATACCGAGCAGTATTTAATTCCTATTGTATGAATAAACATGTACATACAAATACTACAATAGTGTAAATATCATCTAAATTAACCAAACGTAGACCGTATATAATTCACCCCCAAAATGACCTTTATTTACAAATATATATATTGAAATCAAAACATCCTTGAAAATATTTATATCAATCATCAAAAACCAAAATCAGTGAATTAAACTGTGGATATTTTATCTGTTTTGATGGCAGTTTTGCTTTATATTCCAAACACATTTTAATTTCGCATGTCAAACTCAATATAATACTTCATTCTCCGCCACGTTGATCTCTTGATGCTCCCGCTAAAGTCAGGAATAAAAATTCCCAACCTGTATTCAACACTAGTGTCATGAAATACACGTTTTATTTACAACTCTAGCAACAAGAGTAACTCGAGTTGTACCATAGCTGTAGTTCTATACACCACGATTGCTTTGTTTTCAACCATCGTGTATATACAGCAAACCCACACTTTCCTATTGCCAATATATACACCCATAGCCTTACTCTGCCCCTTGATAAAACAAATCATTCAGAATATTCATACTTTATTACATTTCAACCATATATATATTATATATAAGGAATACAAAAGCACATTAAAAACAAATGAAAATATATCTTTCTCTCTTGTTCAGCAAAGGAATGTGAATGAAAAACCTGAGAAAAATGTCCATCACACATGACATCACACATGACACCACAACAAGCATCGTTCTTTACGGGAATAAAACTTAATGCTTCTTGCACCTCCCTCCCCCCAACAAACGAAAAAGAAAAAAAGGGGGCAAAACAAAACAAAATACAAACCAAACAAAATCACACATAATACCACAATAATCATCGCTCTTTACGGGAATAAAACTTATGACTCCTTACAACACCCTCCCTAAAAAAAAAACCAACTACCGACACTTTACGTCTGTGTCAAGCAACTGCAAGTACCAGCTAGGATGCTTAAATGTATTTAAAATCCACTGAAATTAAATGTACAGTGAGCAAAGACTGGACCAGATACATCTTGATCCATGGATCTTGGCAGATTTACAGAGACAGGAGTAGTAATGGTAGAACTTGTTTCTTTCTTAAAGCGCTTTGGCTCCAAAACACTGGATATCTCTTTTACCATATCATCCGATGGTCTTTTATATTGACGAACTGATTCTATCGAGCGATGGCCCGTTCGATTCATAATTTCTTGTTCCTCGACGCCTGCCTGATACAACGCTGTTGCACACGTTCGTTTTCCGGAATGGTTGGTGAAATTGCCGTCTAACCCGCCCTCTTCACACATGGATTTCATCAAGGTTGATAATTTGTTAACACCAATACACTGCTTGCTGAATTTCTTCTCGTCCAGCGCTCTTCTGTAGAAGGACCCGTTTGGATCGTCATCATTTGAAGTACTACGAACAAGGCTAATGTACTCCTTATAAACGTTGTATAAATCGTCATCCATGAAAATGTGTTGGATGATCTTAGGCGAAATATTGCGCTGGTTCAAACCCCCTATAATACACACAACATCGTTATTTACAAAGTATTTATGCCTGTCAATATGCATTTAAAAAAACCTTCTAAAAATAATGATTTTATAGCAGTTCCTATTTAATACCCCCCCCCCCCCTCTCCAAATTGCTGCTATAACCCAATAACATTCACAGATCTATGTAAAACTTATATGGTACCAATTATGATGCACCAGATGCGCATTTCGACAAATAATGTCTCTTCAGTGATGCTCAACCGAAATCTTTGAAATCCGAAATAACTATATATAACGTAAGTTGAGTATTTGCTGAAATGATTTGTATATATTATACTGTTATAAGCTTACCTTTGTAAGTTTTACTTGTACGCCCTTTAAATACGATGTAAGGTCTTTCATTATCATTCAAATCGTGAAGTTCAAACTGGTCAATCGTCAGGTTTCTATGTTCATCCACCCCTCGTAATCCAAACAGCTTACAGTTGTAGAAGAAGACCGAATTCAGCAATGACTTGGAAGTGAAATTTCCTAATATATCCCTCTCCCAGAGGCATTTTTCTTCTTTATCTGACAACGGCTCCGCTTGTCTTTTTACAATTCCAATTCCTTGAGCAGTTAACTCTGACATTTTTGCGCTCAGAGCCCGTCTGAATCCCAAGAAATTCAGATTTCTTTCGTCTTATAAGTTTGAATGGTTTCCCTTTTCTCGGAGATGCCTCAAAATGCCAACACAGAGCTGATAAAGAGACCTTGGAGGGTACGGGGCTCCGTCCTTTCTTCTTACCTCGAGCACGAACCTGCTCATCCATTCATTCATTTCAATTTCATTCATTTGTGCCAAATCGGGAATGAACACTCCAGTGATTTCCATTCGATATTTTCTCCATTCCTGGAACGCAGTAAAGCTCCAATTCGTGTTTTACGTGTGTTTTTGCTCTCAAAAGACTGTTTAATATTGTGTATATCCCTCTCTTCTAGCGACGGTCCAAAACGCGGCGCGCTCTGCTGTTTAACGTCGTCGTTGATCATTTCAAATTCTTGCAATATGGAAAAATTAGCAACATCCTCAGGATCCACTTTATAAAAGTCAACAGTTTGTGTTAAAGTCATTTCATTTAAAGATTCTTCAGTTTCGGCGATATCAAGCGCCTGAGACAACACAAAATCGAATCCGTCTTCCTCCATGCTGATACCTGTACTGACCACCCGAGCACGTGCCGTTTCGTGCGGTATCTTTGTTTACGAAAGTCCATTAGGATCATTTTTGTAGCTAAAAAATGTTTTTCGCGTTAAAATGCGAAACTTTCGCAAATAAACGGGTTACTTTTGCGTAACAACGCGAAACATTTTGCTAGAAACGCAATACTTCCGCGAATAAACACGAAACTTTCGCGTTATAAAGCGAAACTATTGCAAATAAATTCAAAACTTTCACGTTATAACGCGAAAGTAACATGTTTATTCGCGAAAAATTTGCGTCATCACGCTTTTATTCGTAACAAATTTGGCGTTATAACGCAAAAAAAAAAAAAAAAAAAGGATATGTACTAGTATTCAGTTACGACGCGGATTTCTTTTTTCAGCTACAAAAATGAGCTCAATGCGCTTTCGTACTTGCTCATTGAAGAAGGGGAAAAAGCGAATTATGTACAGGTACGTGGTATCGATTTTTCCAAAGTGAGTGGGGGAGGAAAAGGGGTAAAAGACTTAAAAAGAACAATCTTTTCACTCCTTTACATCAGGGACCAGGAGGGGGGGGGGGGGTGCTGTTGTCAAATTGCCAATCCATGTACTCTTTTTGCATTATGATTTTACGTTATTTTAATCCCAATAAGTAAATCGGTAACCACTGAATTGAAAATGTAATTCCTCTATACTATGATCGAACGTTCCTTGTCAGAAAAACTCCCCCTATTCCACTCATTTCAGTGTCATAGTAGCAAGCTTTTTCTTTCTATGAAGGTTTTGCACGATTCTATACAATCTACATGTGGGTGTGGCTATGGTACAAGTAAGTTACCGATATATTTTTCTGTTGGTTTGCTATAGATACCCGGTGACATTTTGAAACACCCACTCGGGGCGTTGCCCCTCGTGGGTGTTTCAAAATGTCATCGGGTATCTATAGCAAACCAACAGAAAAATATACGGTAACTAATACTTGTTCAATCAAACGTGTCGTATATGTACCCCCCATTTTAGTAGCAGTGACAAGTGCTCCAAAATGACTTCGTATCAAGAAGAGCCGTAGTATGAAGATTGTTCATGCTTATAGTTTGTATAAAAGATGTCAACATCGATAAAACACGGTACAAAATATGATTTTGACACATATTTTGAAACTTTTTCATTTTAGTTTTATAATGGAACAGGAAATCAGTAGGAATTACACATTATTTGCGACTGCACAGTCTGTTGTCATTTATCAGATACTGCACTACAATTACAGCGATTGTTTTGTAATTATCTTTTACTAATTTACCAATTTGCAATTGTGAATGAGTGTATAACAATTATAAAATATTAAATGATAAAAATAAGCAGTTGCTGTAAGTTCATTGACAATAGCTGTAGATCGCGTCCCTATCCTCCATAATGTAAACAAACGTTACAGAACACCAGATGTTTTATTTCAATATATGGAGTTCAATAAATGAGCATGTGCAAATTCAACTCTATTGTTATAAATGTGTTGTTTTAATCAAATTCACCATTTCATCATTCTCCATCTACGAACCGAGAATAATATCAGGGTTAAAAATTTGTTGAGGGATAGATTTCATTATTACATTATGAGCGTTAAACACTTTTCATTAAAAAATATGTAGGAATCTTTCATTTCCACCATTACCAACTTGAAAGTATCTAAAGTAAAGTACTGTAGTTCGACATGTCTTATTACATCAGAGCTCCGTTGAAGACAGAGGGATACATGTACTTGCCATTCCCATAGGGCAACCGCATCTCTAATTATGGGTGCTGACAAATAGCATGAGTGTTTCATACATAATAAAATATTGTTTAAATTAAATTAAATAGCATGAGTGCAACACTAATAAAATCGATATTTTTCTAACACACAGTTCGAAAAGTCACCCTCCTGAATCCCTTAGAGAGCTGTTCATAAAATCGGATTTTCTGAATTACTATATATATAGTATATGTCCCTTGATATGAACATTTCGTAGAACGTTTAATCTTACCTTCATCAAGCGCTCTGTATCTTTGAATTGACGGTGGGATTCCCTGTTAAAGAGAAATTGATTATTTTACTGAAAGCTCGTGACGTATGAGTGAAAAAAAATTTTGAATGGGACATTAAACAATACACAATTTGTACAAATTCCCTCAGTGTGCTGAAATTTTCGCCCCCGTTTAATTTTCGCCACAATCTAGTTGGATCTAAAGTAAAACTAGGTCAATAAAAATCACACATAATTCTAAAGTAGATAAAAGGTTCTGGGTAAACCTTAAAAGTACGAAATTGTATCACAGTACAAATGTCCCTGCATATACTAGTCTATACCCAGCATAACACGCTTAAGACAAGGCTAGGACTTACCCTTTCAAATACAGAGTTGGCTTTTATTTGTCGTTGTGTAAGGGAAGGTATATCGTATACCTTTGCATGCGTTCCCTCCACACCAAAATAAGTGTCTGACAATATAAAAGAATTTATGGTAAATAGACGAATAATGATATTCATCGATAAATATATAAACGGATTAAGAGAGAGAGAGAGAGAGAGAGAGAGAGAGAGAGAGAGAGAGAGAGATGTATGGATGGATGAATAAATAGATAAATGGATTGATATAGATAGATAGATAGATATTTTGTCTTGTTTACAGGAGTTATGAGATTGATGACAATTCGTTATCTTCACCTTTCATAGTGAAGGTTGTAACGTCTACCTTGATACAGAACTTTCGCTTTTAAAGTCAAATCCGATATTTCACAATGATGTTATTGTCTGATACCGAGAAATATATCAGATTGTACGGAGATTGCACATGACGGAACATACCGTATGTACTGTAATTTTCTCCCCCGCTGACGTCATCCGATATCTCTAAAAGCCTTTCCCGCAACGCCTCCAGTTTTAGTCTCTGATCGGGTTCGCTGGCAAGTCCCTCCAAAATTAAACCCTGGACTCGCCTCGGTCGGTTGAATCCTTGAGGTTTAAGGTGAGTAAAGACAATCTAAAACAAAGCCACTTTTGGAGAACATCATTACATTACTATCAATTCATAATTTTTTAAAAAGTTTCTATATGAAAGGTGAAGATAACAAACAGTGTTTAATATCATAACTCCTATAAGGAATACAAAATAGAGAGTTGAGCAAACACGGACCCTTGGATATACCAGAGGTGGGATCAGGTGCCTAGGAGTAAACATCCCATATTAACCCGTCAAACCCGCCGTGAGCCCTATATCTTGATCAGGTAAACGGAGTAATCCGTAGTCAAAATCAGTGTGCAAAGAAGGGCCCAACAATCGGTATAGAACACGCCATACAGGATTTGATAGGTTATATTGGCAAACTAGATCATAATAGTGACCATAGAATTTTCGATTTAAAAACTGAACATACGCAGAACAAGCTCTTGTGTATTGAATCAGTTGAGAAATATAAACACCATATGCAGGTGATAATGGAATATTGCTACATAAATATGGTTAGTTGACGATGGAGAAACTCAAATCATTCTGTTTGTTATGAAGTTGAGTGGTTAGTTTGCCGTTAATATTTATTTTCAATAAAAGATCTTAGTATGTAGCATATGCGAAGGACTCTGTAGTGTCTTATTTCGAGTTCACAGGGATATATCGATTTCACATATGAATGAAAATGATTATTGTTGATAAGATAAAACGTCGTCGATATATCTAAATGTCGAGATGAAGACCACAGCAAGAAATTTTTTATTCTCACGGAGAAGCTTTTGAATAAACTCTGCATCATAATAATGTAAAAACAGTTCAGCTAACAAAGGAGCACAATTCGTGTCCATGGTTATTCCAACAGACTGTTAGAAGATCTGATTACCAAAGACTACGAGGATATTGTCAATGAGGAATTCAAGCAAAGTTTTTATTTCAATTTCAGAGTATTTGTGTGTGGAATCAGAGTAGTGTTTAACAAAGTATTTTTAACCCACATAAAAGTTCTTACATTGATAATCATGTCGTCAATGTCCGCATCACTTATGTCCGAATACGGCCACGCGGCGTAGTTGAGGATTTCGTCCGCTAAAATGTTGACGGACCAAACGTCACTGTAGATACTATAACGCCCTTCTAGCAGACTCTCGGGGGCTGCCCATCGAATGCAGACTCCATCAAAGTCAAGATCTGGAAAATAGTAGTATTATGTACATATTGGTTCAAATCTTAAGAATATTGATGTATAAAATATACAAAACTATTACCAACTCCTACCAATTAAGCCGTTCACGAGTCCACCACTGGGGAAATCCGACGGCTTGGTCGCCATCTCAAAGTTTTTCAGCTTGAGGAAATATCCATTTCCTGTCATTGTGCAGCCGAAAGACGCAGTGGTTATGTCCCTGACGAGACAGCCAGAGCTATGTGCGTATATAATTGCCTGTACAGCCTGTACGATAATTCCAATGAGATTTGCAATTGGGATTTTCTTCCCTTTTTCTCTAGCCTCCAGGAGGCGCCTTTGTAGGTTGTCTCCAGGTAATCTCTCTTTGATGTAAAACTTTGGTAAGGACTGATTGAACGCCAGAAGTCTGGCCACATTTCTATGCATATCTTTGGACTCAATTTCTTTCAACACTTCCATTTCATTTTCTAGTCTTTCTTGTCTCAATAAAGTTTCTCTTGTGTTGAATTTTGTAGAGGTGTTATCATACAAACTGACGTCCATTGACTCATCAGAGACAACATCGAAAATGCAAGTGATCGAGGCATCCACATTACAAAATGTACATTGTTTGCGTTCAAAACCAATGTTTGGGGGTGAATCTGAAGAAGTCGTTTGAAACACCAGCCTGCACTTGCTTAAAATAGTCTGTATCTGATCCGTCATGACTGTCTTTGATTTAACTGTGCCTCTTCTTTTGGCGATTTCCCCGTATTTGGATCGTATTCTTTCATTGTGGTGAAACAACAGACAGTGCGATGTATTAAAACTCTCAGGAAAGAAACGATCACGATTCAGTATTGAAAACAATTTATTTTCATCCTTTTCGAGTATCTCCAGTTTTACTACAATTAAGAAAGTGTTAAAAAATACAAAGACATGCGACAAATTCTAATGTGTAAACATTAATAGGTTTGATATAGATAATTATATAAGTAAACTTACTATCAGAGTGTTCCCGTTGTAATATATCAACTATGAATAAGTCAAGCAAACGATGGTACCATTTCATCATTCCCTCGCCATTACAACCGTCCATGAATAAAGATAAATCTACCATTTTCTGAACACCGGAACTGAATTTTGACCGATGTCTTAGTACCTTCATACAAGAAAGACTAAGATCAGATATAATGTCAAAAGAGTAGGATATACGAGGGTTGTTCGATATGTAATGTGTATTGTACGATATCTCAAAAGCATTCGACTCAAATAGTGAAATGAACATTGCATCTCTTCAAAGTATTCTCCGCAGTTTGAAATACATAATTTCAATCTCTGAATCCATATCTGAAATGCGTCACGGTACGCTGATTTAGGTAGACCTCTGAGGCACTGACTGATGGCTGAGCCAAGGGCTTGTCGGGACTTGTAACGACCATCAGATAAGAACTTTTTAAGTTTTGGAAAAAGTCGCAAGGGGCTAGATCTGGAGAGTATGGTGGGTGTGGCAAGACCATAACCTTTTCCGACTTCAAAAATGACAAGCTCATATGTATGTGATGAAGTATTATCATGAAATAGACGAACATGCCTAAATCCTGACACAGGGCGTCGTTTAAAATGTTTGGAAATCTTTCGTATTTTCAAAATACGTCAAAAATGAAATACAACCCGCGATAGCGATATACCAACAGTTTTGACAATGTCACGAATCGTGTATCTGTCATCACTTTCAATTATTTCCCTGACTTTTGAGACATTTGCCTTGCTTGTTACAGTCACAGGTCGGCCAGATTTTGCTGCATCTATGACGGACTCCGTGCCAGTCAGAAATTTCTTTCTCCACCTACTGTCTCATAAAATACCTTATCAGATCCATAAATTTCACCCAATTAAGCTAAAATCTATAGTACCAAATGACCGAGTTGTGTGCGAACTTTTATATCGGTTCTAATTTCGTCAATATTCTCAACCCGTTTCCCAATCATCTTTACAACAGTGGTCAACGACTGGCTCTATTGAAATGACTATAAGTTTAAAACTATGTGGAGCTGAAGGCTCGTGTTTATACCGTTAGAAAGTTATTGAATATAGCTATTCAAAAGTAGCAATGTCTACGAAATCGTGCAAAGCGTTATCGCGCTGTGGTACAATACACATTACATATTAAAGATCCCTCGTACAAATGTCTCTCCAAAATCTTTGAGAAAACAATATTTAGCATTTAACCATGTTTTGTGCTGTGTGAGTGTATTCATAAACCAGAAATTATTCTTGGTATATACAAAAATTAAAACTATCAAATTGAAACTAAAAATAGTATAACATGCTCTACCAGATTTCCTGTGTGATAAAGAGCAGCCAATCCCTCGATACATATACCACTGTCTTCTCTGTTAAAAGGGGGAAGGAAATCGTTCACATCTTCTCCCATCAACAAACTCTCGTCCACGTCCATATCTTCTAAATCAAAAATGCATTTCGCCATCTTAGCGAAAATGATAACGTCGGGGTCATTCCTTTCCATAACACGCTTCCTCTTAGATTGGATAGCTGACAATACATTCTGAATGTATGGAATCCAATCATCAACTGCTTCAATGGCCCGTAGGTAAATAAAGCAGTTGAACATAATCCCGAGCTGAATTAGAGGCTGGAATATAGAGAGTGTGTTCTTTGTCTCTGAGACAACCGTGAATAACTGTATAGTTCCCGTTTCGTACAACATCATCATTTCATTTTCGGAAAATTTTCCCTGATCTGCATCCATCATAATCTCTGTCAGTTCGTTAATGCAAAGATTTCGAACAGATTTGTTTTTGCACGAGATCAGATTGAAGATTTCTACAATTCTGTTGTTTTGTTTCAGATATGGCAGAAGACACGCTGTGATATATTTTAACAAGTCTTGCTGAACTTCTGTCGATGGACTGGTCATTTGCAGACATATCTTGTCAATAGACAGCGTTTCGTAGTTTTCTGTAAGAATTCGAGTACGAAAAAGTAATTAAATTTTCTGTCCGTCAATTCGATGAAAGATGTTTTGAAGCTTGGACTAATCTATAAACCTACCTCGGGGAGAGAAGAAAAATTTGGATATCATGGAATTGTGGCTGTCTATCTTGTACGGTAAAAACTCATGAGCATCCACAAATGCTTCTTCGCATGTGGTGTCCTTCTTTTTGAGTTCATAAATATCGTCACCCGTTGTATATCCATACTCCTCATCGTCTAAATCTTCCATTCGTCTGTTGCGAGTCATGCGTTGAAATGGAAGATCACCGATGGCATCTTTGCTGAATATCTTCCCTGCATTCTTTGGCATTGGTTTGGGGATTGGCGTATCCGGTGAGAGAGCCATATATCTTGGTAATCCAAAGTTGGATTTTGGATCTTCTATAACGTCATAGACGAAGTTGCCGGTAGGTGAACTTTCAGCTGATTCATTAAATATATCAGTTAAAGGCAATTATAGGTGGATGCTGTAGCAATGCACCATCCTGTGCTAGTCTTACTATTATAGCGAAAAGATATGAGATATTGATCACTGTTCGTTATCTTCACCTTTCACTAAAAATATAACGAGTTAACTTCCTTATCATTCAGAAATGAAACTCTCTATGATACGTAGACATTACACATGCATATCCATTCTTCACTAAATACTGTTAATATAAATCCAATATAATAATAATAATGATTGGCTTTATGTAGCGCTTTTTCCAGCGTATGCTGCTCAAAACGCTTTACAATACATTATTACCCCGGCAGACCTTACATCAATTTAGAACTTTCTCAGCTTCCTGGGAAGCATACAGTGCAAGCTGCCGTTACAGGCGCTAGAGCACTAACATTCTAACAATATCGTTTACTGTCTATAGCCAGGTACCCCTTTTACACTTGGGTGGAGTGAGGAAATTCATGTAAAGTGCCTTTCCCAAGGACACAACGTCGGCCCAGCCGCTGCCAAGACTCGAACCCACGACCTTTCGGTCGAGAGTCTGACGGCCTAACCACTAGGCCAACGACGCCACAATATGGTGGTATGTACATGAAAAAAGTGAAGATACGAACAGTGATCAATCTCGTGACGCCTATAAAGAACACCAAATTCAGAGCAGGGCAAACACGGATCCCTGTACATGCTAGAGGTGGGATCAGGTGCCTAGGAGGAGTAAACATTTCTATCAACATGCCACACCTGCCGTGAGCCTTATATCTTGATAGGGTAAACGACGTAATCCTTAGTCAAAATCAGCGTGCAACGAACGGCCTCAATTGGTGCGAAACACGTCAAACAGCATTTTACCTAATGATAGGTTGTATTGGTGAATTAGATCGTTATGAGGGTCATAAAATTGGGAAAATGCTGACTTTAAACGAGATTGTCGAAACTCCTGTTTAATCAACTTGTTAATCAGTAACCTGCCTCGATTTAAAAACTGACAATAACCAGACCAAGCTCTTCTGTATCGAATCACTTGGGAGAGATAAACATCCTATATAGGTAATAACGGAATATGGAAAGTTGACGATGGAAAAGCTGAAGTAATCTTGTTTGCTATAAAGTTGAGTTGTGACATGTATTGAAAAACTTTAAGGTCACATAGTTAAGCAAAACAATTCTGACCTCAGTATGCGCATGGATATGAGGCTGTGACTAGATATCAGATGATGTTTAAACTTTTTAACTCAAGTCGTTTCGTCACCATTCTAGTAACAATAATCTTTGATGGTGTCTGGGATCTTAATTCAAAATAAATATGTGTACATATAACTAGCTGTCTGGTATTTTAACACTAGTATATGCTGGATTCACATGTGTTTTCTGATACGTATCCTTTTACTTGTTTCGTTGATACTGTTGTGTACTACTTACACTCAATTGACACCTGTGACTACAATTGTTCTAGAGCCTCATGTTTATTTGTTATGTACTACTTGCACTCTATTGACCCCGTGACCTTGATCATGGTTAGTAGACAGATGACATAATGGTTGCATCTTTCAAGATTGTACTAGAAAATTCATTCATATTCTGTCGAAGAATATGCCAGACAATGGGTTAAATATAAAAAAGAAGAACTTGATACATTGTCAGAATGGGTTAAAAAAGCATAAGTGGAATATTAAAATCCCGCATTAGGCATATGAAAACAAAAGTCGTACCATCTATCTTTCTGCGTTTAGTAAACCAGAAGTGATAAAAGAATTAGATAGGTTACATGAGGAATATATTTTGGTCCAGCTGACAAAGCTAGTATCAACATTGTCTTTGTAAGATTCATTATTACAATTGTATTTTCAACGAACTTGGCATTAATTCCACTTTTGGTAATCGTACTTATACTCCAACTAGTACTGTCCTTTCAATAGATGAAGTTCTTCAAAACCATGCCTCGGTTTTAGACACATTTAATATCCTAGTCAATGGGTCGAATGAATATGAGTTACCGTACCTATACTGGATTCCTTAACTACATAAAAACCCTTACAAACAAAGATACATTGCTGGAACCAGTAAGTGCTCTACCAAGCCCCTATCTTTGCTCCTCACGAAAGTATTAACAGTTGTGAAGGAGGAACTTCAAACTTACTGTGCGACTACATATGCCAGAAGTTGTTTTAATCAAATGTGGATTCTTAAAAATTCTAAAGAACTTTTAGTAAATTTGAAATCGTAGATTTTTTCCCAAATCCATAACATTAAAACCTATGACTTTTCAACACTATACACGATCATTCCTCACGATAAATTAAAGACTAGACTTTTTGACATCATAGACAGTTGCTTCTTCAACAAAAATGGAAAACGAAAATATTCATATCAAGTGATCAGTCATTCAAAAACTTACTTTCTTAAACACCACTCTGATTCCACGCACAAGTACTTTGAAGTTGAAATAAAAAATATGCTAGAGTTCCTCATTGATAATATCTTCGTGGTCTTTGGTGATCAGGTCTTCCAGCAGTCTCTTGGAATTCCCATGGGCACGAATTGTGCTCTTTTGTTAGCTGACCTGTTTCTATATTCAAATGAAGCATAATTTATTCAAAAACTTCTACGTCAGAAGAAAAAATTTCTCGCTGTGGCCTTCAATTCGACATTTCGATATATCGATGACGTTTTGTCTATTAACAATAATAACTTTCATTCATATGTCGATTTGATATATCCCTGTGAGCTCGAAATAAAGGACACCATAGAGTCGTACACTTCTGCTTCATACTTAGATATTTTATTGAATGTAGACATTAACGGCAAACTGACATCTAAACTGTATGGCAAACGGGATGATTTCAGCTTCTCCATCGTCAACTTCCCATATTTATGTAGCAATATTCCATTATCACCTGTATATGGTGTTTATATATCTCAACTGATTCGATATGCAAGAGCTTATTCTGCGAAAAGTCAGTTTTTAAATCGAGATAAGCTACTGACAAACAAGTTGATGGTACAGGGGTTTCAACAGTCTCGATTGAAGTCAGCATTTCGCATATTCTATGGTCGTTATAACGATCTACTTCGTCAATACAACCTATCATTGGGTCAAATGCAGTCTGACATGTTTCATACCGATTGTTAAGCCGTTCTTGGCACACTGATTTTGACTACGGATAACTCCGTTTACCTGAACAGGATATAGGGCTCACGGTGGGTGTGACCGGTCGATAGGGGATGCTTACTCCTCCTAGGCACCTGATCCCACCTCTGGTGTGTCCAGGGGTCCGTGTTTGCCCAACTATCTATTTTGTATTGTTTGTAGGAGTTATGAGATTGATCACTGTTCGTTATCTTCACCTTCATTATAAAGACGCTGGTAAACTCTGATGTAAGACTTTTTTCCATATATTTGGATTTTTATTATACTGGGAACTAGGATTTTGTAATTTACTATTTTGTGTGTGCATATTCAGTTCGGCACGGATTTACATATTTATTGTTAAACTACCGTATTTTAGTATTTTGCCATTGTTACAATTTTCTTTCAATTATTAATTGGAAATGAATTTTATTGTTTAATTGACTTTTATTGGTAAATTCTGCTGTGCTATCAAGGGTTTGTTCTGACCCATAACAATACCACGTGCATGTGGATTTATAAAAGTTTACGAATTTATTATCTGAGTGAACATTCAATTACCAGTCACAGTGCAACGTCTCCCATCAAAGACCTAGAATAAACCCAAGTGACAAATGTGTCAAAATCTTTCACGATATCCCAGTAAATGATTTACGCTACCTCTCAATACCTGTTCTGTGACTTGTCTGTGCCATGTCCATCTGAAGATCTCTCCTTCTTTAAGAAGGACAGAAACACAGAAACGCATTGCAGAAGAATGTTTCCATCAGGATTGTTAGTGGGTCGGAAGGCATTGGAACTGCCATTGCCAATCCATATTTTGCAATGTTTCTCTCGGAGTTAGGATTCTCATAATAGGACGAACAAAACCATTTGACAAATCCTAGGAACGACTTGAAATACATTCCACTCAACTGAGCCAGTGCAATTAAATTTCACCCAAAAAAGTGCTGGGGGCGAAAAATATCGATTCGTTGTAAAAGTAATTCGTTAATGCGTTTACTATTTTTGAAAACTACAGGGAATGAAAATATCTTTTTGCTGTAAGCATGAATTCGTTATACATGTAATCATGTTTGCTGTAACCTTTTTTTCAGCACTGGACGTCCTCTCCTAATATCTCAACACACCCAGGGATCATTCAGTTGTGTGCAGGTAAATGTAGTTGAAACTCATTCTTGTTCAAATTAACAGAAATCTACTATTCTCCGAATCACAACCACTAGCAAGATAGACAACAGAGGTCTTCCATTTTCCGATTAGCGAGATAGAAAAGTCTTTAACCTCCATGCAATGTTTTCCACCATCCCAAGTCGCCTTTGATTCAAAGGAGTGATAGTCAGAGAAGACAGTGAACATTCCCGACAAGCAATGATAGCGATAGTTCTGACCAAACCTTAAAATCCTTAACCCGGAGAAGGGGTGTGATCCATCTGTTTACTGGTTTAATTCGTCGGGTCGAACTTACATTTCCTCTATCTTGAAAGGGGGAAATAACGAATAGTTATCAATCCCATAACTCCTATCAGCAATACAAAACGAAGAGTTGGGCAAAAACGGACCCCTGGATGTACCAGAGGTGGGGTCAGGTGCCTACTACAATAAATGAGGAAGGGCGATCAGCGAATTAATCCTACGTTGTATGGGAAAGCAATGGCCTTTGAATGTAAAGATAATGGAAAAAGTACATAAATGAAAAAGAGGAGTCAACATCCCCTGTCCACCGGTCACACCCTCCGTGAACCCTATATCTTACTCAGGTAAACGGAGTTATCCGTAGTCAAAATCAGTTTGCCAAGAACAGTCTTACAATAGGTATGAAACAAGTCAGACAGCATTTGACCCAATGTGCATTATCGTCTCTATATTAGTATCAGGTCGTAAGAGGAGAACGTGGCTAATTTGCCAAATCATTGCGTATTTATCAATCATCAATTCTATTAATGCACTGTTTATAGTTTTATGTCCGATCTATAAAATATTTAATTATGTTGTGTTTGTCTCTAAATTTTGAAGATAGGAAATATTCTATAAACAATGAAGTCGCCATTGAACTTTTCTTTGAAGTTCAATGCGTACAAATGTATATGTTTAGTAATTCTGTTTAGACTATGATTGCCAGGCTTACAACTTTGGTTGCATGACCTATCTTCAAAGTCTCGACACCATCCAAGCATCTGCACTACGCATTGCACTTAGAAGACATAGAAACACAGACAAGAGTACAGTCCTCTTAGAATCCGGAGAACTACCACTTAACCTGCTCAGACTCCAACGTTCTCTAAGGTACTGTGTTAGGGTCTCCTCTGACAAAATAAACCCTGAAAACATGCTACTACAAGCACCACACACATACACATATACAAACAGCAAAGACAACAGAGGATGGGAGGAGGGAAGGAAAACTAGCCCCTTTGGTCAACAAATATGGAAATACAAAACACCTATCACTACCTGAGCCACCCAAAAACAGTTATTGCGAATGGTTCCACGGGCCATCTCTCCTCCCCCACTGTCTGCATCAACATTAGCAGTGCAATCACCACAAGACATAGCAACCCAACATATATTAAGGCAATTACACTGCAACACAGACTTACACTCTGAAGGGTTACAAAATTATACACTGATGGAAGCAAAGAACCCATCACAGACGAAATTGATGCATCCACCTATGACTCCAGCGGCCCCCATGAGGAGGGGTATAGATGCACGAACAATATATCTGTCTACTCGACAGAGATGATTGCGATAATTACTGAACTCAAACACATTCACAATAAGGGATATCAGAGAACGGTAATTATCATTGACTCCCTTAGTGCACTTAAGGATATGCGGGACGATGATCACGTGATGGTTGCAAATTTATTATAAATTTAGAACCGGACGCAGCGTAGTTAAGCTTCCGGGAAAAATCACAATACTGTACAGACACACTATACGACGTCATAATAAAAAAGTACGTTACGACGTTGCATCGCGGGGAAAATGTCATCATATTTTGTTGTAATTTGCTACCGATGTCAAGTGTTTTGTGTAAATCTGTTGATTGAATTCTTGTCAAATGATAATTTTCATTTTATTTCATAGTGATTATAAGTCTCTTTTTCATATATATACATTGCATATATTATATATATGTATAGTATGCGCCACAATAATTTTGATAGTATAGCCTACAAGTCACCGAAATCACTCCTACATGCACATGCAATTTGCATCTCTAGGCATTTACAAAAAGAAAGTCAACCGTCTGTAAACAATGACTCAGTGCAAGTGTAAGATGATGATCGTTTGTTGATATTTACAATAGTAGTGTGAAACTAGAACTGGGCACACATTTCTCCGAATCTTGCTTGGGAAACGTACAAACAATTCAGGTGCTTTTATAATCGATCCTTGTTTGCGAAAGATACCCCCTCCCCTTATGACGACAATCATTACTTTTAGTCAAATATTAACGTCCATACTAGGAATGTTCAATTTTTGCAAGCATTTTCATTTAAATATAAGTACGCTTTATCTCTGAAACTATGTCATATTCCAAATTATTTTTACTAACTTTACGAAACACTGCTGCGGAAATGGTAACTAATTTAAAAAATATGACACACGTCGGAATTTATGCGAGAAGCAGACATGTGAAAAAGAAAAAGGTGCAAAGTCACAACATGTGCGATACATAAATACCTTGAAAAATAGCATGGAGACGATCGAGTCAAGCGACACTAGCTACCATGGCCGCGGGAATGCTGTTGATCTAGTAAAGGAAGTAGTAGCTCATATTGACGTTAACTAGACCTAACCCGTGGTTTGAAAGAAGACGTATTGTGTAGAGCTAGACTAGACGTTTTGTTCGAAGCCATGTTTAATATATACATGTATATTTAAAAAAAATTAATTTGTTACCATTAACTCAATTTTTGTTCCATAATTATGAAAATTCTAAATATTTCAATAGGTTCAAAACAAATATAGTTTCTAACAATGTATTCCAAAACAGGCACGAAGAATTAGGCTGCCCCCCCCCCCCTTTGATAATGAGCTCTTTTTTTTAAAATTTTGTAGTGCAAATAAATTGAGACTGTCCCATCCCCCATTACTTTTAACAGTAGTTGTACATGTGTACATGAAAAGAATATAAGCTTGAAAGTTATTAATAACAAATATTTCGCCAAGCCTAACCCCAAGTGAACATATCAATGTATAACTTCAAGGACGCCTACCTAAAAATCAAGATTAGCTTCACCCCTTCATATTTCTACAGGAAGTTGGGTATATGAATAGCTTTTAATTGCAGTGTTTGCAAAAGAATTCATAGACAAGTTTTTGAGCAGTGCTTCTTTTAGTATCTGGACTACCCTGTTTTTGAGAACCAATTTCCACCCCAAATCCTTAAATTTTCCCAATTTCTTATCATATGGTTATGTTTAAGCATTTTATTATTATATATTTTATATTTTACATATATTCTAAAAATTATTGTAAAAGATATAGATAAAAATACCATCAAATTATTTTTTTGAATTGAAAATCGGAATAAGCTTGTAAATTTCACAATTTTCGAAAAGGGGGGTAATTCAAAGCTTATTATCTCCCTTGTATACCTAGAAAATGGCCATGAAATTTATACACATTGTACAGGACATCCTGATGGTGTTTCATGAAAAAAAGAAAAAATATTCATTGACGAGTTATTTTTGGCCACATCGTCCCGCATGTCCTTAATTACAAACACTCCAAACTAGTATGAAAGCCAAGTTTACACCATCCTCACCCTCTTGCACAAATCTTCACAATCCAATCAACATATTCATTTCCAATTGATACATTCACATGTCAGCATTCAAGGCAACGAGACTGTCGGCAACAGTGCCAAACAAGTACTAGAGCATAACATTATCACACATGACATAGCATTGATGGACAGATAAATTTACAGCTCCATCAATAGCATTATATTCAACATCTACAGCAGCATCTAATTTCTAACACTAAACTCATATCCAAAATCAAATCCAACCCATGCACAAAACCTCTCAACTATCACTCCAACATTCACCACGACAAAATCATTACACGCTTGAGGGTGTGAAGAACCAATCTATTGGGCGATCTAGATTAGTACACCAGACACACAAGCAATTACACACATAGCCAGGTCCTAGAAACTATCGCTTATTAGTTATTAGAGTGCCCTCTGCACAACCATCACATTACAAACCCCATACAAACACTTCATATAACAGGAGTCATTCCATTTAACCCTCAAACTCTGCTAACCAATCCATAAGCAATATATATTATGTCAGGTCAGAATTTGTTTACTAGCAGTGGCTATGGGTTGAACCTATGCCGCAGAAATACGCCGTCTCACATCTAAAGCTGATACATGTAGGGATCATTTGGGTTTTATCATTTCAGACGGAACAAACAGAAGTTTGTCTTTTAGATTAGCATAGTTAATACTCCATCTTTAGGAATTCAACTTTCGTTAATTTACAAACAGGAAAGATCGTTCGTCCTATAAATATATCAGATGTTTAACAAGAAAATGGCTATGACTGTGGCTTATTTGCAATTACTTCTTTAGTAGAATATTGTTTTAACAACAAACTTGAATTAAAAAACAACATTTGAGACCAATAGTTTCAGAAATCATTTAATTATTTGTTCAGAAAATGGCGAGTTTGCAAAATGTCCAAAAAACTCAGAAACTGGTATAAGAACGTGTTTTAAAAAAATGTAATCATTGGGTATAATTGTTCCTGTGGGTTTCCAGATTGGGTAGATAAAATGATTGGATGTGATTTCAACTAGATAGTATGGAAACGTTCAATCTGTGCTCATGTACCATATGATTGTGATGAATGGCTATGTCATAACTACGGTAGACAATAAAGATTGACACAGTTTGATAATTGGTTTTTATTGTATTTAGGACTGCATGCACGACAAAGCCTTTTAATAATAGATATCATGTTTATTAGGTAACGGGATATGTTTTTCATACCTTGGAATATTTGACTCCTCTATCTTGACTGTTTAATTACGTGTGTCTGAGAAAATCTATATAATTTTCATTCTGGCATGGAATGTTGTTATTTTTATTTAATCAAAATACAAAACCTATAAATGACTAGAAAGCCCTTGGCCCATAGACGGTTTTTCTGTTTATCGAAAGAAAATACAATGAATGCTGTAGGAAATTTCGGTGTCTTTCTCGACTCCTTTATTTTAGTGACGATTTCTCAACCTTTACTCATCCCGGCACGACTTTTCCTCAATTGTTTTAATTAAACCACCAAAACTAGATATTTACTAATAGCTCTCGTTCCATCGATGATTAATTTGTTATCTGAAGAAAGGTACAAGGAACATACTTTAAGAGTTACATGTATCATTACTCAATGCCGACTACATCATTCCGTCTTCGAGTTTTTCCGACTTATCCTCTCTCTGGGATGCTTTATAAATATATTTTGTCAAATTAACTTAAAGTATTCCGGTAGCCCTTGTTCCGTAGATTTACTTCTTTTTACGGAATTAAAAAATATTGTATATTAGTAGGTATTGACTTTTTATTCTTACACCTCACTACTCCATAGTATTAAACTTCCTTCGGAAATCCTTGTCTATGACCCGAATTTGTTATGTTCAATGACATCATCCAGAAAAAAATAAGATATTCTATAGTTATATACCTTTATCTTTCTGCTCTATTGGCTTGGGTTTCTTCTTGAAAAATTTTTTTTTGAACATAACTGAAAATTAAACATAGAATGTCTGGATAAAGCGCACTGTGCAAATGGTTTACATAAATGAAATATGAACCTTCACATCAGAACAGTTTACAAAGCTCTGATAACATAAAGTGTTGTGAACAACGTATAACGACGTAGTAGCTCACACATATAACAAAATTACATAGTGGACTTACTTCAGCCACGCGGATTCCTCAATGCTCAGTTTGAAACACTAATATACCCGTGTCACAAAAGATGTAAATTTAGGGCGCAACTTAGGCCGATTAACTAATTTACGCCAAAATTTAGACAGGCCTAAGCAGGTTTTGAGCATGCGCAATTGCTATATGGTTTTTAAACTTTTAAATGATTGAGGTGGATCAATATGATTTTAAAAGCTCTAAAGGATTTTGCTGAGAAATTAACGAAATATACTTGAAATGTAATGTAATGGATAAATAAGCCAAATATTTCATGACTGTTTATGGCAAATTAAAGACATGTAATATGCGTAACTTATAAATTGAAATTAAGGAAACACTTTTTTAAATATATAAAACACCAACGTAATCTTTTTTCAAATAGAAAATTTAATTCCATTTCTTAATTACAACAGTAAAATTAATGACCACCCACCGCAAGGAAAAGATAAAGTCATTATTGAATTATGGGACAAGATCAAAGCCAAAATTGATGAAGAAACAAGCAAATCAACTAAACCTTTTTAATTGAATTACATCTCACCCTGAATTTAAAAGTGTATTTTGGGCTTGTGTGTCTTAAAAACGTCTTATTGTGCCCACCGACAAGAGTAAGACAGAATAAAAAAAACATCAGTGAATGCTAACATGCTATATAGATCAAGATTTACTGCGTGTACAAAATGTACTGCCTCCAATGCAACCGATATTCAAGTATTTAAATATTAGTAAACATTTGCTACGGAAACAGTAAGTGTATAAAATGGATCCTGAAAGAAGGACATTTCCAGCAGGAATTTTCCAACATGGTAGACTGAACCATGTACATATTTACAAAGTTGCACGGCGTTTTTGTATTTTTGATGATGCAAGTTCCAACTCTCTTGTTGATGACACCAGCAGCAGGATTGTGGTATTTTGGACAAAATTGAAAAAGCTGAAGTAGTTGCCACTTAAAAACAAGGTACTTTTCCTTCAGATGGCTTGGCCCTGGCTCCTCCACTGGTAGTTGTTTGGGACTACAAAATTTTAAGCATTTTTTAAAATGACTAATCCAAAAACACAACACTTGAAGGCAGCATAAAGCAGCCACAGTTAGAGTTGCAGTGTTTTTCACAACAATTTTAAAACCTACCTTAGGCTTCAAAATTTCAATGTCTGACAAAAAACTAAATTCGCATAATTTTCAACAAGACCCCACACCCCCAAACACTAAATATGATGAATGTTGAAACTAATCGATTGATAGTGTATTGTTTAACTCCCACTCGAGATGTTTTCACTCATATGGAGTCGTCACCATTGCCAGTGAAGGGCTGCAAAATTTAGAGCTATGATCGGCGATTACGGCCTTTGAGCAGGGAGGGGTCTTTATCGTGCCACCTTCTGTGACACGGGACCTCGGTTTTTGCGGTCTGTCCCATTTAGTCGCCTCTTCCGACAAGCAAGGGGTACAGAGGACTTATTTTAACCCGGATCTCCACGGGAGGAATCGATTAACATATAAAACATACGTAAACGAGTATAAATAACACTCTGTATACTCTTTCTACTGTTTATTCACAAATGAAAATTTACATTAAAATCATTAAATGTTTATTTAAATATAATATTGTAATGTGATTTTTAACAGTCGCTTGTTTTTCTTTTCTTTTTCCACTTAAGCGTAATCGATATCGAATGACAGAGATTTACGAGAGTTTTAACCCCTCCGCCCTCCCACTAACTATTTGAATTTAGATTTTTATCCGACATCGACCTTTTGATTTCGAAACTTATGAAGGAGGCGTTTTTGCAGTAACCTCTCTCTTTGCTCGTAACAATCCAGTTGTGAGGTTGGTTGTGTTTTTGAATAAGAAATGTCTTGCCATTAGGAATATACAATTTAAAATGACATATTTAAGATTAGTAACGTTTTATTATTTGATTGATTTGTGTATAAGGCGATATTTCTTCATTTATTGCCTAGATTACATCGGATTTTACATAATTTTGCTTAGGTATACATGTGGGACAGCTACTTCTCGTGCCATGCGGATTTTGGTTGATTCGTCGTTTGCTAATGCTCCTTGCAATGTGTAATGTTCTTGTATTTATTTTTATGCTAAGTTTTCCCTAGAGTTATTTTCCCTGATAATGTGAATTAGTTATTTTTCTTTTTTAAAAGAGTTAATGTTCCTTACTTCCTGTTTATTTGTTTTGGGTGTGACCCACACCACTCATCGTTCACTCTGAGCTACTCAGATTTTCATCCGTATGCAGGCACACAGTGTAAGTACATTTTGATATTTGTGCATATTTATTGTTGTATATATCATTACAATGTTTATTATTTGCTATAATTAGGAATTTAAACTGTATCAGTAATTATCTCATTCACTCTTACAAGTATGGGAAACCATTATTGTCATAAACTTTATATGTATTAAAGTACGGTTCTAACAATTTTTCTATGGAAAGCCATTTGTGTTATAAATACATATTTTGGACTTATATTGTTACTTGTTAATAGTTCTTCAGCCATTATTATTATAATTACCAATTTGTCATATGTTTCATTGTATTCAATAGTTATTATATATGTTCTGTGAATCAATTAGTAATTAGAACATGTTTGTTTGTTTCAGTCTTTTACCACACACACTCACACGCATACATGTACATGGTTTAGAACTAGCACCACTTCGAAAGGAATAAAGTCTATTGAATTCTACTGACGTCTTTGTGCTTGAACTTTTTATACATGCACAATATCATGGTTATACTATCTGCGAACGAATGGGCAGAATATAATGTGTATTCTTGTTTCTATTTATTGCGGTCAACAATATGTCACACACTTAAAGAACCACCAGGGCCCCTCGTCGTTTTGACCCGGAGGTAAACTTAAAGACTCGAGACCGGCCTAGAACTACCAGGCGGGGAACCCAAGCCCTCCAAGCTTTCCTATCCCTGCTCAGAACCGAGAGCAGTTGCAACCTCTTGCACAAGATCCTGGACGGCAACAGCCATATTTTCAGCTAGCACTGAATCAACCCCAGCCAATTGCACAGCAACACCCCATGATCCTGCCCCAACCACAACAGACCTTCGCTGCACCTCAAACCACACAAAACTTGCAACAACAGCCACTGATCCAGACATCCCAGAACCATGATGCTATTTCAGTCCAGTCTGTTCATACATATAATCTAGGTATGCACATTAATCAATACCTTTAACAAAAAGTTATTAAGGGTAGTTTTGTTAATTTACATTTACTCCTTCCTCCAAAACAGGATGGAAGTGATAAAACCCTGACAATCAGTCCTACAGGGGAAATTGTTACAAAAGAAAATGTTTCCAAAATATTTTATATTGAAAAATGGACTGATGTTAATGTTTGCATCTATCTAAACAACAATCTCATTCAGACAAAGCTGTTGAAATATTTAAGTATATTCATACTGTCCGTCTGGGGGCGTCAAGGGGAGCTACTGGATGGTAAGAATATGATACACAGTACCGTCTTCGCAAATCCATGATCCCTGGTAGCTCTTGGGCCATGGTCGATCCAAAGTTATGGTTGTTATACATGACTCCCAATTCTCATTCCAACCTCCCCCTAGTTCAACAACCACAAGTTAAGAAATGTTGCTTTGATTTCAACTTTAAGGGGTTCTGTATGCAAAATCCTTGTCAGTATATGCACACATGTACACGCTACACAGACAAGCACCCAGTTATGCACTGCACATGGCAACAATCAAGTCCTAGTACTGCAGTTCAGAACCCCACAAGTTCCTTTCGCCCCTAGTCCGGGCTTTTTTTCTCTCAGTACTACAGAACACCAAACACTACACCCAGCAAAACTATCACGGCTCCCCAACCCAGACCCCTAACTACAGGGGAAATGCGCAAAAACATGTAAGCACTAGGAAAACACAAATTAAAATCCTTGTATTGCGCAAATATAGTGTCAATTATCTCAACAAACCACTAGCTCATAAACTTATTCTAGGTTTTTCTGAGGGTTTCAATTTATGTTATTCTGGTCCACGCATGCGCTTGGAAAATCGTAAATCATTTTCAGCGTATGAACACCCATCAGGAATTCAAGAAAAATTTAACAAGGAGATGGAATTAGATAGGGTGTGGGTCCTTACAAGAGGTTGCCTGTTTCTAATCTTCGCATATCTCCTGTAGGAGTTGTTCCAAAAGGTGATAACACTGGTTGGCGTCTAATAACCCACTTATCATATCCTGCAGAGAACAGTGTTAATGTTTACGTAGAAGCCCTTGAGTCAACATTTCATTACACATCATTTGATACAGTGATAAGAATGTTGACCAAGATTGGGAAAATGGATATAAATTCTGCATTTCGGTTATTGCCAAATTCTCTTGAGGATTTTGATTTATTAGGTTTCAAGGTCAATGGTATGTACTATATTGACAAATGCCTACCAATGGGCTGTTCATTGTCATGTTAAGTTTTTGAAGAATTTGTCACATTCTTAAATTGGATTTCTCAACAACTTAGTGGTTCTAGTACCTTAGATCACTTTTGGAATTTCATTTTCGCAGGAAAAGATCAAGTATCTTGTTCCAAACTGATGCAAACATTTCAAACAGTGTGTAGTGAACTCGGGGTCCCACTTGCAAAGGTGAAAAGTTTTCCTACACATTGTCTTGTTTTTCTGGGTCTGGAAATTGACCCCATGTAGATGATGGTTTGAATTCCTCAAGCAAAACGTGATGAGTTGTTGGCATTATTGCAGGAACATCTATGTGAAAGGTGAAGATAACGAACAATCAATCTCACAACTCCTATAAGCAATACAAAATAGATAGTTGGGCAAACACGAACCCCTGGACACACCAGAGGTGGGATCAGGTGCCTAGGAGGAGTAAGCATCCCCTGTCGACCGGTCACACCCGTTGTGAAGTAAATATAACAAATTCTGCTGCGCAGTTACAGTCCCTGCTAGGGAAGCTTAATTTTTTCCTTAAAGCCATTTCACCGGGAAGGCCAATTGTGACGCGTTTGTTTGTACAATGCAACCCATGGAGCTAGTAAGCCACATCATCATATCAAGGTCGTACCTGACATCAATCTCCTGCTATTGTAAACTCCAAGGTTCCGAAGAACCAACTGTTCAATTACTGGTGCAAAAATTGTTACAGGGCTCTTAAGATAGATGGATGGCTGTCAATCATCAAGACCATTTTAGGTCAGATAATTTCAGTGTTTGTTCAAGTTCATATGAGACAACACTGTTTTCATCAGCTTTCTCTGTTGCATTTTATGACCTCCTTAGGACAGGAGAACTTGCAGTTACAGGTAAGTCTCCAGACAGGGTTCTTACGATCAACGATATTCAAGTTGATGAAAACAGCTCCTTGCTACACCTTGCAATTTGTTATTCTAAAACTGATCAGTGCGGCATAGGCATTTTTCAGCAACTGCACAGTACAGGTGATCTGACATGCCTAATGGTAAATCTGCAAAGTTATCTAAAAATCAGACCCAATCAAGCTGACTCATTATTCTGTCATTTTGCAGGCAGCCCTCTGTCAAAATATCAGTTTATCTCTGTGCTGTCTAACTCAATTTCTGCATTGAACTTGGATGTTAAAGGCTACAAATCGCACTCTTTTCGTATTGGATCAAGTACAGAACTAGCACTAAAAGATTCACCCTCAAGTAATCCAATCATCTGGAAGATGGAAATCCAATTGTTTTGGTCTTTTACTGAGGCCAAGTCTAGATCTGGTGGGTTTGTTTTTAATTTAAAAAGATTAAATATTTCAATCTGGTGGCAAGGGTATAGTGGCTTAGAGTTCAAACATACTATAGCAAAGTTAAGGCTGCTGAAAAGGGTTGGTCCTACTCCTAATGTTATTTTGGTGCATTGTGGTGGTAATGATATTGGGAAAACTTCAGTTAGGAAACTAAGACTCCTTGCTATGCAATTTTTATACTTCATCGCGGAATAGTTCCCTACCACACATATCATGTGGTCACGTATTCTCCCTCGCATGCATTGGCGGTATTCCTCAAATGGTAAAGCTATGGATAAGACCAACTGGTTCAACTCCTTCTTTACAAATAAACTTAGACAAGCTTGGGGGTCGTTCATCCACTACCCGGACATAACAAATCATGTACAATTTTTTGTCAGAGATGGAGTTCATCTATCTAAATTGGGCAACATTCTATTTCTCAATACGATTCAAGAGGGCTTGGAAGCAATAGTAGGCAACCGGACACAATTCTATCCACCCCAATAAGCATTCACCATTGTTAAGGTACGAAAGGGCACGGCTGTTTGACATCGCTCGGGATCCCCACCAGTCAGTGGCGGAGCCCCCATGCATAAATGCTGTCAAAGCATTTAATTATGGGGTCTTGTGGCGAACTGAGGGGCATACATCAATTTAACTCTAATTTATGTTTTTGGACCACTGCACAACCAATGATCACAGTTGAAGATCATGTAAATATTGTGACACTTGATTTATTTCCCCCTTGAAATCTGTACCTCTCAGAGTCATGGACATTTAAGACTATTTTAAAAATGAACCTTCTACTCTTTGACCATGACTTCTGCATCTCCCAGGGTCAATGTCACATAAAGTTGTGATTTTGCATTGAAATGTTGTATGTTGTTGATTGTGTTGCTGGGCCTACTCGTTGTTTTGGAGGCCCAAATTTGTTTGTATGATCAGCCGTGCCCATAAACGCCAAATAAACCTAAAATTTGTTTGTTTTTATTGCGCTTGTACGTGATAAATAATGGCTATCTCAAATCATCAAACATAAAAATTCACAGATCATTTACATATAATAGCTATCTCAAATCATCAAAGAAACAGCAAAACTGATAGCAATTTACATGAAAGCAAAAAGTTATTAATCAAATGATGATATCTAAAGTTTCATGACTGATTTTATTTACCAAGTGTTGTACTAAATAAAATGATGAAATCTTAAGTTTTCCTAACTGATTTTATTTACCAAGTGTTGTACTAACCAAATGATGAACTCTTAAGTTTTCCTACCTGAATTTATTTACCAAGTGTTGTACTAAACCAAATGTTGAATTTCTAAAAAGAGGGTGTTATTGTGTCGGTTGCTGGTTGCTACGCTCATAATTTTTTTTGGGGGGTGGGGGGGATGGGTGTCAAGATTGGACGTTTTTGAAAAAGGCAAATTCTGAGGAAACAATAACAATCCGAAAGTCAACAAACATTGATATTTCAGAAAATCCAGATTTCACCCATTTACAGTAAACTCTTATATAGCGAATTTATGTGGATATTTTATAAAAATTCGCTATAAGTTTATTACGAATTCGTAATTCGATTATAACGAATGCGTTATAAAACTGATTTGTTCTACATGTATACAGTTGTAACAGAAAGCAGTATTCGATATACATGCATTTGTATTATCACTTAGAAGAATCAAAACCTCTATTTTCAAGAAGAAATGTTTTAGAACAACAGATATACATATTTCTTTTATTATGATGGATTATTTAATGGAAATATAAAACTGCTGTCAAATACGCTTCAATCACGACAACAACAACAACAACAAAATTATTTATTCTCAAATAAATACAACATGTGTATTGTAGAGAAGTAATATATAGTACAATATTGTACATAGCATGCAGTTAACATGGAGGACAAGCCCTCTCCCTTATAACCATTAAAAATTTGCATAATCTTTTAAGTACAATAACATTTTTACAATTAAGAAGCTGTTTAAATTTATATCTATCTGGTCTATTTGTATAATATCTATCTAAGTTTTCCAATCTTGATTTCTTAATAGTTTCATCAGTACATATAAATAAATAATGGAACTCATCAGCCAAATCATTATTATTACATAAAGTGCATACTCTTTCATTTCTTGGAATATTTAACCATCGTCCTGTGTCTACAAGTAATCTAAAATTTGATGCTCTAAATCTACAGAGTATTTCTCTTTTATTTTTAGGAAGTTCATCTAAATAAAATTCAAAATTTGGTTCATTTTTAAAGATGGAATAATTAATTGCTTTTGACGAATTACATAAAAGTTCATTCCATTTCTGTATACTCTGATCCTTCAATGTTTGTAATACCTTTGCATTTAACCAGTCTGTGTTTAAAAAAGCTTCATTTTCCCATACATATGACAATCCACACTCATTTAAAATGTTCCTAATGCATTTTATCCAAGGGTTATTATTATCTTTACATATAAATGAATACATAATTTTTGTAATATTTCTATTGTTTGATAAAATAATTTTTGACCAAAATTTGATTATTCTTGTTTTAATATTTATAGACAAAGGATATTTTCCAAGTTCTCCATAAATAAAATAATTCGGAGTATTTTGATTTAATCTAAGTATATATTTACTGTATCGAGTATGTAATTTTTCAATTATGGAAATGTTTGAAAAACCCCAAATTTCACAACCATACAATAAAATCGGTTGTATAATTCTGTCAAAAAGGTCAAGTTGGCATTTGATTGATAAGTTATTTTGCTTACATTTTTTTAGCACATCAAACATTGCTCTAGTTGCTTTGTCATATTGATATTTTATATTATTGGTAAATGAACCATTTTTATTGAAAAATAAAAGATACTTGAATTCATCAACAATTTCAATAGTTTTACCGTCATATATGAAATTGTAGCATGCTACATTTCTTCTACCAAAAACCATTATTTTTGTCTTTTCTATATTAACCTTTAGACGCCATTTGTCACAATAGTCATAAAAAATATCAAGTTTATATTGCAAATCTTTTTCAGTTTGTGAAAAATAATCGTATCATCCTCATAGAGTAACAAAAGTAACTTGACATTTTGAATTTCATTTTCAAGTCTCTCTTCCACAAGCGGAAGTCCAACAGCACCTCTTGTTAACAAAAAATTTCAAGGTCATTCAAGTAAATGGAAAATAAAAAAGGTGACAAATTTTCCCCTTGTCGGACTCCCAATTGGCAGGGAAATTCGTCAGAAAAATTATTATTCAATCTAATCTTTGCTTTAATACCTTTATACATGTTGTTAATTATTCTAAAACATTTACCATCAACATTGCTCATCAAACGTTTATTCCAGAGACCAATCCGCCACACCCTATCAAAAGCTTTTTCGAAATCAACGAACGCGCAAAATAATTTTTCCCAGTGCCTTTGAACAAGTATTGTAAAACATATAATGAAAATATATGATCGTTTGTAGAAAAATGCTTTCTAAAACCAACTTGGTTACATAAAATTAATTCTACTTCGTCTGCATAAGTGTTTAATCTATCATTGATTATTAATGTAAATAATTTACTAAGACATGATAAGAGTGTAATGGGTCTATAATTAGCAGCCAGTGATTCGTCTCCTTTGTTTTTGTAAATAGGGATTATCTCCCCGCGCAACCAATCACTAGGAAAAATACCTGATTAAAACAGCATTAAACAATTTCACATAGAAAGGCATCATAGTTTTCTTATATTCTTTTTCTTTCTCAAGAAGGTTTATTTTGAAAATTTCGTTTTCATAAATTCTATACAATCTTTTGGCTTTTCTATAACAGTGCCTTGCATTTAAATATTCACAAGTAAAACATGGTTTCTTAAATCTTTAGTTAACATTTCTTTTTCTATTTTCTTTGACACCAATAGTATACTTCGCAAAAAAAGAGTACATAGTTTATCGACAGCATTATCAATAAAACCACTGGTTATGTCAGATACATGTATTTGGTAAAACATAGTACATAATTCATTTACATAATCAATATTTTCATAAATTTTTTCTCTAAATAAGCTTGCTTTCTCATCCCTCCATTTATTAGGCAAATCAGGATTTGTATCATTTTCTGTTTCTTCGTTATGTATTGATTCTGAGTACTTACAATCAATTTTCAAACAAACAAATATAGGGTTATGAACATCGGATAAAATTGATGAAAAGGGTTGAACAGAAAAATTATCTACAACTGAAAAAAAAATTAAATTCCCAATACAATAATCTACTACACTTGTGTTTTTACAAGTAGTATGTCCTACGAGACGGTCACTTCCGACTCGACCATTCATAATGTATAAATTCATGTGTTTACATAAATCAAGTAGTTTCTTACCAAAATTATTTGTGTCCTTGTCCATTGACACTCTGTACATATTTACATTCGAAAAATCGTTTGTAGTCAAGTCATTTTCAGAACAACATAATACATCCTCTAAGTCATCCTCCAACATATCACATTTATCTTCTGTTAAAGTCACCAATAAGTGCTACTAGATCATGATCATCGGAGAATTGGTTAATATCAAATTCAATCTCATCAAACACAATAGGTGAAACATATTTAGAGTTTTCTGGTGGCATATATGTTACACCAAGTAAGAGTTTTCTGACATTTCTATTGTTTGAGCAATCAAATGACAGAGATAACCAAAATACATAAGGTAAATTTGAATCTAAAATTTTGATATCTTTTATAGCGCTTAAAGATTTTTTGCAGTATACCACAATCCCGCCAGATTTAAAGCGTGATAACTCGTGTCTATGCTTTGTGTAACAATCAAAATTTGGAATGTCTAAAATATCTGTACCATCAGTTTTTGATTCAACTAAACAGATAATTTCGTATTTTTCTATGAAGTTCTAGAAATTCTGGGCAGAGAAGTTTAGGTTTTAAACCACATACATTAAGGTATAAAATACTCAAATAATTACCAGTACTTGTAATAGAGGGCGAATAACTTGTACAGTCAGATGACAGTTGTGGGTTTGAAATAGAGTTTACATCAGGATTGTCAGAGTCACATTCCGTTGATCCTCCGCGACAGTCCTAGCGTAGAGAGTTAATTCTTCTGCCTCTATTGGGGACTCCATAATTCCTTCCGGTTGTGGGGTCAGTGTCCATGTGGTTGTTGTTTACGTGCTCACGTGGGTCAAATAACTTATTGTTGATATAGAGTTTGTCACCATTCATCACTGCTTTCATCCCTTGTCTGGCGCGCTTGTAATGTGGGTATAACTCTTTGCGTCTTTCGTTGATTTCGCGAGGGTACATATCGCTGATTCCATAGGGCGTGTCTTTAAGCTTCTTTTGGGATTTTTGTATTCTCTCCTTGTCTTTGTAGAGTACAAATTTGGCCACTATGGGTGTCAGCCTTCCGGTACCAGTGCGCCCAAATCTGTGTACGCGATGGAATTTGGAAGGGTCTAGAACTATTTCCATCTATCGACTAAGGAATTTTCGTTGTTTTCCTCGGGAACTTCCGGGATACCGTTAATGATGAGATTATCACTCATGTTCCTCCACTGAAGATCAAGATGCCTCTCCTTCAAATCGTTGTGATCACAGATAAGGTTAACAAGTTGGTCTTGGAGATCTTGTTCCTTACTGCTTAGGGACTTGGTAGCCCTATCAATCTGTTTCACCGAGTTCCTTAAGTTCTGTTTCGTTTTCTACGAATTTTTCGTTTATGAACGGGAGACTTTCTTCGATTCCAGAAAACTTTGATTTCATGTGTTTGATATCATCTTTTGACAGTTTTACGCTTTCCTCTAATGACTTTAGCCGTCGCTCGATTATGTCAAGTTTGTTAAGTTTTTCGTTTGTGTTGTCAAGCTTGGTGAGGTTGTCGATTTTGCCAGATAATTCCTGATTTGGCGGGTAATTTCTGATAGGTGACAAGTTCACTTGGTCGTGATAATATTGTTGGTTACCCATAGGCAAAGGCATTGGAGTCATCTGAGCGCTGTTCATCGCTGGAACGCGAGTACATGTATGACTAGTTGCTGAAACATTTGTCAACGAAATATGCTCAAGACACACAAATAGTCTATATGTCTTTGAAAACTATTTTTCAATAGTTGACTGTGCAAGTTTTTGTTAACAAATTTCTCAATTTTTTTTACAGCTGCAAAAATTAGTGTCAGGAACGTTTATTGATCCCCAACTATCGTGGGCAGTTCTAAACGCCGAGATGTAGCAGTGAGAAGGTCAATGTCTCCTGTAATATGCAATATTTGTAAATTTGTAACATTTCTGGAACAAGGGCTATCATAATTAAGGAATATAAGTCAATACAACGAAACCCGAGACTTGATCCGAGATCGCCAGGGCGAGAATAAAATGCACCTACCAGACTGTTATCCCAGACCACATTAATTCCGTGTTTTAATTAATAAGCACAAATGAAAAGTGTAAGATAAAATAAATGCAACCAACATTCAAATTCAATAAACTAGAATAGTAAACAATACCGACAATATATTTCCTAAACTGTATATTATAAAGTATTGTTTTGCGTCAACATCCCCTTTTGAAAATATGTAACAGAAAATTCGTTTTATAAGTGTGGATCCTATGACAAAAGAACGCGAATTAAAAAAGTCACAATAAGTTTCAAAATAATAAAGAAAAAAACTTCGTTATAAAAGCTGAGTTTTACATTCATTTTCACTTAAAGTGAAACAGGGATTTACTTCGCTATATGCGTAAATTCGCTATATCCGTGTTCGTTATAGACAAATAATATTTATAAAGAATTCGCCGGGGAATAGTTGACTTCCGTTCCGTGTATATTTGGTGTTTTAGAATCTACCTACACTGTATGTCACGTGATTTGACTTTTTTTAAAGGCAGGCTTACTTCCGATTTAACTAACAATAAGACGATTTCGTCCATTTATTTTCAACTTTCTGGTTTTGATAGCAAATTCATTAATAACCAGCGTTATTGGTGTGTGGCAGAAGTGTGTAATACGGATTTACGGAAGAGGGGGAAACAGGCATGTAGCATCGGTTTTTTTCGGGGGGGGGAGAATAAGCAAAACCTAACATTCTCTTTTGACTGATTTTTAAAATCTTGTATATTTCAAATACACGGAGGAGGTTTAAGTAGTAACATAAGACTCATCAAATCTCGATACATATTTTTTCACACCTTCCAAATTTGCAAAATGTTGGAAATATATTGTTTGCTTTGATTCAAAAACATCAACTATTATGGCCGGGTTTGTACAGATAATATTTTAAAATAAAGAACTATCTTGCAAAAAAATATCGATACATTTATCATTTATGTATTCATTCTCAGCTAATGGAAGAAACTACTCAACTCACTCAAAATTCATAATTATATTTATTTGTGTATATATATTCTTATATAAAAAAGTCTAAAATGCCATATACATCTAATACTATATTCAGGACTTCAGCATTCTCGCACGTGATGTGTATACTACTCACAAAGACATACTTAGATATTGCAAAAAGAATATAATAATGCCCCTGTTTGGTTATGCATCAATGCAACAGACGAAATGTTTGATTATGGATACTGATATAACAACACTCATTTATAGTTTGAAGAAATAAATTTCAAAAAGTGATTTCAACTGTCATCTTGTTTTTTAGAAAATAGTTTGAATAATGCTGCCGGTAGTACCTGGGTACATACACACACACAAAAATTATACCATTAAAAATCATCACTAACATTTCTGGACAGGAGTTACCGGTCCTGACGGTGAAATACACTCTGTAGAACTCTGATACGCAGACACACAAGTTGTCAGCTCCTTTGTGGTGGAGGAATTTAATATTTCTTTGAGCATGTTGTGCTTTGGATGGTGACATTACATGGCGGTCCTTTGTCATGGAATCTTCGCACGCAAGAGGTCTCTGAGGTGTTCCAAATGATGTAGACTCATGATAGGCCGCCAAAGGGGCTCCTAATAGGAACTTATCGCCCGACCATGATTACAATAGCGCCAAATATGCGTAAACATTATATCATTAATTACAAATTAGAATAGGAAAGAACATTGGAATATTTACCCTATTGATGAGGGTAAATATTTACTACTACATGTAAGTATCTTCTAAAAGATGATTTGACTATTGCGGAAAATGTATGAGGAGTTCTGCGTACCAGATTTTTTAAATAGAGAAAACATCATTATTTGACCTCCATTATGCCCCCATGGTAAAATTGAAAGTCCGAAACTTATTGCACATCTACAGGACACCACTAATCATCTTCCAAAAGACGGCTTGGCTACTGCATACAATGTAAAAGGAGGTCAGGGAACCAGGTGTTTGTAGAAAAATATCGTTTTTACCCCCATTTTGCCCCAGAGTAAAATTAAAAGTTTTGAAACCTTATTGCACATCTACAAGAAACCACATATCACATTCCAAAAGATTAAATGGTTACTGCTTAAAATAAAAGAAGAATTTGAGGAAGAAGGATGTTTGATTCACGGACGGACCTGGGTAACAAAAATCTACCCAAACTTTCTTTAAAAAGCCAATGAAGGTCGTCAAAAGTTCTGAGATATTTCAACCTTGATTAAACCTTAACATACTGTAAACGTATTATATTTGGCGTGTACGATATTTGGCGGAAATCGTTTTTTCAACAAGTTAGCGTAGATTTGATTTAGCGCATTCCTGAATTACTTTAAACATCTAGATTTACGGATGGCATTTAGCGATGTACTTGATTTAGCGGAAGCTGTGTTCCGCCAAAGGCGCTAAATAGAATACACAGCCAAATGTAATACATTTACAGTATTGTCTGTTTCCATGCAGTTCAGGTGGTCCTTTTGTGTGCAAGAAGTATGGCGGAAAGTTTTAGACCACTACCCGCCGCATGAATTGTTGAATGCTATATTTCCACATAGAGAAAGAGCGAAGGATAGTATTTGCGCGACTTCAAACACTAAATCATTTATCGAGCGGTTTCCTAGGTGGCACGACAGGTTTAGTGTTAGTTTCCGTTTCGTTCACATAAACTGGATTCGATTGTTTTGCAGTGTCACATTCATCTCTCTTCACCTCATCAACCTTTCTCATTTGTTCACTGCTGTCTTCCTCCCCAACGTAGAACGTCGGCTGAGGTCTACTTTTAGACGGCTTTGGAAGAATTTTGGGTTTCGTTTTCATAGCTGGCAATTTCCCGTAAAAGTCTGAGCCTCTCTCAGTGTCTGTCAAATTATCACTGATACGATGTGCAACACCAGATTCAGATGTACGATCGAAGTCGGATCCTCTCTCTGTGTCTCCGAGATTCTGGGTTGAAGTTTTACTCACATAATCTGAACCTTTACAAGTTTCCCCCATACTGCCTTGAGACATAATTGATGCAGACTCTGCGAAATCTGAACTTTTATGAATGGAATCTTTGTCAAAGTCACGTACGTTATCCACACAAGTTCTTGGGTTTTCCGACTTTAGCTGATTGTCCCGTCGCAATGGAGGAGGTGGAGGAGGTGATGTGTCATTTTTATGACCACTGGTGTGTGGGGTTCTGGGGGGTTCTGGGTTGGTTCCATCAAATGTATTCTTAGTTCCTTCTGGTTTGGGTGGAAGTGGAGGGAATTTGGCTTTGTTAATTTGAAAAGACTTTTGCTCCTTCACATTTTGATAAGCATTACTATGGCGAGTTTGTGTCTTTGGTGGAACTGTTTGAGCTGACCGTTCCTCCACATCTACACTTTCACTCTCATCACTTTGTGGAATCTTCGGAAGAGGAAGTGTTTTGCATGACTTCTCATCCGTTGTTTCTGCAGACTCTTTTTGATTTTCTTGTGATGGCAACGGTATTGGTCTTCTGGGAACAGGTGGAATACTGTCATCACTGTCAGGTAACGTTGGTGGTCTTCTAGGAACAGGTGGGATACTTTCATCATTGTCATGTAACGGTGGTGGTCTTCTAGGAACAGGTGGAATACTGTCATTGCTGTCACCTTTACTTAAAGTTTTGTCTGCACCTTTCCTTTTGTTCTCTGGGCTCAATCTTACTTCAGCTTCCTTCCCTTTGTCGTCTTTCGGTTTGGGGCGAGGTGGCGGAGGTGGCAGACTACGTTTCACTTCACCCTGGCTTTTACTCTCCTTTGTATTGTAATACGACACTGGGGGCGGAGGTGGAGGTCTTCGCGTTTGAGGTGGTGGAAAAACGGTAGAGTCACCGTCCTTTTCAGTCGTTTTAGATTCCTCTATGCAAGACTGAGACAAATCTGTACTTATGTCAAATTCATCATAATCATAGATATCTTCGTACATTTCTACGTTTTGGGGTTTTCTATCACTTTGTGAGAGTTGATCAGGTGGAGGTTGGGGTGGAGCCATCAGAATTTGTTTTGGAAGAGATTTATCAAGCCTACAAAGACAATAATTTGTTGTTAGACATTAAATTTTGTTTTAAAAATATATAGGAAATTAATCCAAATGTCTGCCAATGTGATTCCACACCGTGTTCCCAGGATTTGTACGATAGTTTTCATCGAGGGTCTGTCGATTTTCTGATGCAGAAGACAAGGCCTCGTAACATCTCGATAAAACCAATCGGGGCATTTCACATTTTTTTCTGGTATGTATCCCTCTATCAAATGTTGTAGAATCTGTCACAGAAACAAGGTCATTTGTTATCAAATTTTCAGTCACTATTTTCATTAATTAGACTACATAATACTAATATAGATTCTGCAAAATCGCATTTTAAAATGATATTCAAGAATGGAACTCTTTTTACATTTTCAGATTGTTGGTAGTTGAATGGAATGCAGTTTAATTCCCGCTCTTCGTCTTGGTCATACACAACTCCCTCCTGTCCAAACGCAGACATGACCTCCCACGTGATCATACCAAAGGCATATACATCACTTTCCTTGGAATAGAGTCCTGCTTTTATTGACTCAATCGGAAGCCTGGAATATGAGTTGTTGTTTTTTAATTAAATATACAGGTGTCGTTTCAGTAATAAGCTCACCTGATCTAAAAGCTCAAGTAAGCTTTTCTAATCACCATCGGTCTATTCGTAAAAGTTACATATCTTTTACTTCGTCTTCAGAACTACAGGACTAATTTCAATCATACTTGCTACGTAAATGTAATTCAAAATTGTTTAAATGAGGGGTCACTCCCTTTTCAAATAGGATATAATCAAGAAATAGTGAAATTATAATGACATCTTTTTTTTAATTCTCAAGAACACTGGACTAGATAAAAGCGACAGGATTAATGAGTGTAGATGAGAAAAAAATCATGACAACGGATGTAGGGTAGGGTCACAATAGGGGTTCAAAGTTTTAACATTTAACGATGAACCTCTCGGGGCGACTTCGATTCTTACTCAAGTTAGTAGGATAAATATTACTATGTTCTTTCCTACTTCGATGTATAATATTCCAAACAATCGCATATATCGTTTAAAAACTGATACATGGCCGGGTTCGAAATTAACTTTCTCAAGCACTAGTCCATACGGACTAGTGAAGATTGATGTTCACTAGTCCGCAAAGCATTTCACTAGTCCGTCCAGTATATCGCATAAAATGATCCCATGTGTGTGATGTGCAGTGTCATTACAAGACCAATCTAATCAATATTAGATGTTAGATCCACTCACATACTCGCTTCACAAACATCTAATAACCTCCCATAGAGGGTCACGTCAGAGGTCAAATTTGCAACATCCAATCAAAGCTCCCGCTTCATATCGATAGGGTATTATCCCACAATTCCATGCATTGTTTACGTAAGGAAGAGAAAAACGGCGGCACCCACGATCGCGACTTGTGTATCGCGTGGTTGTGTTTAAATTTTAAACTATGGTGACATCGGGGAGATCTGTTCATGTATACTTCAACGAAGAAGACATTCTTGTTCATTTTTCAAAGCAGTCTTAATCGCTTCCATTTTTTCTTCGGTCGCCATCTTTCATAAGTAACCAAATACAGTATATATTAATGAGGATTCTCATTGGATGCAGATGACACTTCCACCTTTGTAGCGATTAGTTCATTTTGAATTTGACCTCTGACGTGACCCTCTATGGGATGTTGTTAGATGTTTGTGTAGCGAGTATGTGAGCGGATCTAACATCTAATTTTACTTAGATTGTTACAAGACCGATATATTGTTACCACACAAATCCTCACAGAAGGCATGGTTAGGTGGTTAAAGTCCAAATGTCACAATACTCTTATCATATAAGAGTTGATATTCTCTCTGTTCGATTGCAACTCAGGTAGCTCGTGTTCATGTTTTACACACATGTTTAAAAATAAAATGAGGGCACATTCTGTATTTGATAACAAATTCCTACGTACATGTAGCGAAGTTCTCATTAATATGTAAACGTCCATGTGCTTTAATGATGTCTAACTAAATCTGAAAAATTTTCCTTGAAAATAAATGAATCAAAGCATTGTATTTCATAACATCAGTGTCATATTATCTCTGATTGTCATAAATATCAGAGATATGTCATTGACATCTATTTTTAAATGCATCCCAGTAAATTTGAAATCAGACAGAAAATGTTGATTTGAGAAAGATTATACAAGGTGTTTCTGATACAAAATGTCTTCCGTCATGTCTATAGCCGATAGCAAATAACACCAACCATTGTATTCCATCTGCCTCCTCTGGTCTTTCAACTTTGATCTGCTCTAGATGGATGTCGAAGTCTGATGACGCTATCACGCGGTATTTACCAAATTTGGGCACCACAATCGTTTGTTCTCGTTTCTGTAATACACAACAGTCATTCAACATTACGTACAAGTACATTAGGAATCAAAACCAAGCCAATCTGCTGCATTCTGGTTGTCTAATTCTTGAATAGTTATAACGTGGTTTTTATGCAATGAAACACGTACATGAAACATGAAACATGTACGTATATGCATTTCTTCGTTCTATGAATTTAACACTCTCCTTATTTTGAGGACAAATTGTGAGAGGAGAACAAAGTCCTGACGCAATGACCATAAAGTGATAGTAGACTTAAATCAAAACAAAAGATTTCGGATATAGCCTTGTCTTGTTAAAATCACACGAATTCTTTATTGCCATTTTGTATCGAATTTAAGATATTATCTTAAAACGAATTTTTCATTGACGTATTAATATCAGTATTTCATCAATTTGAAAATGTCAGTATATTTTCAATTTGCAAAGTTGTTCCCTATACCACTTACTTTTGTTTCCAGAATCCAAACATTCTTTGCTCTGAGACATCGAAAAATCCATCCAGCTGAATGAAAAGAGTCTATATGATTGGCCAGTTCATACAAAAGCTCAATGTATGGACCAATCGTTTCGCCGCGTTCCTTGTGGAGGACTATATCAAGAAGGTGTGTTGATCGTGGAAATTTATAGTGCTAGACAAAATGTACAAAGATTATCATAGCCCTTTTCATCAAAAGAATAAAAAGACACTTATATAATTGTGTAAAAATCCATTCATTAGATCCATCATAACCTACTATTTGTTTAAAGCCATCTGCTGAGATACTTGTCGTAGGAGGCCATGGTTCCACACACATCTTTCTACTGTCGATTTCCTTCAATCTGTTGTATGTAAACTTCAGGAAGTCATCGCTCACTTTTTCCATTACTTTCATCATGTTTATTCTGTCCTAGATAAACAGTAGTCCGAAACATTTGTAATATCGAGCCGCAATTAAGATGCTATGCCTGTTTGCGATACCCTATTATGAGGTGAACATTTATTTTTCGACAGAAATGCTTTACAATGTCAATACGATATCTTTTGCCAATCATTTCTACTTTTTAATGAAAATAATCAAAGTCCGAAAATTTCCAAAATATTTTTCGTAAATTTGAAATAAAAAAGAGTATTGCTCATATTTTAAGTCTGGCAATTTTCGGGTAAATTTTAAAGGGAAAATAAGCTAAACTTGACTTCAGGCCTAGTAAGCTATATATATTACCTCACTCTCGATCTTGTAATACTCGTCAGAGGATATTTCTGTCAGTGGGATGCCATCCTGTGCTCGTAGTCTTTCATTGTATTCCGCTGCTTCTGACGCAAACACACTCATGGGATCTAACGGAATATATGAGAAAATATCGATGTGTACACACTGTGGTCATGTCCAATTCATACTGCATACAGGGAAATACACGCCGGTTTGTTTTTTGTTTTTGTTTGTTTGTTTGTTTTTTTTTGCCCTCGTTGTCACTGGGAGAGTTCGAGAGTGGGAGAAACTGTTTTCTCCCATATCTCTCTTTTAACATGAATATGTCTAGGCGAATTCAAAACGGGGTGAAACTGTCTGCAAGTGTAGAAAGGCGAAATTAATACTGTATACAGTATTTGCGGGTGCGAAATTGTGTGTAAATCGCTAAAACAATCTCGTCGTGAATAAAAGTTGATTTAAAATATATGTTCTACAGAACGCATTAAACTTCCGTGTGACTAAGATGTGCAGGACAATTCTTCATCTTGTTCTAAATTTGTGATACTTATGAATGAACATTTCTTGATGGGACGTAAAATAATCAATCATCTTCATGAGGAAAATGGACTGTAAATATGCCTTTTCTCTTTGCCACAAGCGCGCCTGGCGGACGTTTTAATGTATATCACCTCTTATATTGGTAAATCTAACTCGTGGTCTTTAACTGATTAGTGATTGCGATATACAGATGGGACACTTCATGTTTAAAACAATTAGAAAATTGTTATGCAAGACCACCATAAGCTCAAGTCACTGCAGCACGATTTTCGAGTACACATGTCATAGAATCCAAAGTGATTAAATGTTAGTGATCTTGACCTTTGTCCCCCTTGTATGAATAACTTTCTCTGACCAATTTCTTTTAAGTTCTGAATATGAAGTATGTCGGTAAATAATACACATGCTATTCATTGTACCTTGAACTTCGGCTTCATAATGTGCAAATCTTTTCCTCTGACAATTGTATGTACTCAAATGCAAGTGTCTGAGTATGAAGCTTATCAGTAGAAACGCTTCTTTTGTAGCGTCCCACAACATAAAAATCACCACGGAGTCGTCCACCTTTGCTTCATATTTCATTGAAAATAGATATTAACGACAAACTTAACAGTTCAACTTTATGATAAAGGGGATGGTTGCAGCTTATCCATCGTCAACTTCCCGTATTTATGTAGCAATCTTCCATTATCACCTTAATATGGTGTTCATATCTTTCAGCTGATTCGATACGCAAGAGCTTGTTCAGCGTATGATCATTTTTTTAAATCGAGGCATACTAGTGACAAACAAGTTGATGGTACAGGGGTGTCAACAGTCTCGTTTAAAGTCAGCATATCGCATATCCTATGGTCCTTACAATCTAGTTTGAAAATACAACATATCATTGGGTCAAATGCTGTTCAATTTCTTTCATACCGATTGTTAGACCGTTCTTGACACACTGATTTTGACTACGGATTAGGGTTGTGCGGTGCACCGAAAATTTCGGTGCACCGCGATTCATAACATTCGATTCGATGCACCGATTACAAATTCCGGATTTCGGTTCGGTTCGGTTTAGATTTTACTTACACTAAAACAACAAATATGGCGTCCGAGTGATGTTGAAAACGTGGTTTTTTATGCAACAGAGACTTAAATCACTACTGTGTTGAGAGTTAGAATTTTCACCAATCAGATACCAACAGAATATGGTCCGTAAGATTATTGCAGTTTATCTTTACATGACATATAGCATTTTCTGTCAGTGGTGGAGTGAAATCAATATCGTAGGTAATGACACATATGAGAGAAGTATAAATCAATAAAGGAGAGATTTTCAAAGACTCTCAATTGATAAAATTTGTTGAATGTTTGCCTACCAATGAAAACAATATCATATACATTTTAGATTCACTATAAATTTGTGCAAACCAAAAAGTTATGCAGCACATTAATATAACAAAATTTGATAGACTGTCAGTGTTTTCTTTTTTCTATCAAAGTTATAAAATATCATTATGAATAGATATGATGCTTACAAATGACGACATATAGTTATATAACCTGAATAAAATAAAATCAAATATGCTACTCTTTAAAATTGTTAATTTCTGTGGTGTCATTAGATAAATTGGACCTAACATGAACCGAATCGAAAATAACCGAACCGTGCTGTTCTGAATCGAAACCGAACCGAATCGAGGTAACCCTGAATCGTCCCAGCCCTACTACGGATAACTCCGTTTATCTGATCAACATATAGGGATTACACCGGGTGTGACCGGTCGACAGGGGATGTCTGCTCCTCCTAGACACCTGATCCCACCTGTAGTTTATCCAGGGGTCTGTGTTTGTCCAACTCTCCATTTTGTATTGCTAATAGGAGTTATGAGATTGATCACTGTTCGTTATCTTCACTTCTCATTGATAATGTCATACTTTGACTTTCTGACCTCAAAAATGTTTTGTTGTCTTTTTATGGGTGATTTCGATCAAGTTACACGAGTTACTCGGATAACTAGAGTTGTAGATAAAATGTCTAGTTCTTGACACTAGTGCTGAACTCGTGTTACACGAGTATATAAGTGTATCTATGTAAAACTTATACGGTACCAATTTTGATGTATACTTCCCATTTTAGTAGGAGTGACAAGTGCTCCAAAATGACGGCGTGTCCGGAAATGTGATTTCTTTCGTTTGAGGAACGAATTAGACAGAAATCAATTTCTACTTGGTAATTATAATGAATGGATTGTTCCGGATATTACAAGTTTTCAATTCGAATACCTGTATAGATATGTTCAGTCATGCGGTTCAATAGAACCGGTTTAATCGAGTAACGATGTAAAATCAGTTTAGGACGACACGTAGAGCCGACAACACGTTTACATTTTATACCAATACTAACTTGTATCTACATGTTAGGTAATTATAGTACGTTGTATTGTTACAACATTAAAGCTGCTGCGTGTCGTTGCTAGTCCATGTGTTATGTTGTTTTATTACTGATCTTAAATCAGAAATGAATGGGTTTTAAAGGAGAAGAGACATAGTGTGAAGATTGTTCATGCTTATAGTTTGTATAAAAAATGTACAACATCGATAAAACATGGTACAAATTACGATGTTGACACATATTTTAAAACTTTTTGTTTAAGAATCGAACAGGAATTCAATGGGAACTACACATCATTTGCGACTGAACAGACTGTTTTAATTCCGTATCTTCCAGAGCGTTATTGTAAACGAGTATATGAAAATTAGAAGATATTAAATTATAAAAATAAGCAGTTGCTGTAAGTTCATTGACAATAGTTGTAAATCATGTCCCTATCCTCCATAATGTAAACAAACGTTACAGAACACCAGATGCTTTACTTTTGATATATGGAGTTCAATAAATGAGCATGCGCAAATTCAACTCTATTGTTACAAGAACTAGTGTGTTGCTTTAATCAAATTCACCCAATGGGCATTGTCCACCATACAAAGCGAAAATATCAGGATGAAAAATGTATTACCGGATAGAATTTTATCATCACATTATGAGCATTAAACACTTTTCATCGAAGAATATGCAGGAATCTTTCATTTCGACCATTACCTACTTTAATGTTTCTAAAGTAAAGTAATGTAAGTCGGTAGTCTCAATACATAAAAGCGAAGACAGACAGAGCCTGGTTTTTCTTTTGATAAGGGGTCGATATTTTTCTAAAAGAGTCACCTTCCTGATTCCCTTAGAGAGCTGCTCATGAAATCAGGTTCTCTGATTTATATGTCCTTCAATACATTTCGTAGAACGTTTATTCTTACCTTCATCAAGTTCTCTGTATCTTTGAATTGAGGGTGGGATTCCCTGTAAGAGAAATTAATTATTTTACCTACAACTCGTGATGTTAAACAATGCACAATTTGTACAAACTCCATCAGTGTGCTGGATACCGAGAAATGTTCGCCCCCGTTTAATTTTAGCCACATTCAATTTGGATCTAAAGTAAAACTAGGTGAATAAAAATTCACACATAATTTTAAAGTAGAAAGAAGGCTCTGGGTAAACCTAAAAGGATGATATTGGTATTTATTGTACCACAGTGAAAATGTATATATCAGTCTATACCCACGCTTTACTTACCCTTTCAAATACAGAGTTGGCTTTTATTTGTCGTTCTGTAAGGGAAGGTATATCATATACCTTTGCATGTGTTCCCTCCACTCCAGAATAAGTGTCTGACAATATAAAACAATTTACGGTTAATATAGGTGAAAAATGATATTCAATCGATAGATACTTTGAGAAACGAAGGTATGAAAAGATAAACAGTGACCGTCGACAGGGGATGTTACTCCTCCTAGGCATCACAAGGTTCTAAATGCTTATACTTGATTTAGTTAATGATTAGTGGAAGTTCATAATGTTAGTTTACACTTATCCCAAAATATTATAGAGGTTTTTATTGAAGCACGATACGACATGCTATTTTACAATGATGTTATTGTCTGATACCTAGATATACCCCAGATTGTACGGAGACTGCACATGACGGAGACATACCGTATGTACTGTAACTTTCGCCCCCGCTGACGTTATCCGATATCTCTAAAAGCCTTTCCCGCAACGCCTCCAGTTTTAGTCTCTGATCGGGTTCGCTGGCAAGTCCCTCCAAAATAAGACCCTGGACCCGCCTCGGTCGATTGAATCCTTGAGGTTTAAGGTGAGTAAAGACAATCTAAAACAGAGTTACGTTTTAAAGAATACCATTAAATTACTATCAAATCATCATTTTCTAAAGTTTTGTACATGTTATTTAATCCACATAAAAGTTCTTACATTGATAATCATGTCGTCAATGTCCGCATCACTTATGTCCGAATACGGCCACGCGGCGTAGTTGAGGATTTCGTCTGCTAAAATGTTGACGGACCAAACGTCACTGTAGATACTATAACGCCCTTCTAGCAAGCTCTCTGGGGCTGCCCATCGAGTGCAGACTCCATTAAAGTCAAGGTCTGGAAAATAGTAGTATTATGTACATATTGGTTCAAATCTTAAGTATATTGATGTATAAAATATACAAAACTATTAACAACTCCTACCAATTAAGCCGGTCACTATTCCACCACTAGGGAAATCTGACGGCTTGGCCGCCATTTCAAAGTTTTTCAGCTTGAGGAAATAGCCATTTTCTGTCACTGTGCAACCAAATGACGCTGTGGTTATGTCCCTGACGAGGCAGCCAGAGCTATGTACGTATATAATTGCCTGTACAGCCTGTACGATAATTCCAATGAGATCTGCGATTGGGATTACTTTTCCTTTTTCTCTTACCTCCAGGAGACGTCTTTGTAGATTGTCTCCAGGTAATCTCTCTTTGATGTAAAACTTTGGTGAGGACTGATTGAACGCCAGAAGTCTGGCCACATTTCTATGCATATCTTTGGTCTCAATTTCTTTCAACACTTCCATTTCATTTTCTAATCTTTCTTTTCTCAATGAACTTTCCCTTGTGCTGAAAGTTGTGGCGGTATTATCATACATATCCACATCCTTTGGCTCATCAGGTTCAACTTCGAATATGCAAGTGATAGATGCATCCACATTACAAAATGTGCATTGTTTGCGTTCAAAACCAATGTTTAGAGGTAAAACTGTAGAAGACGTGTCAAACACCAGTCCGCACTTGTTTAAAATCGACTGTATGTGATCCTCCGTGACAGTCTTTGAATTGACTATACCTCTTCTTTTGCCGATTTCCCTGTATTTGGATTGTATTCTTTCATTGTGATGAAACAACAGACAGTGGGAGGTACTAAAACTCTCAGCAAAATGGCACTCACGATTCAGCGTCAAAAACAATTGATCTTCACCCTTTTCGAGTATCTCCAGTTTTACTACAATACAAAAGTGTTCAAAAATGTAAGTACCCGCTAAAACAAGTCTAATTGTAAACATCAATAAGTTTGATATAGACGTTTTATACATAAACTTACCATCAGAGTGTTCCCGCTGTAATATATGAACTATAAATAAATCAAGCAAACGATGGTACCATTTCATCATTCCATTGTCATTACAACCATCCATGAATGAAGACAAGTTTGCGATTTTCTGAACACCGGAATTGAATTTTGACTGCTGTCTCAGTACCTTCATACAAAAAAGAATAAAGTAAGATATGACGTTAAAACATTAGAATATACAAGTGTATCTAAAAAGTCTTCGAGAATATACGCTTTTGTATTTAACCATGTTTTTGTACTGTGTGAGTGTATTCATAAACCACAAGACATTTTTGACATATCCAGACATTAAAACTATCAAATTGAAATCAAAAATAGTATAACATGCTCTACCAGATTTCCTGTGTGATAAAGAGCAGCAAATCCCTCGATACATATATCACTGTCTTCTCTGTTAAAAGGGGGAAGGAAATCGTTCACATCTTCTTCCATCAACAAACTCTCATCCAAGTCCACATCTTCTAAATCAAAAATGCATTTTGCCATCTTAGCGAAAATGATAACATCGGGGTCATTCCTTTCCATAACACGCTTCTTCTTAGATTGGATAGCTGACGCAACATTCTGAATGCATGGAATCCAATCCTCAACTGCTTCAATGGCCCTTAGGTAAATAAAGCAGTTGAACATAATCCCGAGCTGGATGAGAGGATGGAATATGGAGAATGTTTTCTTTGTCTCTGAAATAACTGTGAATAACTGAATAGTGCCTGTCTCGTACAACATCATCATTTCATCTCTGGAAAATTTTCCCTGATCTGCATCCATTATAATCTCTGTCATTTCGTTCACGCAAAGATTTCTAACAGATTTGTTTTTGCACGAGAGCAGATTGAAGATTTCTACAATTTTGTTGTTTTGTTTCAGATCTGGTAGAAGACAAGCTGCGATATATTTTAACAAGTCTTGCTGAACTTCTGTCGATGCACTGGTCATTTCCAGACATATCTTGTCAATAGACAGCGTTTCGTAGTTTTCTGTAAGATTTCAAGTATGAAAAAGTAATTAAATTTGCTGTTCGTCCATGTCCATGAAAGATGTTTTGAAGCTTGGACTAATATATAAACCTACCTCGAGGGGAGAAGAAAAACTTGGAAAGCATGGAACTATGGCTGTCTTTCTTGTACGGTAAAAACTCATGAGCATCCACAAATGCTTCTTCCCATGTGGTGTCCTTCTTTTTGAGTTTATAGATGTCGCTACCAGTTGTGTACCCATACTCATCATCGTCTAAATCTTCCATCCGTCTGTTGGAAGCCACATGTTGTAAAGGAAGATCCACAATGGCATCCTTGCTGAATATCTTCCCTGCATTCTTTAGCAGTGATTTAGGGATTGGAGTATCAGGTAAGAGAGGCGTATATCTTGATGGTCCAAAGTTGGATTTTGGATCTATGACGTCGTAGTCCATGTCGCCGGTAGTTGGACTTTCTGCTGATTCAATAAACATATAAGTTAAAAGCAATTATAGGTGGATACTGTAGCAATGCACCAACCTGCGCTAGTCTTACTATTACAACGAAAAAAGGTTACATGAGGTACTAGTTATTAGAAATATGTCGATTTAACTTCCTTAGCATTCACAGATAAAACTCTCTGTGATAGTTAACCATTACAAATACATATGTTCATTCTCCACTAAATATCCTAATGTTAATCCAATATGGTAATGTGTACATTAACTCCCACAGTCACATAGTTAAACAAATAAAATGTTTTCTGACCACAACATGCGCATGAACATAAGGTTGTGACTAGATGTCAGATGAAGTTTCAACTTTTTAACTCAAATCGTTTCATTACCACTTTAATAACAATAATGTTTGGTGGTGTCTGGGATATGTGTGCACATAACTAGCAGTCTGGTATTTAAACACTAGTATATTTTGGATTCACGAGTGTTTTCTGATACGTTTCCTTTTATCTGTTTGGTTATGATACAACGTGCACATGGATTTACAAAATATTTACGGTTTTATTATCTGCGTTAATATTCAGTCACCAGTCACAGTGCAACGTCTTGCATCAAAGACCTAGAATGAACCCAAGTAACAGATGAGTCAAAATCTTGTACGATCTAGTAAATGATTAACGCTACCTCTCAATGCCTGTTCTATGACGAGTCTGTGTCATGTCCATTTGAGGTTCCCTCCGTTTTCTTTAAGGACAGAAACACAGAAACCCATTGCAGAAGAAAGTTTCAATCAGGACTGTTAGTTGAAGGCAAGAGAACTGCCATTGCCAATCCATATTTTCCACTACTTCTCTAGGAATTCGTTGAGAAATCAAACCTTATGTTGACAAACTTTGTCTACCTTGTCAGGATTCTCACAATGGGATACGAAAATTCATCAGAGCAACCCAGAACACTATTTGAAATAGATCCCCACTCAACTGAACCGATACAATGGGATTTCAATACAGAAACTGCTGGTGACAAACAATTTTTATTCGTTGTAAAAGTAATTCGTTTTATATCCCATCTAGATTGTTTACCCATATTGAGACGTTACCAGTTGTAGGTGAAGTACCACAAACTTAGACCTATGCTTAGCGCTTACGGGCGTAGCAGTAAGGTTTCTTTAACGTGTCAACACCTGCCGCGACTCGCGACCTCCGTTTTTAACGTCATATCCGACAGACCCGTGATTGTCCTTTTTAAATGCCGAGCGTTTGGTAAAGGGGCAATCACAACCTATGCTTGACGGGGCCATGAAACATGTGAGGTTCGAACTCACGACCTCCCGGTTATATCCAATGAGTTTAACACGTTTTACAACTACAGAGTATGGAAATCTTTTTGCTGCAAGAAAGAAAATCATTATACATCAACATGTAAGCGTGTTCGCTGTAACCTGTTTTCCTGCATTTGACTTCCCGTCCTAATATCGCACAACAACCAGGGATCATTCAGTTATGCCCGGGTTAATCTTGTAGTCGAAACTTATACCTGTCCAAATCAACAGACATATACCATTCTCCGAATCACAACCATTAACCAAAAAGCAGAAATCTACCATTTTCCGAATTACAACCATTAACCAAAAAACAGAATTATACCATTCTCCGAATTACAACCATTTGCAAGATAGACAAGGTTCCAACTTAAATGCAATATTTCAGCACATCTTTACATTTAATAGAATGGTAGCTTTGTTGTCGTTCTATGATCTATGCCATCTATGCAATCTTCCAAATTCATAATATTTTACACAATGGGTTGAGGGCCCCTGGCGATTTTGGAATTCGTTGACCTATTGTTGTTTTGTTTTTTCAAGTCAACAACAGTACACAGTACTCTGAAGTTGATAGGTTCTCACGACATTGGCCAAATACCGATCTTTACACGATGTTGTTCTCACCTGCTGTTCGGTCTACCACAAGATATTTTCTGTCTGTTAGAATCCATTTATATAAGAAAAGACTTAGGAGGTATTCTACATCGTCATAATGCCTGATTTCCTTTTAAAACATTGATGAAAATATAAATATCAGCAATATTTGTCTATTCATTTCAAAAATCATCGCCTAGCTGAGTAGCTCATTAGGTTAGCACGTCAACTGCTAAACTGTAGATCGCGAGTTCGAGTCCAGCTGGGAATTTAAATTTCTTCAAATTGGTTTCTACCAAGATTTAAATTTGGAAGTTTTCAATTTCAAAATGGTGTACATATCCTCCACTTGGCATCCATATAAAATTTCTCTGACGTAGCATACCTCAATCAGATAAGATTTTATTACATTCCTTTCCTAGAGGTGCGATGGTCAAGCATTACCGGACAGCGAAGTAGAGCCAAAAACAGTCAAGGGTGAGCAATGTACGAACGAAGTTTCAGTGAAGGCTTTACATGGAAAGAACATTTTGAAGAGCTACTGAATAGACCAGCACCACCCAATCCGCCAAACCTACCACCAGCAGAGGAGCACCTCCCCATAGACAAAAACACGCCCAACAGACAGGAAATATGTAAGGCAATAAAACACGGCAAAGCAGCAGGCTCAGACAGTAGTCCAGCAGAAGCATTAAAAGCGGACCTAGACACCACTGTAGAGATTATTTTCCCATTGTTTGAAAAGATCTGGGAGGGGGAGCAGATACCAACAGACTGGAAGGAGGGGTACCTTATCAAAATACCGAAGAAGGGTGACCTTAGCAACTGCACAAACTACCAAGAGATTGCGCTACTATCCGTACCAGAGAAAGTGTTCAACAGGATAATCCTGAACAGAATTAAGGACCAAGTAGATGCTCACCTAAGGGAACAGCAAGCAGGCCTCCGTAAAGACAAATCTTGCACAGACCAGATAGACACCCTCTCCATCATTGTTGAGCAGTCCATGGAATGGAATTCGTCGCTCTACATCAACATTGTAAACTATGAGAAGGCTTTCGACAGTCTGGACAGGAAAACCCTATGGAACCTACTCCAGCATTGTAGGGTACCAGGCAAGATAGTTAACATCATCAAGATCTCTTATTACGGGATGAGAGGCCTTCCAGGTGAATATGGAGTTCGTCAAGGGTGCTTGCTACCCCTTTTCTCTCCCTGCTCGCTATCGACTGTATAATGAAAACGTTGACGGTCAACACAACAAGAATCCAGTGGACACCTTTCAAGCAACTTGATGATCCCGACCTCGCAGATGACCTGGCACTACCGTCCTATACCCGACAACAAATGAAGAAAAGGTCCAACAATGTAACATCCACCTCGGCGCAAGTAGGCCTAAACATCAAAAAAGGGAAGACCAAGATCTTCAAGGTCAACACTGTCAGCAACGAACCAATCAAGCTAGAAGATGAGACACTAGACGAGGTGGAGTGTTTCACATACATAGGAAATGTCGTCGACAAGCTGGTCGGAACAGGTGCTGATGTGAGAGTCAGAATAGGAAGAGCCAGAGCAGCATTCCTTACACTGAATAACATGGAATTCTAAAGAGCTGACTCTGTAGACCAAGATCAAGCTGCTTAACTCAAACCTCAAGTCAGTTCTTTACAGGGCTGAAACCTGGAGGATAACAGTGGCAACAGTCAAGAAGATCCAGACTTTTATAAAGTCTTGTCTGCAAAGGATGCTCCGAATCCGATGGCCGAAAACTATCAGCTCCTTGACGAATATGAGAGTTCGATTGGTCGCACACTCCGTAAGCCAGTGTCAAACATCACAAGACAAGTGCTGACCTGGAATCTCAAAAACAAGGGAAACAGAGGCCGGCAAAGAAACATGGGGCGTCGAGATCTCGATGCCGACACCAAGAAAATGGAATACATCTAGAGACATGTTGAGCAGAAGGCCCACGATCGAGACGCCTGGAGATCTCTTGTCAGCGGTATATGCCCAAGGATGTGTAGTAGACATGAGTAAGTGTGTTATCAATTGTATGTTTTGTTTTGCGCATATAATATATGTATATCCACACAAATGTATATGTACATACATAATCATATTCCTGATTTCTATACACTGCAAAACCTCTCACAAGTAAATTATATAGGATAGGCATTCAATGCAGGGAAAATATTTTATTCTAATATACTCCTTATAAGAAGCTGAGCAGAGTGTGTTGCAGTCTGTATAATGGAGTGACATCTTTGCTGTGGGTGTCACAGTCTGTATAATGGAGTGACATTGTGTTTGTTGTGATTGTCACAGTCTGTATAATGGAGTGACATTGTGTTTGTTGTGACTGTCACAGTCTGTATAATGGAGTGACATTGTGATGGTTGTGAGTGCCACAGTCTGTATAATGGAGTGACATTGTGTTTGTTGTGACTATCACAATCTGTATAATGGAGTGACATTGCGTTTGTTGTGAGTGTCACAGTCTGTATAATGGAGTGACATTGTGTGTGTTTTGACTGTCACAGTCTGTATAATGGAGTGGCATTGTGTTTGTTGTGAGTGTCACAGTCTGTATAATGGAGTGACATTCTGTGTGTTTTGACTGTCACAGTCTGTATAATGGAGTGATATTGTGTTGGTTGTGGGTTTCACAGTCTGTATAATGGAGTAACATTGTGTTGGTTGTGACTGTTACAGTCTGTATAATGGATTAACATTGTGTTGGTTGTGGACTTTATCATTTTGCTTCTTGGGTTTGTCAGAATAAAGAGACTAATATTTTTTATTAGAACAGTTGCAGATTTGTAGCTCTCTGAGGAAATTGGTCTGCCCTAATATTTTTTCAGAGAGCTATGCAGCTAATCTCAAGTCTGTTACAGTAGACTTAAGTGAAAGTCGGTGTTTGAAGCGTTTTCGTGGCGTACATGCTGTAAGCAAATGTGCATTAATTATGCATCTGTATTTTGTATTAACAGATTGTATGCCCTTTGCTTACTCTATCAACCAATAATTGTAAATGATTTATCTGCGTTTATGTCGTGTTGACATTATTACTGGAAATGCTTGTACATACAAATATGCCAGCTTTTTTCTATATCCATATTCGTCTAAATCATTCAAATATTTGAGTCTGTGGTTTCATCCTCAAGTGTGTTATTATCCGGTAGGGGAGACATAATCTCTAAGGGCGTTGGAGGAATGCTATAAGGATAAGAAACATTGTCCTCTTTTTTCTATTGTGGTGTAGTATCTCACAGAACTCTTCCTCCTCAGAATCTGAATCAACGACATATGATGGGTCATGAGATGGTGAAGGAACGCGATAGCACTCAGACTTCTTAACCTTGTATGATGACTGTCGTAACTGATTGCCCATAAATTTTCTTATTTGACACCATTCTCCATCAGTTGACACAACAAGATAACGGTTCCTGGCTTTGGATTTGTTTCTATCACAAAATAGATACACTAAGTCTCCAACCTCAACCGTGGGTGTGGGAGGGTAATTCTGACAAGGGGCCTTAGACTTCTCACTGCTTGGGTGATTTGCGTTGCGAGATAGATGTTTCTGCAAAATGCACTCCCGATCTGATATAGGCAACTGACGGTTGGTGAACTGATCTCTCTGAGTTATTATCTCTCGTGCGGATAGTCCACCTTGACGAATAGTACAGTTAACAGATGCGACAGCTAGTGATAACACAAGAGAAGAAACTGCTCGTGCTGTAGGGTCAATTCTCAGTATGTGCTCACGTAGTTCTTGGACTGCACGCTCTGCAATTGGGTTTTTATTGGCATTTTTAAAACGTCCAATTTCAACTGAAATACGGTGGGACTGTAGTATCTTGTCATTCACAAGAGCCTGAAATCCTGGGGCTGGGTCAGTGCGGATGACTGCGAAGGGTCCATCCATTGGTCTAAGCTCTATGCAGGACTGGATAACTGCAGTGCGGAGGGTTTCCGCTTTCTTATCCTCAATGATTCGTGCGGTGGTGTAAGAAGAAATACACTCACGCATAATAAAGACAAGCTGTTTTTCTCGCTTCATAATGTCAGCAGCAAATAAGCCTCCTATAGTCTCAGGAGGATCTGATGTTGTTTGCTCAATAATAAAATTTGGAACCTTCTGAAGTGCAGAACACTGTGAGCATGCAGAGGTGATACTGTCAATCGCTTTGTCCATATCCAATGCGAAGAAAAACCGTTTCATGATAGTTTTCATTTGGTTGGCACTGGGGTGGGCGAGCTGTAAATGAATCGATGTAAGTAGTCCATGGAGTACTGATCGAGGGATTATGATTAACTCTTTAGATGGCACAAATGGGTCATTCCGCTTAACTACTAGTAATCCGTCAGAAGCTATAGTAGCGACACTGAGATAACGTTTAATATCTTTGATGTTGGTTGCTTTACGGGAAGGACGTGTACCCTGGCGAAGGTGGGAGCAAGTCCTCCTCAGGTCAGAGCACTCTGGTTGTATTGCTAACCAAGCAGATCTCGTTGTGAATGGTAACTTTGTGGAACCATTAAGAATGTCTGATACGGATGTGATGCGGACAACAGAGTCCATAGACTGTGCGACAAAAGAACAGATTTGACAGTTAGGTTCTATGCACTCAGGGGCGTTGCGACTTGAGTGGTTCGAGGGTAGGATGGCTGCCCCAGCAACGTGACGAACAGAAACCTGGTACCTGCTAACTGTTGACAAGAATGTGTACACACGAGGACTGGCAGAAAACTCTCCACGACATAATTTGTCATACGCCATCACACATGGTTTACTGTCTGTGAGAACACAACAGGGTCCTAATGACTGAACTATGTAAGGGCTGTAATGTTTGACAGCAGTCCCAATTGACAACGCTTCTACCTCACATGGAAGCCATGATACTTGGCACTTCCGCAGTTTGGCGCTGAAAAATCCGGCAAGAAGTAGCTTGTTGTCACCTCGTGAGATGTACAGCGTGGCACCAATGCCAGGCTTGCGCAAAGCACCGTCTGTTACTATCCAAAGGGTGTCCTTTGGATGTGGTATGTGAATGGTTTTGGTAGCCTTCAGGGCTTGTTGGGCTAGGTGAAAAGCATGGATCATATCATCAGACCACGAAATGGTGTCTTTGGAGTCTAAGCCTGCAATACACTCCTCCAATGGGGCTAGCAACGAAGAGCAGCCTGGTATTACTCGAGACAATACTTTATAGGCACCCAGAAAGCTACGCATGGCTTTTACCTTGGAAGGCATTTCACAGGATGTTAGAGTGGCTGTGCGATGAGGGCTAGCACTAAGGGTTCCTTGTTGCCAAATCCATCCCAAGATTGTTGTTCTGAGGGGTGCTATAACTGTCTTTGAGGCTGATAATTTGAGGTTGCATTTGTTCAAGGCTGTAAGAACCCTGGAAAAATTCTCAAGGAGCTGGTCTGGCGTGTCTGTTCCACAATAAAGATCATCTGCTAGCTTGACAACTATACCCTCTTCAAGCAGGTCACCCAAAACACGACATGTAAGCTCTTCTAGAGCTGTCTCAGATCCAGGCATTCCCATAGCTGAGCGGGTGTAGACACGGACGCCTCGGAATGGTGTAACAACTCCACGGTATTTCATGGAGCCTCTGGCAAGAGGGATTTGATAGAACGCTTTGGTAAGGTCTGTCATAGCAAGGTACTTCCATTGGCCAATTTTCCGCAGAATAGAATCAACATTTGGCATCAAAGAGGGTTGCGGCTTGCAGTAACGGGCTACCTCAGAGAAGGCAGTCACAAGTCGGAATCCACCAGATCCTTTCTTAACAAGAAATGAGGGGTTTAAGTACTCAACTGTGATCCCCAGCTCTTCGGGTTTCTTAAATACGCCGATGGCTTCAAGTTCATTAAATTGGGTTTGGAGTAATTCTAGTTGATTACGAGAATATTGCGGTAGTCGGGTCTCTGTGGGGGCATGACAGGTCCAATGTTTACCTCAGCCTTAAAGGATCCAGCGTATCCATTATAACCATCTGAGACAGGGCTAAAAACCAAGTCATTCTCTGCAAGAATATCCTTAAAGGCTTGAACAGTCTCTGAGGGAAGAACGCCATCAGGATCTACTGTGACTAGTGATGAGTATGGTGTTAAATGTCTGGAGTTGCTCTCAGAACTAGCATAGGTATCTGTCGACATGATGGGCACTGGCTCTGTTGATGGAACATATACCTGCCGGACATCACAGAGGTGTTCATGCTTGCGAACTGTTACAGGATCACTGTTAGTATTCTCAATGCCAATCTTGTTCCCAACACTGTGTACAATGGAAGGGGTAACAAGGGATCCTGAAAGGTGAGGTTCAACGGCAAGTAGACTATCACGCTTAAGTACAGACTCTGGAATGTCTACCTCTAGATAGTCCCCTGGCCACACGGTTGTAGAGGCCACTGTACGAAGAACATGTGCTTTGGTGCTGTTTAGGGCAGTTCTGTTAGCAGTGGTAACTGATCCATAAGTGTAAATAGTGTCATTTCCAATCAGTACTTGACGTTTGGATGGTCGAACAGCTATGTTGTTTGCCTCCATAAAAGGAATACCCGCAAGAACATCAACGTCTAGATTTTCGATCACTAGTCCTTCAAAGAAAAACGAGTGGGAATCTCTGGAGAAGCACAACTTTGTTTCACCCACAACCTTTAATGGTGAAGAGCCATCGGCTTGATGAGCTGATTGGTTGGTGGGGCTGACTTTTCCATTCAAGTTAGTCACAGTTGATGCTCTTATCATGTTCCCTGTAGCACCAGAGTCAATTGTGAGACGAACATGAGTGTGTTGAAAGAAAGCTTCTAGGTACGGTGACTGTCGAATAGACACACGGTTGCTAACTAAACTAACAGTAGGCTCAACCTGGGACTCCTCATCAAGGTTATCAATGTTAGAGTCAGTGTATTGATCTGCATCAAGGAAGCCAAGGATTTGTCTCGCTTTTCCCACGTATCTCCGGTCACTGTCTGGTAGAAAACGGCACTCGCTGAGGAAATGAGTACTGGTGCGCTTCGCTTATTTACATAATGGGCAGGAACGGTTTTGTGATTTCATCGGTGGTCTCTGACTATGTGAAATACGAATATCCTTATGAGGTTGAGTGAATGTGCGGAATGATCTGGCATCCTCGTTGTTGCGAATTTCCTCAAGAAGTGAGGGGAGAGCCTGAGATATTTCAGGCTTTATTGATGCCAATGTACGCACCCTAAGCTCTGTGCCATAGCGCTGCTTGACAAGTTGAGGCAGTGAGGGGTTTATTAAGCGAAGCCAGGTCAGAACGATGAGGTTCTCAACTGTGGGCGACATTTCCTCATCTTCGTCGATGTTCACGCCATGGTGTGTGATACCACCTTCTCTTTTGAGCAGGTTGTCATCAAGGAAGGCTAGAAGTCTCTGATAGAGATCTTCAGGACGCTCATCTTGGCGCAAAGTGATATCATTAAAATCGAGGAAATGGGCGCCGGATGACTGAAAACCAAAGTGTAACCTTATGGACTGCCATATTTGCTCCAAAGAAGTCGAGTTCTTCACTATTACATTGCGGGATATTACAGGACAGTAATTGGCGATCTGGCCAAGCATAAGGTCTAGAGTGGCTGATTTTTGCTGCGCTGTCCGGCGTTGGTTCTCTGGAATCGGGTCATCGTCATTTACAAAATTCCGATTCGGGTTAGCTTTCGATTTTTTGGCCCATTGTGCGTCATGAGATAAAAATGCAGCAAAGTTTGGATCAAGGGATAATGAGTATATCCCACCGCTGCCACCACGCCACGGTTGGAGAGAGTCCACAACAAACGTGTCACTGAAATACTCTTTATTTCCCCGAACACAAGCAATAAACAAACTAACAATATGGCGCCAAGCGGGTGAATGAATGCCCGTATTCCGAGCCCGATCATAACTCAACCAACACAGCTGATAACCGTGTTGGCGCCAGAATGAGTTATTGCGCTTTGTAACTCTCTCTTGCATTGGAGATATGAACAGCCTTCATTTGTTTTCAGTATGGCAGGAGGTGGAAATTGCAGTTTTTTCAATTTGTTCTTCAGAAGTTTGTCAATATTAGATGCTCTTTGTTCACTTGATTCACTACCACCATCTTTATCTTCAATTGTGCTAAAGGATTCCGGTTTATTTCGTGGAATGCAAATCCGTTTGATCTTTGCCAAAGTCACCGGACTCTAGCATCCAATCGACTACGTAGTCGTAGAGAAAGTAAATGTTGTGGAATTTGACGGTTTATTGCATCACATCCGATTAAAAAAATGACCAGGGAAACAGAAGGCTGACAGATATATTCATAGAAAATATGAAAAAGCCATGCCTGTTGCCGTGGTGGAACTTGTATTGACGTAAGTTTTCTATTTGGTTTAGAATCCAAATTCTAAAGTAAAGCCTGAATAAAATGTATCAGAAAATTGGCTTATAGTAAACATATGAGAACCCCAATTTATTTTATACTACCAGCCAGGCTAGTCAGCTATAGTGGTATACATGTAAGTAGTCCTGTCATTTACTCAAATTTACTGCATGGGTATACAATATAGAATACTAGTTAAGTATGTCCCTACCTAACATTCACTCAGGGAGTTTCTGATCATATTTACACAGAGTTCAGGATCTGTAAAATTGGGGAATACTTATAAAATCATGTTTCATGTGGACATTTTCAAAAGGACTAGGCTTAATTTATGATAATACATGTAATCATTAGTGATGACCTCTAGCGCGCGCGCTCTCTCTCTCTCTCTCTCTCTCTCTCTCTCTCTCTCTCTCTCTCTCTCTCTGACTGTCAAGTTTACAATAAAAACAAACATGTGAATGTCCTGTGTGCATTCTAGATAAAGATTGTTAAAATCAATTGGTGAGCCAGGCTACCTTCAAGTTTGTTTACATGTGGTATCCCCCACTGATATGTGATGGTTCTAATCTAAAGAAGAAATCACGAAAATATACTATTATGATTTAGAGTTTTCTCTGTAATTATGAACTTTAGGACACTTGATTGGGAAATATTAAATTATGAAAGTAGGAGGAAATTGATGATTTTGAATTGGGTCCTGTAACTGGGCCCTCAAATTTTAATACATATAGGTCCTGTCAACTGAAGTAAATTAATAAATATTAAATGTAAATTGTAATTCAAATATTTTTGAATTCTTACTTTTTGATCCAATAATCACATATTTTAGCCAAAGTACATGACCACTATTTTGTGTAATGTGTGCTTTAATTTCTTTGTTTCAGCTGTATGAGCATCATACTGTGCAAATCATCTAATTTAAAAGATGGAGTTGACCAAGGAGCTCACTTTGAGGAGGTAAGTATTCAGCATTAATACATACACATTGAGTGCATAATTTGAAATTCAAATTTGAATCCCAGTATTAGAAATCCTAAAACAAATTAATAGATGTGGGGAATGTGGTAGATTGGGTTTAGTTTCTTGATTAGAGCCTGCATGGAAACTGAATTCTCTAGAATAATCACATGAGGCCATCCATTTTTTATGCGACATGATGACTTGAAATGTTTTCATCACAACTTCTTAAAAAATTTTATACTTCACTTAGCATACTAAAAAAACCCAACTAGTTGTTTTGTTGCCAATGACGCGCATATAGATGTATACACATGTGTATGAGCTCAGTATCGTTTGTAAAAATGATCAATTTTAATTAGGTCAATGTTGAGAATCACTCAAGTGACCTACATATTGCTATTTGTCTGTGTCAGTCATCATAAGACAGACTGACATTTACAATTGAACATTAATATTTTTCTTGTTAACCACCCTTCCAATTCTTTTCAAATTTCTTTTAAGCATCTTTGGGAAATATAGATTGTAAATCAAAGGACTCTGGATTGACAGTACTTTTAAAAAATCTTCTTTACCAAAATTGAGAATTTTGTTTTAAAACCAGGGTTCGATTTCTTCGATTTTATGGAGAAAACTTTTTAAGATATACACTTCGTCAAATTGTAGAGTTGGGGAGGGGGAGGGTTATAAGCGTATTTGACATTTATTTGTGTCCAAATCATGCAATTAATATCAGTAGTAGTCTGTTTTTAAAACAACAGACACCTAGAATTAAGAGCACAATGAAAGCATGCATGTGATAAGGAGGGAGGGGGGGGGGATGACTTCATAATATTGCCTGAAAATTCTTGACAAGTAAATTTTTTTTTAATCCAAAGCTCAAGAAGGAAGGTGGCAATGGTTGATCTTTCAGTTCCATTCATCTGTTAAATCTAACATTCATGACAATACTTTAAAAAAAAAAAAAAAAAAAAAAAAAGATGGGAGTGGGTAGCAGTCTATTTATAGGACTATATCTGCACATAAAAAATAACCAACTTTGTAATAATAAAAGGGGCAGATCCATTGTTCAAATGTTGCTATGTGCCTGATGATTGTTTTTGTGCTCATTTGAGTAATTTAAGTGCAAGAAGAGCTGTAAGTTGATGTACACAAAATTTAATTTTCAAAACATTGAATCACATGCAAAACAAATATTTTAATGAAAATTTTACACTAGAGATGCCAATTCGAGATATAATAATTAACATGCTTTGTTTATTGGCATCTGGTGTTCATTTAGCAACAAGTAATTTTGTTCAGTGTGAAACGATGAATTGATAATATACATGTATGCGTTGGTTGTACATGTGTTTTTAGGCATATCTTATTGCATGTTTTTTGTGTTTGGTTGTCGAAAATATTGATAGAAATTAATAATGAAGAATTGCTGATATACTAAGGACATCATGATTCTGATCTAAAGAAATTGAGGAGTCAGTGAGGACTAGTTAATATTTACATACTTTGTTACATCATGACCATACAAACACACAAGGGCCACATATATGTAATTAGTGACTAAGACATTTTGTTCAGTTAAATACTATTTTCAAGTCATTACACTTAATTCTTAGAAAAATTCCTTAACTGGCAATTGATTGCAATCAGAAATTGCAAATTTTCTATTTAGTCCTTACTTGACACCATCAAATGAGGACCGCAATGTGCTGCGCGCTCCCTGTAATCAGGGGAAAATAACTCATATAGCATTGTGAAAAATGTAGCTCATTGATTATTCATATACGTTTGAAATATTTTATGGTTAACAAGATTTTTTACAATAACTATTGAAAAAGACTCAAACAAAATTTATGTTCATGTCATGCATAAATCTTATTAGAATCTTATGATGTCACAGGAGGGTGGAACAACCTTAAATAAAACTAGATGCTTATGAAGGAAAAGCAGAAAGGGGTACCAAAATTGCGAATTTCGAAAACATAGGGTTGTGAATGTGGGTCCAAAACAGTCATATAGTGTATAATATATAAATATTGCATGTATTTGAGGGTAACTTTGAAAATTTCAATGTTACCCTCAACTACATGCAATATTTGTTTTATTATACTGAATGTTATGTATACTGGAAAGCAGAAAAACTTACGTCTGTTTACATTTGATCAATCACTGTCGTGCGATATTTCGTATTTCAATGCGGGTACTCGCGTTTATTACAAACGCTCAAACGACGTCGTTGAGCAATCTACGGCGATCCGTACGCGCATAAATTTGACGCATGTGATAATTTTTTATAATATCACCCATTGTCAAGTACTGTTACCCGTTGCTAGATACTATCACCCTGGGTCGCGTGTTTTCTGTTCTCAGAGGGTAACAATATGTTTTTTCAAATGCTTCTCGACCAATCAGGTTCGAGTATTTTACATGAAAGTATAATAACATATTATATATTATGTTTTAAGTTCTTCATTAGTATGGGCACTTTCTGTGGAATTTATGTTTTAAGAACAACTCTTATTTAATATTACTGCTGAATATTGGAGTTTAGCTTATAAATATACAGAACAGGAAGATTTAATCTTCCTGTTCTGCATATTTATAAGCTAAATTCCAATATCATGGATTTCATAGCCCTTAGAGCTATAGTGATACTTTGAATTTTTTGAAATTTGATTAATACTCTGGTAACCAATAAGGTCTTAATTGTGGACCTCTTGTTTATTCATGAGTAGTAACACTATTAATTGTTCTTCAATACAGCATAAACACATGTATACAAACTGTATCAAAACATAACCGCCTTTAAGCCAATTCAACTTAATTAGTAGATTATCATCCAGGGTCACCAAAAAGTATGGGGCAGGTGGGTAATTTTATTTTTTAATTTTTATTTTCTGAGAAATATATTAATGACAAATGAGTTTTGTCAAAAGAAGTGCATAATTTAATGCCAGATATATCAATCGATGCTTATTTCACAGATGATTTTTGAGGGGCGGGCGGGGATGATAATCTATCAATTAAGTAATTAATTAAGTGGTAAAATTACTATTCTAGCATCATGAATGATCTTGTACATGTAAATGCAGGTAAAAGACAGTTTAATCAAATTGAATTAGGTGTGTACTGTATGGAAATGTGAAAAATAAGATGAACTTTTCAATATTTGTTCAACACATTTTTAGAACTTGAAGAGCAGAAGATGCATTCCATGACTCTTATATGATATAGAAGACAAAGGAGAGCTCTTGAGAATGGAAAAAAAACCTGCGAGTTTTACAGTCAATGAACACACCTCACGACACAAGTCCATCCTGATTCAGTAAAGTGGTAGTCTATTCTTCAAAGGACACACCATGACTTAGTTAAGATCAAGTTTTGGTGTCAGAAGACCAATGTAACTAAAACATTGCAAAATTAACAGGCTAGAACTCCTGCAAGTGTCTTATGTGAGCATACTGAATAAAGATTCATTACTGAACAGTTGAAGGAAAATCACTATTATAATGATTTCAAAAAAAAAAGATGATTGTGTTGTTTGGATAACATTGTGATCCATGTTTGTTGAATAAACAACTTTGCAAAAATTAGTTGTTCTGTGTTAATATTATAAATTTAATAATTACTGGTATGTCAACATAGATTACAGTAACACTGAACAAACTTCAATAAATTTTAAAGTTTCATGCAGTTTCTGCAGTAGAAAATGACACCTATTGATTTTCTGGTCCAAAGGTCACCGGGTGCAATACAATACTCTGTACAATTGATGTCTGACCAGTTTCTTCAGAACCCTTTGATTGATAGTGATATTTCATACAGGGGTTGGTCACTGGTAGTATATGACCCCCATTGATTTCAGGTCAAAAGATTAAAAATGGCTAGGTGCAATGTAGCTAGTACTCTATGCAATGGTGTCCTCCCAATATCTTGAGCCTGTTTTTCAATTATGATATTTCATATGTTGGTTGGTTATGAATAGTAGATTACCCCTAATGATTTCCAGGTCAAAGGTCAGCAAGTACAAGGCAGTACACTACAATAAACAATTTATTGGTATCTGCCCAATATCTTGAGAAGACTATTTTTATAGTGATGCTATTCCATGCATGGGTTGGTCACTGGTTATAGAGACCTTTGGTGATTTTCAGTTCAAAAGGTCACCTTGGAAATGCAGTGATGTACTCCATGCATTTGATGTCATCTAGAATGGTACATTATGCAATTTCTGTATGCTCAAACTTCAGAGAAAAGGGAAATTTTCCACCTTTAACCATTCACCAAAATTTTATGAAATATAATAAAGAAGCAAACATTAACACATTGATGCATGTCCCTGGCACTCCCTTGCTATGACTGTGGTAGTATAAAAATTAACACAAGTATACAGATGGCATAGCTGAGGAGGTATATATGTTTTGCAAACAATTCTTGTTATGGTATTCGTGTGCTTAATTCTTTATCTAGAGATGGAAAATAGTTTACATGGCAATACAGTACATGTAATATAGCTTGTTTATGGAAATGATTGCAAAATCTACTTGGTGGTTGGGGAGGGGGTCCTACTGAATTACAGTTTATGTTTACATGTTTGTTTGTTTTTTTATCACTTTAACTAATTTTTATTAATATGATAAACTTCTCCAAGTTTATTTTTGAAATATCTATTGCTCATATTGTTCATTTTGACTGAAAATGGTGTAGGTTTGTATTATTTGTATTAGTATGAATTTCTGGCAAAATGCCCAAATCTACAGTTTTCATGCTACAATATATCAATTGCACTAAGTTTCACCATTAATCTTTCTATATATATTAAGAGTCTTTGATATGGACATCCTTTGATGACAGTTGATATATTTTCCAAATTATCTAAATTCATCAACGAAATCCAACAAAAAAATCACTTTTTGGCAAAGTGCCAAATCATAATACATTGGTACAGCGGCCAGTAACACACTCTTTACCATAGGTGGATATAGATATCATAAATAAGGAGGGAATTTGATGGGGAGTCGAGATTTATGGAGAGAATTAGTTGTCTTTTTTATTTTTAATATACCACAAGGGCAAAACATGGGTAAAACGGGCTGAATTTTGCAGTTCAATTAGCCCTCATAGACTGCTGTCGGTTTCCATGGTAACGGATGGTAGAAATGTGGTGGTGGGGTTAAAATTATGCAAGATGGTGCAAGTAAAGTTAATGCTGTGAAAATCAAAGAAATCTGTGACATTGAGTGGCCAGACCCTATCTGATTTCTTTGATTTTTACATAGAATTGATCAAAAAGCCGAAAGCACTAACAATGAAATGTTATTCGAGTTTTGTGCTTCTTGACTTTTATTATTGGATATATATACATGTATATACACACACACACATATATATATATATATATATATATATATATATATATATATATATATATATATATAAAAGCACTGAAAAGGCCACGACACTGTTATATATATTAATTGACATTACTTTCATCATACAATTCATACAATGAATGCATGTTTGTTGCAAACTAGTTCGATCCGGTTTTTTAGTACCACCTGTCTGTGTTATCATTACCAAATATGGAGCATCATCAAGATTTTAAAAAGCACAGTCACCTGAAGTGTGGATAGCTTGTATATATGTTATGTACAACCACAGGCACGTGAAGTGTGAATAGCTTGTATAGATCTTATGTAAAACCACAGACACCTGAAGCGTGGATAGCTTGTAGAGATCTTATATGTACAACTACAGACACCTGAAGCGTGGATAGCTTGTAGAGATCTTATATGTACAACTACAGACACCTGAAGCGTGGATAGCTTGTATATATCTTATCTATAACCACAGACACCTGAAGTGTGGATAGCTTGTATAGATCTTATATGTACAACTACAGACACCTGAAGTGTGGATAGCTTGTATAGATCTTATGTACAACCACAGGCACGTGAAGTGTGAATAGCTTGTATAGATCTTATATGTACAACTACAGACACCTGAAGTGTGAATAGCTTGTATAGATCTTATGTACAACCACAGACACCTGAAGTGTGGATAGCTTGTATAGATCTTATATGTACAACTACAGACACCTGAAGTGTGAATAGCTTGTATAGATCTTATGTACAACCACAGACACCTGAAGTGTGGATAGCTTGTATAGATCTTATGTACAACCACAGACACCTGAAGCGTGGATAGCTTGTATAGATCTTATGTACATACCCCCTTTTTCCAGAATGAAATTATTTTATACAGAACCAAAAATGTACCCAAAATATGTTATTTCCCCACCGATCACCCTCATAAGTCGTTCTGGATAGTCAATTTGTACCTTCTGTAAGCTTTAGAGATGACCACTTGTGATATACTAATATATAACATAAATATTTTTATGGTATTACAGAGTTCGGGCCCAAAACGGGCTTAGCTCCTGTGTGGAAAGCCTAATAGAAGTACATGTACATATATACATTAGGAAACAAAATTATATATACAATTAAAGAGACACGTCTCAATTTGTTAGAACAAAGGAGACCTGCATTGGACAATTTCGTTACCTAAAATCTAGCAAGTGTCACTCCTTTGGAAATTCCTGTCTCGGGGTATGCACTATATCGATTGTGACCCGATTTCTTTATTTAATAGTTAGATTTAAATGACACCAACCAGAAAAAAGTCAGACATTCTACAGTTACCTACCTTTATCATTCTGCACTTTTGGCTTGAGTTTCTTCTTGAAAAGTTTTTTTTTAAACATAACTGAAAATTAAACATAGAATGTCTCGACATAGGGTTCTATGCTGCTGTTGTCAAGTTTACATCAGAGACGTTTAAAATATATGTCTCTGTTTACATCAATGAAATTTGAACTTTTGCATCAAAACAATTTATACGATAGCTCCGATAACATAAAGTGTTGTGAACAACATATAACGACTTAGTAGCTTAGAAGCTCACACATATATTGAAAATACATGGAGGACTTACTTCAGCCACACGGATTCCCCAATGGCGGCGATTTCTAGGTCATTTAATAAACATGTGGAATTCCAGTGTGTCACACGGTTTAAAAAGACTGGAGTTGTCGGAAATTCAGTGGAGCGTAGAATCCAAACCCTTGATCTCCGACTGCACAGGTGAGTGATTCTCTACTCCTGCACGTAATCTGCAGGTAGCATATGCATACATGTACATTGTATATATAAAGCACCAAAATGTCCAATGATTGGATTGTCAAATTTTTGGGACGACCTGCCCCTTCTTCAGGACGGTGGAATATTTTCGTAGAAATGAAAACTAAATGCATAAAAAAACAAAAGCCAATGCAAACCAGCGCTAAAACTAAATTACAAAGGCTGAGATAAAAGAGCTTCACTGAATGTTACATGGAGAACGTAAAAAAAAAACGTCTGATCTGAAAACGAGTCTAGACTGAATGAAGTTATATAATCTATTGTCTATTTAAAGGGACTGATTCACGATTTTCCCCAAAATTTTGTTTTTCACTTTTAATGATCAAAATCTTCTGTCTAATATGTTTAAAAGATTTCACATAGAAATTAAGGTTATACATTATCACAGAAGCATATTTTAGGGAGTTTATTATTTGTTTTGTAAACAAAGATTGTGGTATGTTATTGTTTACGAAATTTTCAAAAGAAATGGATATTGATAAAAGTTTATCATATCTTTCACATTTCAACCGTTCTTTGGGTAAAATGTGTCATCTAAAAGTTAAAATTTGTGACTCTGCAAGATTAAGATGCTTTATATTACAAAATTATTGTTTCCCTGGTTTGTTTGTATACATTAAAAGACTTGAGTCTTTGTTTACATAACACATATTTAAGGCTAAAATATTGCTTTTATTCTTGCATTCAGAAAGTCAAAAGTTTGGCTGTCAACATTAAATGAGTTATATTTTCAATGTTGAACATCAAAAATGAAAAATATTTTTCTCAAAAATCGTGAACCAGTCCCTTTGGTGTTTTATATACACAGCTGAATTCACACACTACGAAAGAATAACAAATATCAATAATCTACATTGTTAACAAGAATGATATACGAATTGATATACTGAATTAAGAAAAAATGTTGTTTTTGTTGCAAGCGTATACATATATAACTAAAACTGACACGAATCTGGAATTGTCGAAATATACCCATCCCTTCATCAGGACGATAGAATATTTACATAGAAACAGAAAGTCACTTTAATGTGATAAAGATAGAGACAAACTATAGCATTAAAACTAAACAACACCGGCTAGAAAAAAAAACAACATATGTCTACATACTTATTCAAATCGTCATTTTTAAGGAGCATACTACGTATGTTCTTAAATTAGCTGTTACGTGGAGCAAGCCCATGTCATGCGATAAATCAACAAAGTGTCGGTAGTGAAACTGAGGAAGTAACCAAGAATATTTAGAATAAAGTATCTGAGTACTGTAGTTGCAAGATTTGATTATTAAAAAACATATTCCGTAAGAGTGAAATTAAAAGATATTTCTTCGTGTAATCAAAAAAAAGGTTAGTGCATAAATTGACGAAAATAACATTTACATGTAGGTATCTGCTTTCGTACATTTGAGTACGTAATTACAGGAACATAGACGACTATTTAAAAACATATCCTGATCCATTCTACTCCAGGTGTCTTTCTATAACTCCAAAATCATATTACTTTGAGAATTTGTGATTGAGAATTACAAGACTTCAGAAAACTTTGATTAACATGTTGTTGAGTCGGTTCGCGTAGCGAGCTACCCCATGGCATCGCGTCCGTCCCGCGGATTCACCGCTTCACAACCACCTTAGCCATAGTTTGACTGGAAGTGTATGTTTTGTTAGATAAAATCATTGCCATGCACATACAATTCTTAATAATGTGAATGGAATGCACACAATATGGAAATAATTTAGAATCGGGCATCGACCAAGCAGGTCTGCAACTAAATACATTTGGGAGAAAAAGAGACTCTACGGATATGAAAGCAGACACTGTAAGGGCGGATCCAGAGGGGGGCAGGGGTGTGTGGAACACCCCCCCCCCCCCCACACACACACACACTTTTTGCGGACCAAAAAATTTAAGATTTATTCAATTTTAACGAGTCTTCCAGTCAAAATGATATTAAAGGTGGATACTTGCATGTAATTACATCATTAAAATTTATCAATTTAACACCAGTATGAAAGGCGAAGATAATGAACAGTGATCAATCTTACAACACCTGTAAGCAATACAAAATCGAGTTGGGCAAACATGGACCCCTGGACACATCAGAGGTGGGATCAGGTGCCTAGGAGGAGTAAGCATCCCCTGTCGACTGGTCACACCCGCCTTGAGCCCTATATTTTGGTCAGGTAAACGGAGTATATCATTTTTATTAATTCTAGGATAAATAAGACGACACACTGATATATATTTACGATATTTTCGTCAGACACAAGTATCGCTTAAGAATTCTTAAAATGTATATACACACAAGTGTTGTTTAAGAAGTATGAGAATTTGAAATTGAAAAAAAGTGCTAGGAAATGTTCAGTATGCAGGATTTTGCACCATTAACCCCAGAGCTTCTGGGGGCCCAGGCGGCCCTCAAGGGCAGACCTCTGGCCTATTTAGAGTAACCTTTACATCCGCTTTTTTTTTTTAAATTTATTTCATTGGGAAAGAAGATCTGAGTATGGCAATGAGAATGAGTTTATTATGACTAGAACTTTGGTTACAAGTAGTAAATAAACTAAATAAATTGTCTCAAGATCTCCTTAAGATGCTATGTATACCAACAAAGGGTGTAGACCTAACTTGAGTAGGGGCGGATATTGTGAAAAGTACGTGAAAGATTAAGTGTTGGAACACCCCCCCCCCCCTCTTTCACAAATTCCTGGATCCGCCTATGCAATGCATGTCTTTTGTGGAATTTAATTTTTTTTTAACGATATATGATATATTAAAATCTTAGCCAATCAATAATGGTGAAAGACTTATGAAGTGTATCGAAATAATATATTTTTAATTGTGCATGGCTACAAGTGGTAGGGTTAAACCCCGGGTTAGATGAATAAGAACTTCGACTTTCCGTGAAAATAAATGATATGGCGATTCATTAATTAATATTCTAACAGAATTCTGACGAAAATATATCTTAAATGAATTAACGAATCCTATATTTGCTTTGTTTGAATAAATACACTACGAACGTGTTAACATCATTTACATCCGCACGTGGTACATTTTTGAGGGAATATTTCATGTGAACAGAAAGAAGGAAGAGGCGATCAAGATATTTGAAAACTTTGAACAAGAGAACCATTTGGCCATTGCTCGTTACTGAGATACCTCTTTGCGCTCGGTCACATCCTGTTCCTACGCAATGTAGTTTACCGAAGTTCAGGAACTGGAAGAGATCTACAAGATTCTGGCATACATGTATACTAGAAAGGAATTCATATTCCAGTCGTGTAGTATTGCTGTCATTGCATCTACAGTACAATACTAAGACAACTGAGAAGAGGCAAGCCCCCTAACAATGGCTCCGTATTTTTGTGTACTGTTGTTTCTCCGAAATTCTTTTAGAATGTCTATGATACTGACTTCTTCCCCAGCGAGTATCAAAAAGAAAAGATGAGCAAATGAAACTAATGTACATTGTATTTATTTTTAGTGTATACAGCTGACTGCAACTAACATCTCGATTTTGAATAAAATTGGATTCTGTCTGTGATTAAATACTTTATATACGCTACAACATTTAATGGGTAAATGAACAAGTGAAGATCACAGACAGTGATCAATCTAAAAAAAAAAAAACACTTGAAAGAATACAAATTAAGAGAAGGACAAACAAGGTACCTTGGACATACCAGGGATAGGATCAGGTGTCAAGGAGAACTAAGCATCCCCTGACGACTGGTCGGTGCCGCCGTGAGCTCCATCTTTGATCAAGTCATACAGAGCAATCCATATTAAAATCAATATGTAAAGAAAGGCCCATTTTAAATTTGTATGAAACACGTAAAACAGCATTCAACCTCGCGATAGCTTATATTTGCAACTTTGATCATTATAACGACCATAGAATTGGCGAAATTATTACTTTTAACGAGAACATTGAAAGCCCTGTAACATCAACTTATTTGTCAGTAGCATGCCTTAAGAATCACGCAACTAATAATTATTAATAAAATATTTAAAAGGTTGAAATCGAAGGCAAATATACTATTTGTAATGAATTTTAAATTTTAAATCAGGCTTGGTGGTCTGCATAATTAAGGAATCAGATCTTGCTGATTTAGATCTCGATGATATTGTTGACCTACATGTAACTGAGAATGAAAAAAGCTCATACTTTCGATTTTGTTTTCCTGGGAGAGGAGCAGTTCTCTCGACTTTTGTAGTTCTTCTTATCGGATGACTCAGCTTTGTCAGGCATACTTTTTAGTTAAATCGCGACAGGAATATTCGCAATATTAAAAAAAAAAATCCGATGTCGGCGATTTTTTATTTTCAAAATGATAATCGATTATTCACATCGTTTTAGTCATAGCAACAGACAATCGAAAGTCGGCGATTATCAGTATATCACTAGGACACCACCTATCATATTATAAAAGATTAAGTGGTTATTGCTTAAAATAAAAAAGGAGTTTGAGGAAGAGGAAAGTGCGACAGTCAGACGGACCTGGGGCGCGTTTTACAAAAGAACTTACGACTTACGACCAAGTTTACACACTGGAATTTTCTAGTTTATTGTAAGATCATTCACTCCAAATGCAAAATATCTTTTTTAATATTGAAAACTAAGCCTCAGAAAAGTTTTACTTCATTCACTCAAAGTAATAACAGTGTAATGCAATTTAAGACTTGTGACTTCGTCGTAAGTTGTTTTGTAAAACGGGCCCCTGGTTTCCAACAAGGTACCCGAACTTTCTTCTGAAAGTGCGAGTATAAAAGCCAAGTAAAGGTAATCAAAAGTTCCGAGATATTTCAACCTCGTTTAAACCTCAAAATAGTGTTTGTTTTCATGCAGGTCAGATGTCCTGTTGTGTGCAATATGTAAAATGCGAACTTTTAGATCTGTACCAACAGTATGAATGCTATAGTTTTTCCAAATATAGAAAAAGCGATTGATAGTGTTTTAGCAACTACAAGCACTAAGTCATTTATTGAGCGGTTTCCTGGGTGGCAAGGCAGGTTTAATGTCAGTTTCCGTTTCGTTCACATAAACTGAATTTGATTGTTTTGTATTGTCACGTTCTTCTCTCTTCACCTCATCAATATTTCTCACTTGTTCACCATTTTCTTCTTTTACAATGTAGAATGTCGGCTGGGACCTATTTTTAGGTTTGGGAAGAATATTGGGTTTCGTTTTTATAGCTGGCAATTTCCCATAAAAATCTGAGCCTTTCTCGGTGTCTCCCAAACCTTCATTGATATAATGTGCAACACCAGATTCAGATGTACAATCGAAATCGGATCCTCTCTCTGTGTCTCTGAGATTCTGGGTTGAAGTTCTACTCTCATAATCTGAGCTTTTACAGGTTTCCCCAATTCTTCTTTGAGACGTATTTGATGCAGACTCGGAGAAGTCTGAACTTTCATAAACGGAATCTTTCTCAAAGTCACGTACGTTATCCACACAAGTTCTTGGGTTTTCCGACTTTAGCTGATTGTCCCGTCGCAATGGAGGAGGTGGAGGAGGTGATGTGTCATTTTTATGACCACTGGTGTGGGGGGTTCTGACGGGTCTTTGGTTGATTCCATTAAATGCATTCTTGGTTCCTTCTGGTTTGGGTGGAAGCGGAGGGAATGAGGCTTTGTTAATTTGGAAAGACTTTTGCTCCTTCACATTTTCATATGCATTACTTTGGCGAATTTGTTTCTTTGGTGGAACTGTCTGAGCAGACTGTTCCTCCACATTTACAGTTTCACTGTCATCACTTTGTGGAATCATTGGAAGAGGACGTATTTTGCATGAATTTTCATCCGTTGAGACAACGTTTTGAAATTCTGTTGATGGCAACGGTAGTGGTGTTCTATGAACAGGTGGGATATATTTATCGATGTCAGGTAACGGTGGTGGTCTTCTGGGAACAGGTGTGATACTTTCATCATTGTCATGTAACGATGGTGGTCTTCTAGGAACAGGTGGGATACTGTCATCACTGTCAGGTAACGGTGGTGGTCTTCTAGGAACAGGTGGGATACTGTCAGCATTGTCATATATTTACATTTGCCAATGCACTTCCTTATATGACAGTACTAATGAAATTGATGTTCAATTTCGTGTGACATGAATTTGGTCACGTGATCAGTTTGTTCGTGCGTATGAATACAATCACCGCTTCAAAAGTCAGTTCCTGTATTTTCACCTGGCTTCTTGTATAAATGCAATGCAGTGGGGGATTTAGACCCCCCCCCTCTCGCCACAAATTTAAATAATAGAAATAGTGTGAGTAAAATTCGAGATTAGTAAAATTCGAGATTGGCACCCAAAATGGCTAGGCATTTTGGCTAATACTTGACTTTCACACACACCCTTTCGTTAACCCTGGATCCGCCACTGCAATGACATCATAACAGAAATAAACGCAGCAGGGTATTTATAGTTTATTTTGTAAACAAACAAGAATTTCATCAATTTATAAAAGAGAAACGTTAAACACATATCGCTCTGTTGTTTCATTTTATACAGTTTTAAATACCGTCTGCAACTTCTGCATGGCAAATTTATAAAATAAAGTTCTATGAACATGTAGGCAGAGTTATAAGCCTACATGTATTTACTTCATGATGATAAGTTAACCTGTTGTTTCCTGGCAACTTCCATCACGGCTATGACTCGTCATGATTATAAGTGAGGCTGGTTTCGAGGCTCGAAAAATTTACATGTTCATGTCAGGGTACCGGTGCGAGTCTTCATTAAAATCCTACAACAGAAATCTCTCAAGTAAACAAAAACTCCGTCAGTTCGTTTTCATTTTATTTGACACACACTGAAGGTAAATGAAAGACGCAACCTACCTGCACTTGGTCTAAATCTCTCCTACGGTCTTGAATCGTCTCCTGCATGGCTACAACCACGAGTCCTAACGATGAACATACCGTTGTTTCTTTCTAAAAACCTGACCAAGAGCTTAACGTTAACTTGACCCATCATATTCACCATCAATTCTCTCAGATCCTTTGAATTTCTGTCGAAATCTGTGATCAACAATTGCGTTTTCAACTTAGTAAGCTAGACCGACGCCAGTTTCTCCATCGCTGATCGCGACCAAATCACACCACGGATGTAGTTTACTCCGCTCTTCTTGTCATTTCAGTTAACTTTACGCTCTACATTACCTTTATTTTTACACATGTTTCGTCTTCTTTTTTTTAACATTTTCAATTAAATATCTATATCTTATATTCTCTTTGATATTGTTCCTAATTTTTTATTCGATAAAACTCTTATGAACTATATTTTGTGTTCTACGATCGTTATTTTTGTCATCTGCTACATAATCATGGAAGCTCGGTAAGAACACAAATCAAAATAGAAAATATAAATATAAGAAATAAAATATCATTTTTGAATGTTATTGGGATATGACATGAAGTTGGTACCTGATCAAATCTACTATAACGCCCTTTAGAAATAAAACCCCCCCAAAAAACAAGTCAGCTAAAAGAGAAGCACAATTCGTATCCATGGGAATTCCAACAAACTGTTAGAAGACCTGATCACCAAAGACTAAGAAGATATTGGTAATCTATTAGTTTTCTAATTTAATTACTTTTCACAAATGAAAGCATCCAAAAATGAAATTAATGCATAACTTGAGCAGATTCAGAAGGGTGGGGAATAATTCAAATAACATGTATATAATATTCATTGTGGTATTTTTCAGGGTTGTGTCATTTTATAATTGTGAGAATTGGTAAAATATAAGGTGTCAATAAATAAAAGGATTAATACTCTCCATCAGATATATAACTGCCTGAAGAGGCATTCAAGTAGAAAGCGCTAAGAGTGAAATGTTATTCCAGTTTTGTGTTTCTTGACTTTTATTATTGGATATATACAAGTACAGTGTATATATGCTTTTATTTTACTTCGACATTGATGGAATCCTCTGTTCATTTTGTAAAAGATGTTCTCATATTAATGATTACATTCTGCAGTAACTGCACTTGATTTGAAGGGTTTTTTTCCCCCTAAAGATATGTCCCTAAATACAAACCTAATAATATTCTACACTTTATACCCCTATTTGTGACTCCCTGTGTGTGTGTTACAATTAAACAGTTTAGACCCTGTGCGTGTGTTTGTGTGTGTTACAATTCAAACAGTTTAGACATTGTGTGTGTTTTTGTGTATGTTACAATTCAAACAGTTTAGACATTGTGTGTGTTTTTGTGTATGTTACAATTCAAACAGTTTAGACATTGTGTGTGTTTATGTGCTTTACAATTAAACAGTTTAGACCCTGTGTGTGTGTGTGTGTTTGTGTGTGTTACAATTCAAACAGTTTAGACATTGTGTGTGTGTTTGTGTGTGTTACAATTCAAACAGTTTAGACATTGTGTGTGTGTTTGTTACAATTAAACAGTTCAGACCCTGTGTGTGTGTCTGTGTATGTTACAATTCAAACAGTTTAGACATTGTGTGTGTGTTTGTGTATGTTACAATTCAAACAGTTGAGACCCTGTGTTTGTGTGTGTGTGTTACAATTCAAACAGTTTAGACTTACACAGGTTCAGGATGCATTTGTACTTATTACAGTTTGGGCACTTACTGTTCTAATAGCATAGATCTGTATTGTTTTCCAGATTACTTAGTCATTTAAAAGAGGCTGAAGATAAAGAAATTCTTCTTCAAGACACATTCTTTCGATATCAATTTGAAAGTATTGAAAATAGTGAGGAGAGTGCAGCATGTATATGTGATTGGCAATTATCAAATATATCTTCCCTAGAGCAACAATTTTCAGAAGAAAGAAAAATGGGGAAAAGTTTACTGTAATTAAAGGATTGTGTTATACAGATATTGAAAATGAGGGAAATGTTGAATTTGACAATTTACTACAAATTTTACCAAGTCATGTCACTATTCTAAAAACAAGTGCAGAAGAAATAAATTTTAACTTCCCAATGAGCATTGAAATTAATGGACTTAACTTGCAGCTTTGTGTGAAGTTAAGAAGAAATGGAACATGGTCATTTAGAATTGGAAATCAAATTATTGATCTGAAGTCCATGAAAATGGACACAACTTACATACAGAGTCGAGAAGAAATTGATGTTATTTTGAAAAGTTGTAATTTGTTCAGATTTTGTGAGGGTGTTGCAATTAACAGTTCAGTTATTTGCACTCGATATCACACAATAGAGATATTTTCAAAAAACAATGAAAAGGGGATCAGAACATTGCGATCTCTATCATGCAAAAAGGTTGTGTCATTGACAGGAAAATCATCTCAATGTGCATCGTGTCAAAGGATGACATTTTCAGATAAAGGACAAATGCAAAGAATTTATCTTCAAGAGAATACAAATAAAACTAATTCAGAAGAAAATGATATCAAGAAGCTTATGCCAGGAGCACCTGATGAAATGATAATTTTTCTTAAGTCCCAAGCTCAGAATGTTCAAAGAGATCCCAGAGGGAGAAGATGGCTGAAAGAAGTAATTTCTGCCAGTTTAGATGTAAAACTTATACGGTACCAATTTTGATGCACCAGATGCACATTTCGACAAATAATGTCTCTTCAGTGATGCTCAACCGAAATGTTTGAAATCCGAAATAACAATGAAGTTTTAGAGCTATTATATAGCCAAAAAGTGGAGCCAAATTTGTCCAAGGATAAGACTATGCATGAGGGAGATAATCCTTAATTTTGAAATAAATTTCTAAATTTTATAACAGCAATTAAATATACATCCGTATTTTCAAGCTAGTAACGAAATACTTAGCTACTGGGCTGTAGAGACCCTCGGGGACTAACAGTCCACCAGCAGAGGCTTCGACCCAGGGGTCATAATGTAAAACTTATACGGTACCAATTTTGATCTATACAATAGGTCACCCTTTGCATATGACTCTCTCTATCGAAGTAAGCTGATAATTCTACCATCGCCATCTTTATTGATACTCTATAAAAAGAATATTTGTATACATGATGGAATTGCTATCAGTTAAACACTAGGTTATCTTGCATGCAGTTATCTCAATTAAGTTTCAACTTTGATATCATGAGTATAATATAATTCATATGTAACCTTTCAATGGTCATTCCTTGTGATTTATGAACCGTTACAGCATAGGCCAACTTGATTGGGATTTGTTTCCTCTCTGCAAGATTTCTCTTGTGAATGGGACTATAAACTGTAAGAAAATTTTATAAAATACAATTTGTATTCTCTCATAGCATTTCAGGTTACAAGTGTGTGAATCAAACATTTGGTCAGTATTACATAAACAAAGTTAGGTTACCTGAAAATGTTTCCTTCTGCAATCGTATTGTTGTATTTATAGAAGGAAACTGTACAACTGGACCGTCTGCTTCGCCATTCACAACTGTGCCCCTCAGTCCATTTACAAGTTTTTCAGTTAGGTTACACAGTAGCATAACGGGGCTTCCCACTTTGATCCAAAGGGAACTGGGAGCAAGGACCCTTTGGAGGTACTTGGCTTCTCCTGTATCCTCAGCCTGATACTTGAAGAGATATCCTGGTGCTGATAAAACTCTGCCCCTGTTGTAGGAATCGGTCAGCTCATTAGTAGCAAACAGTTCAAGAGATATGTCTCCTGGTTTATCTACTGGTTTTTGAAGTCCATGCAAAAAGTTGAACGTTTCTGGTGTTGAGATGCCCCTCGACACTTCATTCACACAGTTAATGAATTTTATATCTGACTGTCTCATCACCGCACTCAAAATAACTTTATGTGAAATAGCACTTGTAAAATTGTGACTCTGAAAACAGAATTCCCCTTCATCTGAATACAGTTTATTTCGCACAGGTGGTAATTGATAAAAATCCCCACTGAGAATAATTTGTATTCCACCAAATAACAGTTCTTCATTCTTCAATGAGCACACTGCTTTAACTTGGTTGAAAAGCCTTTCGGATAGCATAGATATTTCATCTACTATGAGTACTTCGGTTTTGCAAATCCGATCAAATGTCTTTGCGATAATTCTTTATTCTTGATTTTATGTTGACCAGTTCATGTCTGCATTAAAAGAAACAACCACATATTAACTCATCTATCTTTATACATAATTATTTAAGAAATTATGCTTGGTTTTATACTATATAGGTTTGAACGTGGTACCTTTTTATTGATAAAGCTCATTTGTATCATGAATGAATGCAATTCTAATAGTAGTATGACACTATAGTCAACCCGAAACTAGTTTACCGTACATCATACAGTGAAGATTCAATCCATTCCACAACCCTTCTCCACTTATCTTACATTCACGTGTATGTAATTATGATACTGGTTATGAGATCCTGAGGTAAAGTTATTGGAACAATCTGATTAAAATCGGATCTTTGATCTACTCCAGTATAATGCATAACGATATGAAATTAACAGTACTACCACAAAACATTCAAGTCTAGCTGGTTTCTATTCGAAATACTCTCTGTAATTTTATTGTGGGGGTGGAGGGTGGGGGTAGGGGGGGGTAGTCCACCACACAATTTTCTAACTACATTAGAGCAGAAAAAGACACTTTAGAATTGTTTCTCTAATGTGGTGTCCCTTTCCTCTCATCTACGCCACAGGGGTTTGCCCTGTTTGAGAAATGTTGTAAACAAAACTAATTTCAAAATGTGATATTGTTTATCATATTTTTTTAACGGAAGCAAGTACCTGTGTCTACAACAGTACAAGCCCTTGTAGTCGGTGCATACACCCCACCCCGAATATTGAAATTCTTTAATACTAGCTAGGAGGGCAAAGGTCAGTGGGGCCGGACCCCCCACCCCACCCACCCACCCCTCTTGACAGAACATTTTGCTTAAAAAAGGTAAAAATAACACATTTTGAGGGTGGACCCCCAACCCCCTTTGAAAACCAAAATTAATGTCTAAAAAATTCCTGGATCCGCCCCTGAAGGGTTTATGTCCTACTTCACTTGTGATTACACAACAAACAAAAACGTTATCACTTACCTCCCATCGTCTATCCCCACCCAGCTATGAATTGTTCTGGCATTGGTCCACTCGGGGAGATTTGTGCATGCAATGCCCGTGGTACAAACACAACTCACGTTAATACCTTTCTTCAAGAAATGTCTACATACCTCTCCTATCAAAAAGGTTTTTTCCTGTTCCCGCCTGGCCACCGATGAAAACATTGTGTCCAGCGATTGCTAAATTAAAAGCAATTTCCTGAGATTTCGTGAGACCGTCCATTGTCAAATTGACTTTTCCTTTAAAACGTAATGAAACCTCTGGTGAGAACCCGAAAAAGTCCGGGAAAATTTTGACCAATCACAGTCCACTTAACAACTATTCATTGAATCGGACAAAATGGCTGTGACAGTTGTGAAAGCAGACGTATTTAAAAACTTTAGTCGATCGGGACTATTTGAGACTTTCAAATACGAACTGAGGTAAGAAATTCATCTTAAAACAGTCATAGGATGATGTCTATGTTATGCATTTGTGCGGTACAGGCCTGACACACTCTGTTTACTCTTGTAAATCACCGGGCCCAGCTAAATCTCGACCTCGCGAAACCCACCGGATTTTTAAATTAATTTCTGCATATCTTTGGAAATATACGGAATTTCGGAATGAAATTTGGCAGATATGTGGAAAAGTTCTATACAAATAGATAAGACAACAAAGTATTATTATAAAACTTTTTTTTTTTACGGTGAAGTGAGGTACCCTGTGGAAAGAGTTCTATACCTTTACTCTTATATATAGTAATTAGGCCCCAAGCGATATAAGTGCCTGTGGTATGTACTGGGACTTATGATATGGTATGGTATGGTATGAAATTTTGAAGTATGGAAATGTAGTGAAGTAACCATTCAAAGCAATTTTCATAGGTAAAATGAAGTGTTATAATATTTCCTTTTTTTCTCTCCTGAAATGATAAATCGAAATAATTACTGTCGTATATCAAATTATATTTAGCACTGAACAAATTAAATTTGTAAGAATTTAGTTTAATTTTCTGTTTTCAGGAAAAATTATTTCCATAGACATAATTGGAATTCGTGTTTATTTATATATTGAATTAAATCTTAATATATAATATTTCTATCATAAGACAATAAATGATATTCAAGAATGTAAGATATCAAATTCCTATGCACAAATGACAAAGCTCCGACACTTCTTTGATGTTTTAAAGAAAAGAGTGACCCAACATTCTGACCATAATGTTAATTGTTTGTTTAACGTCCCATCAAGAATTTTTCACTCATATTGAGACGTCATCAGCTGTAGATGAAGTACCATAAATTTAGACCTACGCTCAGGGCCGTAGCAGTGAGGGCTTTTAACGTACCAAAACCAACCGCGACCCGCCACGACTGTTCCTAAGCATAATATGACCAGTGAACTTGATGTGTACATTTATTATGCTTAAAACCGTAATGGAATGCTGCTTGTAGGGGTACAACTGGAATAACCCACAAAATCATATCAAAGCAATGAATTATGTACTTGACATGCGTATTATTTACATGTATGAACTAAATTACATGTTCGTATATTATCCCCCCCCCCCTATTAACACAAACCATTTGGTATAAATTGGACATTAGTACAGCAAATTTGTCATCGTTCGGATAGTCACCGCTGATAGGCTCGTCTTCTACTCATCAAGTGATGAGTAGAGGACAAGATCAGCCGTGAGTATCCGACGATGGCAAATTTCTTGAATTTTCATAATCGATGCACAAACTATTATATCTATTTTGATAATTAATCATGGGCCTATAAACATTGATGTTGCCAATGCACAATTGAATTCATTACATACAAACATACAAACGGAGAGTACGGAAACTAACGGAGAGAGAGAGAGAGAGAGAGAGAGAGAGAGAGAGAGAGAGAGAGATCGTATACATGTATCCTTTTTTTTTTTATATATATCCAAGTGGAAAGTCCTTATTCCTTGCAAAGGTCCATGCATTGGCTGGTTGCCGCCTCTCACTTTTTGTTTATATGAACAAAAACGTAAGATTAAACCTATGAATTCAACCCTTGCCCCCCCCCCCCCCCCCCCCCCCCCCCCCCCCCCCCCCCCGATTTCCAACATTTTAATTCTGGCTGTCATACCCCTTTTCAGTTTGATGCTATGTCCCTGTCATCACATTGTTCTCGGTGGTGATCTCTCCGCATTTTAGCATTGTTTAACAAATGCAATTATTTCAGTATCATTCTTATTAAATTAATGATTCAACTGAATCTACACTTATCCTAGCACGCAACCACGCGAGTTTCGAAAGAAAAAAAATGTTCTTGCGTATTTATTTTTTCTCCTATAATGTCTGTTGAATCAAACTCACAAACGTTATAATTGTTTATTTCTGTTTTCACTGTTATAATTAATTAATCATCCCCAGAACTACCATCGCTCTCAGATAAATATAGTTCTATACTTCGAATATTGTGCGGGAAAAAACAACTCAGGTCGTTTCTTCTTTGTCGTATACAATGGATGATGGAATAGTGCCGAGTACAGACACTCGATGAACAGCTTGATTGACTCACACTGAAAGTTTTAGATTTGATCTTTCAAATTCCTATTTAGCACTGTTTACAAAATCGCTAAGTACATCTTTTGTGAAAGGGAGAAAGACGCCTTTTACTTTCACTTTTGTAAAGGCCAATAACTCCCGTTATATATTCTATGAGCGTGCAATATTTTCTCTTCCAAGTCTAAAAATTAAAATTCTGAATTTGGGTACTTGTAAGTAATATGTTTATGTTAAATATTTTTTCTTAAACCTTGATAAACCAAAATATGAAGAAGGAAAAGAAAAAAAACCGCTGCGGAATTTTGTAACCTGCTGAACAATATACAATGTTTGTGACGTTATTTCTCTATTACGTAATTACCTCATTTGGACCCAAAGTCTCATGACGCGTCACATATATAATTCCACGTCAATGAATGAAAGATGTTGTAATGCTTGCATACTGGTGTGATCGAGGATGAAATTAATTTTCTTTTTCGATGTAAATCTTATTCTAAGCTAAGAAACATCTACCTTAGAAACATTTATAATGTAACACAGAAAAATATTGCTCTGGACAATGAAAGATACATGTTACAAATATATTTTAACAGTGATATACATAAAGTCTTAAAAATTACTGTGAAATTTATTAGACACTGTTTTGAATACAAAGGTCAATTACTTTCGACTACATAAAAATTATGTAAACATTATGTAATGATGTTCAATGGGCCTTTGCCAATTATTGTAATTGTGTTTGTGCCAATAAATATTTGTATTTGTATATGCACCCTTCTTCCAACAAGAATTGAACTTGTTGGTTTGTATTGCAATACGTGATAGAAAGATAAAATATTCCAGACATAAGTAATAGATTTAGATGTCGAGATAGTGTATATAATTAGCCTGCATTGTATTAAATACATGTACAAAGGACAGAAATAGGTTATTGGCATTTAACCCTAGCAAATGCGAGGTCATTCGCATTCACGGAAAAAGAAAATCGTCCAGGCAAACTACATTAACCAGGTCTTGAATAAGACCAACAAAGCCAAGTACCTGAATGAGACGATCGCTGAGATTGAATAGTATGTATTTATCCTAAAACTACGAAAGCCCATAAGGCTTATTCGAGATTGGAAATTCAAAATACGAGATTCGAAATTCAGAATACGAGATTCGAATTTCGAAATTTAAAATCCAAATTAACCATTCAAAATGTAGGTCACAATTATATATTAAAGGTAGATAGTACATGCGTATAAACTTAAAATATGACAGAAAGCTTATTCTTCTAGTATGTTTACCAAACAACGAAACATTTCTTTTAAAACTATAAATGTCATGATGTATGCTTAGTATGCAGACAGGCCCGTAGCTGTGGGTGTTTGGGTCAAGTAATTATCCATGATATATAAACAATAGAGGAAATTCGAACTATGAATAAATATTTCTCTCCGATCTAGGTTCTTTTTACATTTGTTTAGGTTCCAGGAAGCTTAACTACATGTGTCATTACGACAGAAAAATAATCTATCCACGTTTTAAAAATTATCTTATCCCACTGTATTATGGGCATTATAAATCATGTCATTATACGCAAACAGTCCTGTAGAAAGTCAGGTTCATAGAAAGCGGGGAGTTGGGGTGGGACCAGGTCGAACCAGGTCGAATACACCTCAAATAGTACACTTGAATTGAAATGGAATCGAATGTTATATGAATAAAATTAACTGATGACACCCGTAGCAATGGATTCTGATTTTAGATTAATCTATAGGTATAAACGCATACCATTTTTGTTGTTGTTGGTTGAATGGTCATATTCTTTTAATTTATTTTACTTGCAGATAACTGTACATATCTGATTAAACAATGACACAGACGTTCCTATAAGCAATACAAAATGGATAGTTGGGCAAACATGGACCCCTGGATACACCAGAGGTGGGATCAGGTGCCTAGGAGGAGTAAGCATCCCCTGTCGACTGGTCACACCCGCCGTGAGCCCTACATCTTGATCATGTAAATGGAGTTATCCGTAGTCAAAATCAGTGTGCCACGAATTGCCTAACAATCGGTATGAAACAAGTCAGATATTTGACCCAATGTGCATTATCGTCTCCATATCATGTCAGGTCGTAATTGGAGCATGTGGCTAATTTGCAGAATCATTGCCTATGTATCAATTCTATTAATGCACTGTTTATAGTTTTATGTCCGATCTATAAAATATTCGATTATGATTGTGTTTGTCTCTAATCCTTGAAGATAGTAAATATACTATAAACAATGAAGCCGGTCGCTATTGATATGCACATAGCAAATCAAATCAATAAAAAAAAATTAAGTTCAGTGCGTACAAATGTATATGTATAAAAATGGTTAGCTAATTCTGTTTTGACTATGATTGTCTGGCTTACAACTCTGGTGGCAGGACTTATCTTCAAAGTATCAACAGCATCCAAACATCTGCACTACACATTGCACTTAGAAGACATAGAAACACAGACAAGAGTACAGTCCTCTTAGAATCCGGAAAACTATCACTTAACCTGCTCAGACTCCAACGTTCTCTAAGGTACTGTGTTAGGGTCTCCTCTGACAAAATAAACCCTGAAATCATGCTACTACAAGCACCACACACATACACATATACAAACAGCAAAGACAACAGAGGATGGGGGGAGGGAAGGAGAAATGACCCCTTTGGCTAACAAATATGGAAATACAAAACACCTATAGCCACATGGGACATTTAAAACAGTTATTGCCAATGGTTCCATGGGCCTTGTCTCCCCCACTGTCTGTATCAACATTAGCAGTGCAATTACCACAAAACATAGCAACCCAACATATATTAAGGCAATTATAATGCAACACAAATACTTACACTTTGAAGGGTTCCAAAATTATACACCGATGGAAGCAAAGAACTCATCACAGACGAAATGGATGCAGCCACCTGTGACCCCAGAGGCCCCATGAGGAGGGGAATAGATACATGAACAATATTTCTGTCTACTCGACAGAGATGATTGCTTTAATTGATGTACTCAAACACATTCACAATAAGGGATATCAGAGAACAGTAATTCTCAGTGACTCCCTTACTGCACTACAAACATTTCAAACTAGTAGGTCTGATCTACTCAACACCATCCTAACCCTCTTGCACAATTCTCACAATCCAACCAACATATCCATTTTAAATGGATAATTTCACATGTCAACTATCAAGGTAACGAGACTGTCGACAACAGTGCCAAACAAGCACATGGGCATAACGTTATCACACATGTCCTATCATAAATTTACAGTTCCATCCATCGCATTATATTCAGCGTCTAATTTCCAACACTAAACTCATATCCAAAATAAAATCCAACCCATGCAGAAAACCGCTCAAATTTCACTCTAACATTCACTATGACAAAATCATTACATGCTTGAGGGTGGGGAGAACCAATCTATTGGGCGATCTAGGCCAGTACAGCAGACACACAAGCAATAACACACATAGCCATGTCCTAGAAACTATCGCCCATTACTTATTTGATTGTCCACTGTACAATCATCAAAGAACAAAACCAATACAAACACCACCGTACAATCATCAAAGAACAAAACCAATACAAACACCACCTTACAATCATCAAAGAACAAAATCAATACAAACACCACTGTACAATCATCAAAGAACAAAACCAATACAAACACCACTGTACAATCATCAAAGAACAAAACCAATACAAACACCACCGTACAATCATCAAAGAACAAAACCAATACAAACACCACCGTACAATCATCAAAGAACAAAACCAATACAAACACCACTGTACAATCATCAAAGAACAAAACCAATACAAACACCACTGTACAATCATCAAAGAACAAAACCAATACAAACACTTCATATAACAGGAAGCAATCCCTTTAACCATCAAACTCTGCTAACCATATCCACAAGCAATATATATTATGTCAGGTCAGAATTTGTTTACTAGCAGTGGCTATAGGCTTGACCTACATGTATGCCTCAGAAATATAAAGCTGATATAGGTAGGGATCTAGTCTTTTAGATTAGCATAGTTAATACTCCATCTTTAGGAATTCAACTTTCATTAATTTATAAACAGGAAAAATCGTTCGTTCCTATAAATATATTAGATGTTCAACAAGAATATGGATATGACTGTGGATTATTTGCAATTGCTAATTTAGTAGAATTTGTTTTAACAACAAAAACTTTAATTAAAAAACAACGTTTGAGACCAAAAGTATGAGGAATCATTTAGTTATTTCTTTAGAATATCGTGAGTTTACAAAATTTGCAAAAACTCAGAAACTGGTATAAGAACGGGATTTAAAACCAAAGAATATAATTATTGGGTGTAATTGTTCCTATGGGTTTCCAGATTGGGTAGATAAAATGGTTGGTGTGCTTTTAAACTAGACAGTATGGAAACATTCAAAATGTGCTCATGTACCATCTGATTGTGAAGAATGGCTATGTCATAACCACTGTAGACAATAAAGAAAGATACAATTTGATTATTGGTTTTTATTGTCCTTAGGACTGCTTGCACGACAAAGTCTTTTAATCACAGGTACCAGGTTGATTAAATAATGGGATAAGTTTTTCGCACCTTGAAATATTTGACTGCTCTATATTGACTGTTTAGTCAGGTCTGTCTGAAAAAATCTAAATGATTTTTCATTCCGGCATGGAATCTTCTTATTTTCAATTAATTGAAATATAAAACATCTAAATGACTAGAAAGCCCTTGGTCCATAGATGGTTTTTCCTGTTTACCGAAAGAAAATACGGTGAATACTTCAAGAAATATCGGTGACTCCTTTATCTTAGTGACGATTTTTTAACCTCTGCTCATTTCGACTCTACCCATTCCGACACGGGGCCTCCGTGGCCGAGTGGTTAGAGCATCGCGCTTAAAATTACACGGCCTCTCACCTCAGTCGGTGCAGGTTCGAATCCCGCTCGCGCCGGTAAGTGAGAAAGTTTCCCAGTTTACTTTCGGAAAGTCGGTGGTCTCTTCCCAGGTACATTGTATCTGGGTTCTCCCTTCCACCAATAAAAACTGGGCGCCACCAGATAATTGAAAAATTGTTGAGTGTGGCGGAAAATATCAATCAATCAATCAATCATCCCGACATGTCTTTTTCTCATTTGTTTTAATTAAACCACCAAAAATAAATAAATAGTATAACGCCTCCCGATAGGGAGTTCAACTGAGTGCCGTTTTGAGTGCAGGTTTTATAGGGAGGTCAACGGAGTGCAGTTTTGAGTGCAAGTATTCACATAAGTGTAGGGGTCAATGGGGGTCAAGTTGGTCAGGTGGCCAACTGGCCAGGTGGCGAGATCAAGCTGGCCAGGTGGGAAATCTGAGGAGAAAGTGTGTGAACGTTATGTTTTCCTTTTGATATTCCTTTCGTTTTGACTTCTCGGAAAGCGCTTTGACTTTGTTTTTTAAACAATGAGCTCAACTATTCGGTAGTTCTTTAAAATGGAATTCGGTTAACATGTAAAGAGTTTATCATTGTTTTAAAGAATAAAAACTTTTTATTTAAGTTTACACATTTATTTAATGAACAATAAAAAGTTTACACAAATCTGAAACACAATTTTACACCGACTTCAAGTCTATCGGGAGGAAGGGTTAAGCAGCTGCAAGTTGCAGGTGTCAGGTGTGTGGGTGGGTCAAGTTGGACAGGTGAGAAAGTGTGCTCGTGGTAGAGGGGTATAAAAACGTGATACAAACGTCACATTGTCACTTTTCAGCATCATGTCTGAGCGAATTCAGGATTTAGAGAGAAATAGAAGGGAGCAGCGATTGAGATATTTAGAACAACATCTTCGGTTACAACGAGCGCGTGAATTACAACTCCGCAGACAGAATAGAGAGCGACTAGGAATTTTACAGCAAGGTCGCGGAGTACAAAGTCAACAACCAAGAAGGTTAGTGTCGGAATACTATCGTATTCAGCTGGATAGAGATTGCCATTCCCGGAAATTCAAAGTGAAACAAAAGGTGTACAATGTAACTTTCAGGCATATCCCAGATTCTTCAATTATTCGGCGCTTATTTCAGGATCTACTTCAATAGGTGAAATTACGGATGCAGTGTAACCCCAACGATTACGATCAACACTCAACACCCCGCTTTGGATTCAGAAATCTGGATCGAATTCACCCAGTCTAAAAACCTCAACGAGGAGAAAAATTTAAACAAAATAGAAGCCATACAAAAATCTAAGAAAGACTTTCTCATCACAGACGGGTTTATCCAGCTGGATTTTTTTCCACGTGAAGTACCCCCAAAGGAGTGGCGGAAACAAGAAAAAATACCTGTACGTGGATAAGGAGAAATTCAAGACCTCCAAGAGAGGCATCGTTCGCATCGACAACCCCGACGATTCATTGTGTCTCCCCTGAGCTATCGTCGTGGCACGACTCCACAGTCATAAATCCTAGCTTCCCGATCCCGAATGGCGAAGAAATGGTTAAAGATAAGAAAAGGGGATACGAAAACACAAGACCTAGCTCTCGTGGAACTGGCCGGCTGTCCAATGGACCAACCTTGTGGGCCTCAGGAGTGGGAGAAATTACAACAGGTCCTGGCTCCCGAGTATCGTTTGAAAATATTTCAATTTAAAACGAACACAGAGCGAATGCGATTAGACCCCATCTACAAAGGACAAGGGAACGGAAAATGTTTGAACGTCCTGCTGGATAACGAGCATTACGATGCCATTACATCAATGTCGGGAGTGACGGAGAATACACATTATTACGATTAATGTGATTTCGGGTATACTCACATCGAAGATCCTTGTACCGTCTGTCCTCACCGTTGTTCGTTTTGTTTGACCGACACTCCCTGTTCCCCGGACGGCACCCACACGGAATGCTCTCATTGTAAGGGATTTTTCAGAAATGCTGCGTGTTACCAGACCCACTTGAAACCTTACAGTAACAATACCACGAAAACCGTCTGTAGTTTAATGGGGCGTTGCGACCAGTGCCAGAAATCGATGTCCAAGCAATTATTAGATGGACACGCGTGTGGTGGTAAAACACAATGTCGCATCTGCAAGAAACTCGTCACAACTCCACATCTCTGCTTCGTTCAAAAGAAACCCAAGCCAAAACACAAAAGGATTTGAAAATGTACATCTATTACGATTTTGAATGTACACAGGAAAACGGAATAATTCACACCCCTAATCTCTGCGTGGCCGAACGCGTGTGTCAACATTGCGACAGTTTAGACATCGACACCCGCTGTGAACACTGTCAAGGGTTTGGGTCGCAACACCGCTTTGTATTTCAAGGCCCAGACACCTTAAAGCAGTTTATGGACTGGCTATTGCAATCCGAGACGGACGAAAAGGGTAATGTGTCCTTCAAACACGATGAAACTATCTTGCTGAAGCGCGATTCTTTTACAGAGGAACGGAAGATTGTGTGTTGTTTTTCCGGTGGAATGTACACGGGTAACGTGGCAAAGGGTTGACTTCTTAATCTCAATTCCTCGGGGGTATGAGGACTTAAATCTGCCAGTAAATACCCCTGAAGAATATGGGTGGCTTCTAACCACCTGACCAACTGACCCCCGCTGATCCCTACACTCATGTGAATACCTGCACTCAAAACTGCACTCAGTTGACCTCCCTATAAAGCATGCACTCAAAACTGCACTCAATTGAACTCCCTATCGGGAGGCGTTATACTACTAGCTAGCACTGAATCAACCCCAGCCAATTGCACAGCCACAACCCATGATCCTGCACCAACCACAGCAGACCTTCGCTGCACCTCAAACCACATAAAACTTGCAACAACAGCCACTGGTCCAGACATCCCAAAACCATGATGCTGTTTCAGTCCAGTCTGTTCACAATCTAGGTATGCACATTAAGCAATCCCTTCAACAAAAAGTTATTGAGGGTATTTTTGTTGATTTTCATTTATTCCTTCCTCCAAAACCGGATGGAAGTAATAAAACCCTGACAATCAGTCCTACAGGTGAAATTGTTACAAATGAAAATGTTTCCAAAATATATGTTATGTTTGCATCTATCTACACAACAGCTCATCCAGACAAAGCTGTTGAAATGTTTAAGTATATTCATACTGTCCGTTTTGGGGCGTCAAGGGGAGCTACTGGATGGCACGAATATGATACACAGTATCGTTTTCGGAAATCCATTATCCCTGGTAGCTCTTGGGCCATGGTCGATCCAGAGTTATGGTTGTTATACATGACTCCCAATTCTCATTCCAACCTCCCCCTAGTTCAACAACCACAAGTTAAGAAATGTTGCTTTGATTTCAACTTTAAGGGGTTCTGTATGCCAAATCTTTGTCAGTATATGCACACATGTACACGCTGCACAGACAAGCACCCATTCATGCACTGCACATGGCAACAATCATGTCCTAGTACCCCACAAGTTCCTTTCGCCCTCAGTCCAGGCATTTTTCTCTCAGTACTACAGAACACCAAACACTACACCCAGCAAAACTATCTCGGCTCCCCAACCCAGACCCCTAACTACAGGGGAAATGCGCAAAAACATTTAAGCACTAGGAAAACACAAATTAAAATCCTTGTATTGCGCTAATATCTTGTCAATTATCTCAACAAACCACTAGCTCATAAACTTATTCTAGGTTTTTCTGAAGGTTTCAATTTATGTTATTCTGGTCCACGTATGCGCTTGGAAAATCGCAACTTATTTTCAGCGTATGAACACCCATCAGAAATTCAAGAAAAAATTAACAAGGAAGTGGAATTAGATAAGGAGGAGGTCCTTACAAGAGGTTGCCTGTTTCTAATCTTCGCATATATCCTGTAGGAGTTCCAAAAGGTGATAACACTGGTTGGCGTCTAATAACCCACTTATCATATCCTGCAGAGAACAGTATTAATTTTTACATAGAAGCCCTTGAGTCAACATTTCATTACACATCATTTGATACAGTGATAAGAATGTTGACCAAGATTGGGAAAATGGATAAAAAAATCTGCATTTCGGTTATTGCCAAATTCTCCTGGGGATTTTGATTTATTAGGTTTCAAGGTCAATGGTATGTACTACATTGACAAATGCCTACCAATGGGCTGTTCATTGCCATGTAAACTTTTTGAAGAATTTGCCACATTCTTACATTGGGTTACTCAACAACTTAGTGGTTCTATTACCCTAGATCACTTTTTGGATGACTTCATTTTCGCAGGAAAAGATCAAGTATCTTCTTCCAAACTGATGCAAACATTTCAAACTCGGGGTCCCACTTGCAAAGGAAAAAAAGTTTTCCTACACATTGCCTCGTTTTTCTGGGTCTGGAAATTGACACCATGTAGATGATGGTTCGAATTCCTCAAGCAAAATGTGATGAGTTGTTTGCATTATTGCAGGAACATCTAAGTGAAAGGTGAAGATAACGAACAATCAATCTCATAATTCCTATAAGCAATACAAAATAGATAGTTGGGCAAACACGGACCCTTGGACACACCAGAGGTGGGATCAGGTGCCTAAGAGGAGTAAGTATCCCCTGTCTATCGGTCACACCCGCTGTGAAGAAAAAACAAATTCTGCTGCGTCCGTTACAGTCCCTGCTGGGGAAGCTTATGTTTTTCCTTAAAGCCATTTCACCGGGAAGGCCAACTGTACAATGTAACTCATGGAGCTAGTAAGCCACACCATCATATCAAGGTTGTGCATCAATCTCCTACTATTGTAAACTTCAACGTCTTGAAGAACCAATTGTTCATTTCTTGGTGCAAAAATTCTTACAGGACTTAAAAGGCAAGTCTTTTAAGATAGATGGAAGGCTGCCAATCACCAAGACCATTTTAGGCCAGATAATTTCAGTGTTTGTTAAAGTTCATATCAGACAACACTGTTTTCATCAGCTTTCTCTGTTGCATTCTATGACCTCCTTAGGGGAAGAGAACTTACAGTTTCAGGCAAGTCTCCAGACAGGGTTCTTACGATCAACGATGTTCAAGTTGATGATTGATTGATTTATTGAATATTGTTTTACGTCCCTCTCGAGAATATTTCACTCATATGGAGACGTCATCACTGCCGGTAAAGGGCTGCAAAATTTAATCCTATGATCGGAGCTTACGGCCATAGAGCAGAGAGGGATCTTTATCGTGCCACACCTGCTGCGACACGGGACCTCGGTTGTTGCGGTCTCATCCGAAAGACCGCCCCATTTAGCCGCCTCTTACGACAAGCAACGGGGTACTGATGACCTATTCTAACCCGGATCCCCAAGGGATAGCTCCTTGCTACACCTTGCAATTCGTTATTCTAAAACTGAACAGTGTGACAAAGGCACTGTTCAGCAACTGCACAGTACAGGTGATCTGACATGCCCAATGGTAAATCTGCAAAGTTATCTACAAATCAGACCCAACCAAGCTAGCTCATTATTCTGTCATTTCACAGGCAGCCCTCTGTCAAAATATCAGTTTACCGCTGTGCTGTCTAACTCAATTTCTGCATTGAAGTTGGATGTCAAAGGCTACAAATCGCACTCTTTTCGTATTGGATCAAATACAGAACTAGCACTAAAAGATTCACCCCCAAGTAATCAAATCATCTTGAAGATGGAAATCCAATTCTTTTCCAAAAATTTGATAAATTAAATCAAAAGTTATCATTTCAGATCCCATAGTCATGTGGTTATTTTGGTCATCTATTATCAAAAGGGCTTTTACTGAGGCCAAGTCTAGATCTAGTGGGTGTGATTTAAATTTACAAAGATTAAATATTTCAATCTGGTGGCAAGGGTATAGTGGCTTAGAGTTCAAACATGCTATAGCAAAGTTAAAGGCCGGCAATTGGGTATAAAAGCAGCCAATCGGTGAAAATGGTGGAATATATGAATTTTCTGGTCACATTCAGGTTGCAGCACTTATTTTGCAAAAATAAAGATTAAGCTGTTGTACTGAAATTTTAAAATGGGTATGCTTGTTCCCCTCATAACTGTGCATATATTGGCCATATCTATTTTAGATATAAATTCTCATGAAGTTTTAATTTTGGCCTAAAAAATCTGAAGCAGGGCTAAATTTGTATTTCAAACTAGAGATTGGCAGTTTGTGGGTGTGATTATCTTTTGTTATTGTTTACACCGGATGTTGACTCACATATTGCACGAGCATGCTTGTCTAGTTCTAGATAAGGGGGGTTGCACCAAAGGAAACATGTAATCAAATCACTGTATAACGTGGAAAAAAAGTACTTACTCATATATCATTGGTAAATCCAGATTTTATTTTTTAATTATATATAATCACATTCCTTTAAAAAATTTGTTAACTTTATAAAAATAACTCATTAGGACTGTTCAGTCTGATCGCTGTTTCAGAGTTTTGCAGGATTGCTGGTACCTTTTCTAGAATAATGTCAAGCATGATGTTTGTCTGATTAAGCAACAATCTCCTAGGCCAGTTGTGTAACTCCCATTGTCTCTCACCAATGATGACAAATGTCCAATTGATCAACCATCACTTTAAAATTACTCTCAATCTGGACTCTTGTGTGTGAACATTACAATGTCAAAAGAGACAATCACAGATAGTAGGTCTCCAAATATCATAATGGACAAAGTGTTTCTTAATAATCCTTCAATGCACATGTCCTCCATTGCACAGCTACAATTTCCCCCCAAATTCTTCTCATAATTGAAAGGTACCAAGAGGAAAATCATAAGTATTATTATATCATATATACCAATATTTTGTGTATATTATCGAAAAACTACATGTTTTAAAAGACATGGATAAAACAATGATGAATTCATTTTGTAATTCCTAGGGTGAAGTTTTGTTAAAGTAAAAACCTATCCTTTCAGTGCCTCACAGATCCAGCAGAGTGGTAGAAAAATGCGGGAAAACTTTAGTTTATTTTGATAAATCATGCCAGTCTCCCTGTTCAAAATATCGTCTGCTACAGAGCACGTGTAGAGTCAAGCATCAAACTGCTGCTTATTCTGATAACACTGCTAAGCCCTGCCCTCTTGCCATATATGCTTAATTGCTGTAGGGGTGTAAATTTTTCTAGGTTACTCCCGGCCTTTAAGGCTGCTGAAAAGGGTTGGTCCTACGCCTAATGTTATTTTGGTGCATTGTGGTGGTAATAATATTGGAAAAACTTCAGTTAGGAAACTAAGACTCCTTGCTATGGAATTTTTAGACTTCATTGCAGAGCAGTTCCTTCTCACACATATCATATGGTCACGTATTCTCCCCCGCATGCATTGGCGGTTTTCCTCAAATGGTAACGCTATGGATAAGACCAACAGGTTCAACTCCTTCTTAACAAATAAACTCAGACAAGCTTGGGGGTCAGTCATCCAATACCCGGACATAATAAATCATGTACAATTTTCTTGTCAGAGATGGAGTTCATCTACCTAAATTGGGCAACATTCTATTTCTCAATACGATTCAAGGGGGCGTCGAAGCAATAATAGGCAACAGGACACAATTCTATCCACCCCAATAACCATTCACCATTGTTAGGGTACGAAAGGGCACGGCTGTTTGACATCGCTCGGGATTCCTACCAGTCAGTGGCGGAGCCTTCATGCATAAATGCTATGTTTAAAAAGCATTTAGTAATGGGGTCTTGTGGCAAACTGAGCAGCGTACGCCAATTTAACTCTAATTTTTCTGTTTTTGGACCACTGCACCACCAAGGGTCACAGTTGTAAATATTGTGACACTTGATTTATTTCCCCTTGACCTTTGTACCTCTCAGGGTCATGGGCATTTAAGACTACTTTAAAATTGAACCTTTTTTTCGTTGACCATGACTTCTGCATCTCCCAGGGTCAATGTCACATACAGTTGTGATTTTGCATTGAAATGTTGTATGTTGTTGATTGTGTTGCTGGGCCTACCCGTTGTTTTGGAGGCCCAAATTTGTTTGTATTATCAGCCGTGCCCATAAACGCCAAATAAACCTAAAATTTGTTTGTTTTTATTGCGCTTGTACGAGATAAATAATAGCTATCTCAAATCATCAAACATAAAAATTCACAGATAATTTACATATATAATAACTATCTCAAATCATCAAAGAAACAGAAAATCTGATAGCACTTCACATGAAAGCAAAGAGTTGTTAATCAGATGATGGTATCTAAAGTTTCATGACTGAATTTATTTACCAAACGTTGTACTAAATCAAATGATGAACTCTTGATTTTTCCTAACTGATTTTATTTACCAAGCGTTGTACAAAACCAATGTTGAATTTCTAGAGAGAAGGCGTTATTGTGTCGGTTGCTGGTTACTACACTCATAATTGGAGGGGGGGGTGTTCTTGAAATTCTGAGGAAATAATGATAATCCAAACAAACATTGATATTTCAGAAAATCCGGATTTCATCCATTTACAGTATAGCGAATTTCTGTGGATATTTTATAAAAATTCGCTATACGTTTATTATGAATTTGTAATTCGATTATAACGAATGCGTTATAAAACTGATTTGTTCTACATGTATACAGTTGTAACAGCAAGCAGCATTCGATATACATGCGTTCGTATTATCACTTAGAAGAATCAAAGCCTCTATTTTCAAGAGGAAATGGTTTAGAACAACAGATAAACATATTTCTTTTTATTTTGATGGATTATTTAATGGAATTATAAAATTGCTGTCAAATACGTTTCAATCAGGCGAGTACATGTATGACCAGATGCTGAAACATTTGTCAACGAAATATGCTCAAACATACAAATAGTCTATATATCTTTGAAAACTATTTTCAATAGTTGACTGTGCAAATTTCTCGATTTTTTCACAGCTGCAAAAATTAGTGTCAGGAACGTTTTTCTGATCCCCAACTATCGTGGGTCGTTCTAAACGCCGAGATGTAGCAGTGAAAAGAGTCAATGCCTCCTTTAATATGCAATATTTGTAAATTTGTAACATTTTTGGAACAAGGGCTATCATAATTTATATAGGAATATAAGTCAATACAACGAAACCGGAGACTTGATCCGAGATCGCCAGGGCGAGAATAAAATACACCTACCACACTACTATCTCAGATCATATTAATTCAGTGTATTAATTAATAAGTGTAAAACAAATGCAACCAACATTCAAATTCAATAAACTAGAATAGTAAACAATACCGACAATATATTTCCTAAACTGTATATCATAAATTATTGTTTTGCCTCATCATCCCCTTTTGAAAATATACAACAGAAAATTCGTTATAAGTGTAGATCCTATGACAAAAGAAAGCGAATTAAAAAATTAAGTCACAATAAGTTTCAGAAAACACTTATAAAAGTTCAGTTTTACGTTCATTTTCAATTAAAGTGAAACAGGAATTTTCTTCGTTATATGCGTAAATTCTCTATATCCATGTTCGTTATAGAAAAATAATTCTTATAAAGAATTTAAAAAGAATTAGCCGGGGAATAGTTTACTTCCGTTCCGTTGTATGCCACGTGATTTGGCTTTTTTAAAAAGACATGTTTTTCTTCCGATTTAGCTAACAATAAGACGATTTCGTCCATTGATTTTCAACTTTCTGGTTTTGAGAACAAAATCATTAATAACCAGCGTCATCGTTGTGTGGCAGAAGGGTGTAATACGGATTTACGGAAGAGGGGGAAACAGGCATGTAGCATCGTTTTTTTCAGGGGGGGGGGGGGACAGAAGAAGAATAAGCAAAACCTAACATTATCTTTTGACTGATTTTCAAAATCTTTTATATTTCAAATACACGGAGGAGGTTTAAGTAGTAACATAAGACTCGTTATAATCTCAATATATATTTTTCCACATCTTTCAAAATTCCGGGGGGGGGGGGGGGTGTTAGTATGGCCTCAACAAAAAATTTCCCCGAAGTCCGATATCTTGAATCGTGGGGAAAACATATGAATTCACTTCATAACTTCGACCTTGCAGTCGTACCATTCACTTCTGCCATAAATGCCATAAGAAGGGGGGGGGGGGTGTTACGAAATATGTCTTTATTTGTATATATAAATGATAGAGTATAATGGTTGTTAAAAGCGGGGACCATTACCCCCCACCCCACCCGATTCTACGTGCATGCTTCAGAAGTACAGATATATCCATAATCGGATTTGTATTGCCGAAATCGCCGTTCATTCCAATGGTGCCCAATATTTGAAAAGATAAATCGACGTCATAATATTTAATAACTGGTATGTCTTGATTTTGTGATCACAGTTTTATTGATGATTACTTTACTGATCAGTGCTGAATTCCTAAAGCTTGAGATTAAAAACATTTTTGTATCTACACGAACATTTTTATAAAGGATTTCCAAATTCATACCGATCGCAAGCTTACATAGCATTTCTAGGTTACTTTTACGGTACAAGGAACAAGAAATACTCATCTTTAACGAACGTTAAAACGGACATGCTATGCCTAAAATATGACGTAATGATGACTAAATGCAAAATAAAAGGAGACAGAGGAACTCGAAAATCCCCTATTCTGTCTAAGTTCGCTATATCCGTAAATTCGCTATATTTCGTGTTTGCTATATTCGAGTTTTACTGTATATTGTCAGTCCAGGAAAGGCTGAATTCAGTTCTGTTCCTTGACAAAGCTGTCAAATCTTTAAATCGGTCGAGCATTTTAAAATACTTGTTATTTCAGACAATCAGTAGCATATACAGAAGTGCAAGAAACACGGATGGCAAAAATTACTTAGTCGCCCAAAACGTGAGTGGATCCAAGAACGCCCCCACCCCCCTGAAGAAAACTCACACGAGTTCTGCATGTGACGCGCCAATACCACATCATATGGTAATGGTCTGATATTGTAGGGGTTTTTGCTAATAACGATAGGAAGTGCACATGTTTAAAGGATGAAGGCATTGAAGGCATAAATACATTATCAAAGCTTCACAGAGTTTACTGTAATCAGCCCAGGTGATGTCAGATGCGAATATCTTCTTCAGAATGCTACGAATGCCATTAAATTTAAAGATGGTGGAAGTGACCTTTTCTCATTTTTTTTAAATCGTAAGCCGTCATCATTGTTCGCACTTCAAGAGACATCTTTCGGAAGAAATATTGCAACAATGTTAAAAACTACGATGGCAAATCTTGTTCTGTCATAATTGACCTATCGAACTCATCGTTTCAATTTGGCTGAAATCGCAAAATGTTGGAAATATGTTGTTTGCTTTGATTCACAAACATCACGTATTATGGCTGAGTTTGTACATGGAATATTTTAAAGTAAAGAATAATCTTGCAAAAAATATCGATACATTTATCATTTATGTATATATTCGCAGCTAATGGAAGGTGAAGATAACGAACAGTGATCAATCGCATAACTCCTACAAGCAATACAAAATAGATAGTTGTGCAAACACGAACCCCAGGACACACCAGAGGTGGGATCAGGTGCCTAGGAGGAGTAAGCATCCCCTGTAATCAACTCATTCAAAGTTCATACATAATTATATTTATTTGTGTATATATATTCTTATATATAAAAAAAAACTAAAATGCCATATGCATCGGATACTATATTCAGGACTTCAGCTTTCTCGCACGTGATGTGTATACTACTCACAAAGACATACAGACCCTGAAGCGTACTACTAAACCAGTTGCACGGAACGAAACGAAACGATTCTTGCACGGAACGCTGAACGCTTTGCACGGAACGAAACGATTTTTGCACGGTAGGCGTGGCCTGCACGCTTTAATTATCTCCGCCTGATTCGGGTCTTTACGGAGTGATTAAACCATGATATATATGTACAGTGTATAATATATGAAATGGTAATGAATATTATACCTGCCCGACATGGTATTACTTTTGTTTTGATCACAGTAATTGTGTAAGATGAATAAAGATTAATCAACGACTGTCGGACAACAGGTAACGAAATATACACACGTCGAGAAAAAGAGAAAGACGTAAAAACACTATCGTTGTAGAATGAAAATTAATCAACTTGCATATTCATTTTATGCTCTTAAACAATATCTTAAATTAATTCAAATTGAAAGAACAAAATTCGCTTCTGTTTCATTATATACGTGCATATCAGTCGGAGTGATCATAGTGTTAAAAAGCGCGTGTAATTTGTATATTTCAAGACACTTTAAAAAAAAAAAAAAAAAAGGAAAACCAATTACACATTTCTTAGAGAAAGAAAATCAATAAAGACCCATTTTTATAAATGTACAGTAATGCAACAGATAAAATAGAGGTTCTCGTCAGTCTTGCCATCTCTGGGAGTCCGTATACCCATACGCATGGGCTTTATGCTAACCTGTCGACGAAAATTGGCACCTGTCATTACTTGGAACAAAGGGATCAATCAAAATAATTGGAATCTCCAAGCTCATTCACCTGTAACGGGGTACACCGTTGCTGTAGCAACAAACCCCTCTTCCGTCTTCTAACAACCCCCTCTTCACTCTTCTCACCACACCTATCTTTGAAGGCGACTTGAAAGTATGTTTTTCTCACTAAGTATTATTTGAATTCTTTATGTGAAATCTGTTCTCATTATCGCATTTTACAAGTATATACATGCAGCAATGGTCAAAATAATTCTGTACATAGGAAAGTGGGCTAATATGTTGTACAAGTTTAAAATACAAGATATGTATACCTCTCTGTTGAAATAACATTTGAAGGAACAGTGACACGTTATTTGAGAATTCAAATGTACATGTAGCTTAACATTTATCTAGAATTATAAAATCATGCTACAATAGAGAGGTTTTTTTTTTATTCTTTCGAAATCACTTGGAACAAATGAGTGATGTAAAATGTGATATATATATATATATATATATATATATATATATATATATATATAGTTTCTTGGTATCGGGGTAGAATAAATATATATATACAATAATGTATTCAACGATGACTAATTACACATGATCCACATTTAATTAATTACACTTAGCGCTTTCGCTTTCGCCGTGTAGTTCGGCTCTTCAGAGTGTAACAAGTTTTACAAAAAGAGTACAATGTACTTGTTATGACATTCATAATATATTATATATATATATATATATATATATATATATATATATATATATATATATATACTTGTGTATATATCAGTTGATCAATAACGTAAAATGATTATAAATTTGATCAACAAAATTAAATAGAATCAAAATTGTATATGTTACTTTAAAGTTCCCTGTAGAAGTACTAGGTATTCGGTGATTAAATCGTTAAAACAACAAGATGTATCTCCAGTACCCATGGTAGGTGAGGTGATAAATTTACAGGATGAGACCTTTTAACGCAAGGGCTTTAATATCCCGGCATCAGAAAGACAATACAAGCCATGAAAGGTGTATATGAAAACAATATAAATCTGGACTAAAATTCACTTTAAATTACGCAAAGTTAAGGACAATCTACGTCCACCTTTCTTGGATGCCATAGCGGAATGACTTGTACGATTCTCGGGGCGTGGCTCAGAACGGTGAACGATTCTTGCACGGAACGGTGAACGGTTTGCACGAAACGCTGAACGGTCTGCACGGAACGATGAACGGTTTTCACGGAACGAAACGAAACGCTTTGGCGGTGTAGTAGCACGCTTCAGGGTCTGTACTTAGATATTACAAAAAGAATATAAAAATGCCCCTGTTTGGTAACACACCAATGCAACAGACAAAATGTTTGATTATGGATACTGATATAACAACACTCATTTATAGTTTGAAGAAATAAATTTCAAGAAGTGATTTCAACTGTCATCTTGTTTTCTATTTTTTAAATAGTTTGAATAATACTGCCGGTAGTAACTGCGTAAATACACACACATACACACACACACACCACACACACACACACAGACAGACAGACAGACATACATACATATATATATATATATATATATATATATATATATATATATATATATATATATATTAAAATATACCAACAAAAATCATCACTAACATTTCTAGACAGGAGTTACCGGTCCTGACACTGAAATACACTCTGTAGAACTCTGATACGCAGACACACAAGTTGTCAGCTCCTTTGTGGTGGAGGAATTTAATATTTCTTTGAGCATGTTGTGCTTTGGATGGTGACATTACATGGCGGTCCTTTGTCATAGAATCTTCGCATGCAAGAGGTCTCTGAGGTGTTCCAAATGATGTAGACTCATGATAGGCCGCCAAAGGGGCTCTTTATAGGAATTTATCGCCCGATTATGATTTAAAAAACGGCAAATAGGCGTGAACATCATATCATCAATCACAAATTAGAACAAGAAAGAACATTAGAATATTTACCTTATTGATTAGGGTAAATATTTACCGCTAATTATCTTCCAAAAGATGATTTGACTATTGCGGACAATTTATGAGGAGTTCTGGGTACCAGATTTTCTAAATAGAGAAAACATTATTATTTGACCTCCATTATGCCCCCAGATACAATGAAAAGTCCGAAACCTTATTGTACAGGACACCACTAATCATCCTCCATAAAATGAATTGTCTACTGCTTACAATGTAAGAGGAGGTCAGAGAAGCAGGTTTTTGTAAGAAAAATCGTTTTTTATTCTCATTTTGCCCCAGAGTAAAATTAAAAGTTCTGAAACCTTATTGCACATCTACAAGGAAACACATATCACATTCCAAAAGATTAAATGGTTACTGCTTAAAATAAAAGAGGAATTTGAGGAAGAAGAAAGTGTAACTGACGGACGGACCTTGATAACAACAATATACCCAAACTTTCTTTAGAAAGTGCGAGTATAAAAAGCCAGTGAAGGTCGTCAAAAGTTCTGAGATATTTCAACCTTGATTAAACATTAACATATTATCTCTTTCCATGCAATTTAGATGGTCCTTTTGTGTGCAACAAGTATAGTGCGAAGTTTTAGACCACTACCCGCCGAATGCATTGTTGAATGCTATATTTCTACATAGAGAAAGAGGGAATGATAGTGTTTTCGCAACTACAAACACTAAATCATTTATCGAGCGGTTTCCTAAGTGGCAGGACATGTTTCGTGTTAGTTTCCGTTTTGTTCACATAAACCGGATTCGATTGTTTTGCAGTGTCACATTCATCTCTCTTCACCTCATCAACCTTTCTCATTTGTTCACTGTTTTCTTCTTCCCCAACGTAGAACGTCGGCTGAAGTCTACTTTTAGACCCCGGTTTTGGAAGAATTTTGGGTTTCGTTTTACCGTAAAAATCTGAGCCTCTCTCAGTTTCTGTCAAACTTTCACTGATACAATGTGCAACACCAGATTCAGATGTACGATCGAAGTCGGATCCTCTCTCTGTGTCTCCGAGATTCTGGGATGAAGTTTTACTCACATAATATGAACCTTTACTGCCTTGAGACATACTTGATGCAGACTCTGCAAAATCTGATCTCTTATGAACGGAATCGTTGTCAAAGTCACGTACGTTATCCACACAAGTTCTTGGGTTTTCCGACTTTAGCTGATTGTCCCGTCGCAATGGAGGAAGTGGAGGAGGTGATGCGTCATTTTTATGACCACTGGTGTGTGGGGTTCTGGGGGGTTCTGGGTTGGTTCCATCAAATTTATTCTTAGTTCCTTCTGGTTTGGGTGGAAGTGGAGGGAATTTGGCTTTGTTAATTTGGAAAGACTTTTGCTCCTTTACATTTTGATATGCATTACTTTGGCGTGTTTGTGTCTTTGGTGGAACTGTCTGAGCAGACTGTTCCTCCACATTTACACGTTCACTCTCATCACTTTGTGGAATCCTTGGAAGAGGAAGTGTTTTGCATGACTTTTCATCAGTTGTCTCTGCAGACTCTTTTTCATTTTCTTGTGATGGCAACGGTATTGGTCTTCTGGAAAGAGGTGGGATGCTGTCATCATTGCCATGTAACGATGGTGGTCTTCTGGAAACAGGTGGGATACTGTCATTGCTGTCACCTTTACTTACATTTTTGTCTGCATATTTCCTTTTGTTCTCTGGGCTCAATCTTTCTTCGTCATTCTTCCCTTTCACGTCTTTCGGTTTGGGGGGAGGTGGCGGAGGTGACAGACTACGTTTCACTCCATTCAGGCTTTTACTCGTCTTTGTATTGTAATAAGACACTGGGGGTAGAGGTGGAGGTGGAAACATAGGATATTCATCGTCCTTTTCAATCATTTTAGATTCCTCTATGCAAGACTGATACAAATCTGTAATTATGTCAAATCCATCATAATCATAGATATCGTCGTACATTTCTACTTTTTGGGGTTTTCTATCACTTTGCGAAAGTTGATCAGGTAGAGGTTGGGGTGGACCCCTCAGAATTTGTTTAGGAAGAGATTTCCCAAGCCTACAAAGACAATAATTTGTTGTTAGACATTAAATTTTGTTTAAATATATATATAGGAAATTAATCCAAATGTCTGACAATGTGATTCCACACCGTGTTTCCAGGATTTGTAGGATGGTTTTCATCGAGGGTCTGTCGATTTTCTGATGCAGAAGACAAGGCCTCGTAACTTCTCGGTAAAACCAATCAGGGCATTTAACATTTTTTTCTGGTATATATCCCTCTATCAAATGTTGTAGAATCTGTCGCAGAAACAAGGTCATTTGTTATTAAATTTTCAGTCACTATTTTCATTAATTATACTACATAATACTAATTTAGATTCTGCAAAATCGCATTTTGAAATGGTATTCAAGAATGGAATTTTTTTTTTTACATTTTCAGATTGTTGGTAGTTGAATGGAATGCACTCTAACTCCCGCTCTTCGTCTTGGTCATACACAACTCCCTCCTGTCCAAACGCAGACATGACCTCCCACGTAATCATACCAAAGGCGTATACATCACTTTCTTTGGAATAGAGTCCAGCTTTTATTGACTCAATCGGAAGCCTGGAATATGAGGGTTTTTAAAAAAATTAAATATACTGGTATTGTTTCAGTAATTAGCTCACCTGATCTATAAGCTCAAGTAAGCTTTTCTAATCACCATCGGTCTATTCGTAAAAGTTACATATCTTTTACTTCGTCTTCAGAACTACAGGACTAATTTCAACCATACTTGCTACGTAAAGGTAATTCAAAATTGTTTAAATGAGGGGTCACTTGCTACTCCCTTTACAAATAGGATATAATAAAGAAATATTGAAATTATAATATACTTTTTTAAATTCTCAAGAACACTGGACTAGATAGAAGAGACAAGATCTATGTGAACATTTCCTTAATGAGTTTAGATGTGAACAACAGTACCGCAAACGGTACAATATACGCCCGTCGGACAGTGAAATTCAACCTGGAAGCATATTGTGCACTCTGAATTGATACAACACACATTCTGAAGAGAAAAGCCTTAAAGTGGGTGATGGTGCACCAATCCATCTGACATGTGAACTGATTATGTATTAAATTTTCACTGAGATTGAGGTTGGGACAAAATGTTGGTGCAATATCTATTTATGGTGATAAAAAAGGTCCACGAAACCATTTGATCTACTTTTAACCCTAAAGAAGGTCATGCTGCACCAAATAAGCTGAAATGTGAACTGATTATGTATTTCTCTGAAAGGGAGGTTGTGACTAAATTTCAGAGCAATACCAAAAAAATCTGGAAAACTGTTTGACCTACTTCTACCCCTAAAGTACTGTAAGTCGTAGTGCGATAATCCAGCTGAAATGTTAACTGCACTTGTCTCCCTCCGAGAGGAAGCCTTTGACTAAATATCAGGGCAATGTCTCTGTCCATAATGAAAAAAGCTCAGAAAACTGTTTGACCTATTTTTAGTTCAAAGGTAGGTCAATGATAGACCAATCCTGTTGAAATGCAAACTGATCTTGTATTCCTCTGAGAGGAAGCCTTTGACTAAATATCAGGGCAATATATGTATCCGTAATGAAAAAAAAAAAAAGCCTGGAAAACCGTTTGACTTATTTTTTCCAAAAAGGGTGAAGGATGGACCAATCCAGCTGAAATGCAAACTGAACTTGTATTCCTCTGAGAGGAAGACTCAGGGCAATATCTGTATCTGTAATGAAAAAAGCCCGGAAAACTGTTTGACCTATTCTTTCCAAAAAGTAGATCAAGGATGGACCAATCCAGCTGAAATGCAAACTGAACTTGTATTCCCCCGAAAGAAAGACTATGGCTAAATATCAAGGCAATAACTGTATCCATGATCAAAAACAGCCCGGAAAACTATTTGAAATACGTTAAGTCTTAATGTAGGTCACGGGCGGAAGGACCAATCCAGCTGAAATTCAAACTGAACTCGTTTTCCTCTGAAAGGAAGCTTATGTCTTAATTTCAGGGCAATATCTGTACCGTATCTGTAACGAAAAAAAGTTCGGAAACTGTTTGACCTACTTATAACCTTAAAGTAGGTCAAGGATGGACCAGTCCAGCTGAAATGCAAACTCACTCTTACAATTCTTGAGGGAGATATTGTGACCAAATTTCAAAGTTGTACATGCATCCGTTACGGTAAAAGGTCCGGAAAACATGACCCGGAACGGACGGACGAACGACCAGCCAGCCGGACAGACGTACGGACAGTGCCATAACATAATACGTCCCGTCTAATAAAAACCATGACCACGGATGTAGGGTAAGGCCACAATAGGGGATCAAAGTTTTAACATTTAACGATGAACCTCTTGGGGCGACTTCAATTCTTACTCGAGTTAGTAGGATAAATACTACTATTCCTACTTCGATGTATAATATTTCAAACAATCATATCCATCGTTTAAAAACTGATATATGGCAGGGTTTGAAATTAACTTTCTCAAGCACTAGTCCGTACGGACTAGTGAAGATTGATGTTCACTAGTCCACAAAGCATTTCACTAATCCGTCCAGTATATCGTATAAAATGATCCCATATGCGTGATGTCCAGTGTCATTACAAGACCAATCTAATCAAAATTAAATGTTAGATCCGCTCACATACTCGCTACACAAACATCTAATAACCTCCCATAGATGGTCACGTCAGAGGTCAAATTTGCAACAGCCAATCGAAAATTCCCGCTTCATATCGATACGGTACTATCCCACAATTCCACGCATTGTTTACGTAAGGAAGAGAAAAATGGCGGCTCCCAAGATCATGACTTGTGTATCGCGTGGTTGTGCTTAAATTTTAAACTATGGTGACATAGGGGAGATCTTTTCATGTATACTTCAACAAAGAAGACATTTAAGTATTTGTTCTTGTTCATTTTTCAAAGCCTCGAGACCAAATATCTTCAAAGCTGTTTTAATCGCTTCCATTTTTTCATCGGTCACCATCTTTAAAAAGTAACCAAATACAGTATATAATGACGATTCTCATTGGATGTAGATGACACTTCCATCTTTGTAGCGATTAGTTCATTTTTGAATTTGACCTCTGACGCGACCCTCTATGGGATGATATTAGATGTTTGTGCAGTGAGTATGTGAGCGAATCTAACATCTAGTTTTAATTAGATTGTTACAAGACCGATATGTTGTTACCGCACAAGCCCTCACAAAAGGCATGGTTAGGTGGGTAGAGTCCAAATGTCACAATACTCTTATCATATAAGAGTTGATATTCTCTCCGCAACTCAGGTAGCTCGTGTTCATGTTTTACACACATGTTTAAAAATAAAATGAGGGCACATTCTGTATTTGATAACAAATTCCTACGTAGCAAAGTTCTCATTAATATGTAAACGTCCATGTGCTTTAATGATGTCCAACGTAATCTGAAAAATCTTCCTTGAAAATAAATGAATCAAAACATGTATTTTCATAACATCATTGTCATACTATTGTTATCATAATTATCAGAGATGGGTCATTGACATATACTTTCCAAGGCATCCCAGTATATTTGAAATCAGACAGAAAATGTTGATTTGAGGAAGATTATACCAGGTGTTTTTGATACAAAATGTCTTCCGTCATGTCTATAGCCGATAGCAAATAACACCAACCATTGTATTCCATCTGCCTCCTCTGGTCTTTCAACTTTGATCTGCTCTAGATGGATGTCGAAGTCTGATGACGCTATCACACGGTATTTACCAAATTTGGGCACCACAATCGTTTGTTCTCGTTTCTATAATACCCAACAGTCATTCAAGATTACATGCAAGTACATTAGGAATCAAAACCAAGCCAATCTGCTGCATTCTGGTTGTTTAATTCTTGAATAGTTATAACTTGGTTTTTATGCAATGAAACATGTACATGACTATTCAATAAAAGATGTATGTATTTCTTTGTTCTATGGATTTAACACTCTTATTCTCATTATTTTAAAGACAAATTATGAGTATTGAGAGGAGAACAAAGTTCTGACTCAATGACCATAAAGTGATAATAGACGTAAGTCAAAAATAAAAGATTTCGGATATATAGCATTGTCTTGTTAAAGCCACACGAATTCTTTATTGCCATTTTATATCGAATTTAAGATATTATCTTAAAATGAATTTCATTGACATATTAATATCAGTATTTTATCAATTTGAAAATTTCAGTATATTCTCAATTTGCAAAGTTGTTCCCTATACCACTTACTTTTGTTTCCAGAATCCAAACATTCTTTGCTCTGAGACATCGAAAAATCCATCCAGCTGAATGAAAAGAGTCTACATGATTGGCCAGTTCATACAAAAGCTCAATGTATGGACCAATCGTTTCGCCGCGTTGTTTGTGGAGGACTATATCAAGAAGGTGTGTTGATCGTGGAAATTTATAGTGCTACACAAAATGTACAAAGATTATCATAGCCTTTTTCATCAAAAGAATAAAAAGACACTTATATAATTGTGTAAAAATCCATTCATTAGATCCATCATAACCTACTATTTGTTTAAAGCCATCTGCTGAGATACTTGTCGTAGGAGGCCATGGTTCCACACACATCTTTCTACTATCGATTTCCTTGAGTCTGTTGTATGTAAACTTCAGGAAGTCATCGCTCACTTTTTCCATTACTTTCATCATGTTTATTCTGTCCTAGATAAACAGTAGTCCGAAACATTTGTAATATAGAGCCGCAATTAAGATGCAATGCCTCTTTGAGATACCCAACTATGAGGTGGAGAACATTTACTTTTGGACAGAAATACTTTACAATGTTAATACGATAGTAACATGTAAAACTTATACGGTACCAATTTTGATCTTTTGCCAATCATTGATCAACTTTTTAATGAAAATAATCAAAGTCAGCAAAAATTTCCAAAATATTATTGTGCATTTGAAATAAAAAAGAGTATTGGTCAGATAGCAATATAATTATTTTAAGTCTGTCAATTTTAAAGGGGAAATAAGCTAAACTTGACTTCAGGCCTAGTAAGCTTTATATTTTACCCTACTCTCGATCTTGTAATACTCGTCAGAGGATATTTCTGTCAGTGGGATGCCATCCTGTGCTCGTAGTCTTTCATTGTATTCCGCTGCTTCTGACGCAAACACACTCATGGGATCTAACGGAATATATGAGAAAATATCGATGTGTACACACTGTGGTCATGTCCAATTCATACTGCATACAGGGAAATACACGCCGCTTTATTTTCGTCCCCTTTGCCCTCGTTGTCACTGGAAGAGTTCGAGAGTGGGAGAAACTGGGTTTTTTTTCTCATATCTTTTTTAAACACAAATATGTCTAGGCGAATTTAAAACGGGGCGAAACTGTCTGCAAGTGTAGAAAGGCAAAATCAACACTGTATACAGTATTTGCGTGTGCGAAATTGTGTGGAAATCGCTAAATAAAATCTCGTCGTGAATAAAAGTTGATTGAAAATATATATATTTTCAAGAACGCATTAAACTTCCTTGTTACTAAGATGTGGAGGACAATTCAATACTGAGTATGAAGCTTATCAGTAGAAATGCTTATTTTGTAGCGTCACACAACATAAACAAGACGCCCATGGGCCACATCGCTCACCTGAATCACCTTGGCCGATATCTGCAGACTTTCCATATATATTTGCATGTAAAACCTTAGTCCCTATTATGGCCCCAACCTACCCCTGGATGCCATAATGTTCACAAACATGAATCTGCATTATGTCAGAAAGCTTTCATATAAATGTCAACTTCTTTGGCTCAATGGTTCTCGAGAAGAAGATTTTTAAAGAGTTTCCCTATATATTTCTTTGCAAAACTTTCATCCCCAATTATGACCCCAACCTACCCCCGGGGCCATACTTTGAACAAACTTGAATCTGCACTATGTCAGGAAACTTTCATGTAAATGTCAGCTCTTCTAGCTAATTGGTTTTTGAGAAGAAGATTTTTAAAGATTTTCACTATAAATTTCTATGTAAAACTTTGATCCCCTATTATGGCCCCAACCTAACCCCGGAGGACATGATTTAAACAAACTGGAATCAACACTGTGTCAGAAAGCTTTCATGTAAAACTCAGGCGGCCGTTTCACTAACCGATCGTAGAACGTAAACGTACGATTACGTTTACGATCACCTTGACATGCACGTATACGAGCGTTTCACTAAAACTGTCGTCGTCGTAGCACTTACGATTGCGATTATCGTAAACGTAACTGGAACTCTTTTGGTGATGGAGGTAGTTTAGTGTTGCAGACGACAACAATACCATTAATTGCCATGGAAGATACGAGGAAAGCAAACTGGGATGAGGCGACGGTTTCACTTCTCGTGGAACTCGTCACGGATGGCGAGCGGTGGGCCATCATTAGAGGGAAATTTAGTCCCTCACTGACAATGCAGCACAAGCAAGCTGTGTGGGTAGAAATAACAGAGAAGTATGTCATGTCAGCGAATTTCTTTTAAATTTTCATTTAGAGTCCGCTGCAATCTATATTCATTAATGTGATGTTTCCGTACTAATCAAACACGCTAATGAGTGTTTTCAGAATTGATATACCCTACATTTTTTAGCTCCTCAGTTGAAATGACGTCTCTGTCGCTGACGAAATATTTTTAGCTAGGAGTTTTGTTTACTTTAACCATTGGAAACACTTGCGGGAGACAACTCTTTCGGGATTCAAATTGGGGTGCCCAATGGGGATATTGTTTTTTAAAAATCATTCTGTTAATACTGTCAACATTGTAAATATTTGAATAGTTTAGTTTATGGTAGGGAATAGTTGTATCAGAGAAATAAAATCACAGTCAGGTGTTTTTTTAAATGCAAAAATATTTTTATAGATTAAAAAAAAATACTGTTGGGAATAAATTGATTTAGAAATAGATATAGATAAATGAAGAACTATTAAACAAGAATAAATAAGAATGCAAGTAAGTAGAAAAATACACAAGTACTCAGTTCAATGCACCAAGGGGGGATAAAGAAATAATCTATGAAGAAATATGAAAGAAAATTCAATAAAGGTATTGGTAATTATTAATCGATATAGATATGAATAATAATCATATTGAGGAGATAAAGAGATATGTGAGTAATTGAATGAATTAGTAAATGAAGAATGAACATGAATAGATGATAATTTTTAGAAGATTAATGAAGTAAATAAATCCATACTCCAAATAAATATAAATATATATAGCAGAATTTAAATGGTTAATAAATTCAGGATTAATTTTCTCTGGATATAAGAAATGCAGATAATGTTTATTTTATAAGTCTGAGTTTGTTGATAAGTGCTGACTATTTCTTTATATTCATTAAATACAATCACATACAGTAATGTTAATTTTACATTCAAGGGTCAAAAGTCTTTCTGCACGACTAAATTTCAGTATATATAATTCATTGAATAAGACATGTAAAGCACTCATAAAATAATTTCTACTGCAGCCATCAATAAAAAAATTTCATAAATCATGCATAATCACCTATAAATTTTAAATACATTTTTGTTATTTTTTCAACATGTTTTCTGCTATATATTTATTTGGAGTATGGATTTATTGATAACACCCACTAGGATAATCATGCTGTAGTAACTTCATTTGAACATTTCGGATTTATTGATGTGTAAACTCGTTCAGATTTATTTTTGTTCAATAAAACAATTGTAATACATAACATGGAATTATATATTAACATTAATTGTTATTCATTGAAAATGTATAAATATTCATTTTGATAATTATTAACAAAGTAATTTTTGTGAAATTGAATTATGAATTATTATTGATATTTAAATACAGAATAAATGCTTGCTCCAGTACTGTAAGAACATTGAAGGAAGTAAAAAAAAAGTGGCAGGATGTTCAGAGCCACTCAAAAAAGAAAGAGGCAAGCAGGTATATACAATAATCATATTGCTTTTAAGATCGGAATGTCATACTCATACATTATTCTCAATAGTTTAGGATTGTTTAAACTTTTAAGTTTACAACACTATAGTACATATTTTGGTTGTGGTATTCAATGCTAGACCATTCAGTTGTTTATCCATCCTGTTGTACATATTTATTATGAAGATGCAATTATGATTTTGGTGGTTTGTAGATATTTTTGATATATTGTTAGGAGGACAGAGCTCTCAAAAACAGGAGGAGGACCTCCTCCCACAGATTTGAAAGTGTGGGAGAGGAAGGTAATAATAACAGGAAAAGAAGGGAAATTTAAAAAAAAAAATGTATACCTATTTGCCTATCCATCAATTGTTTTGTAAATTTAGATTTTATTAAGATTTAAAATGATAAATGTAATGATCATACAATATATATATAGAGATAGATAGATAGATATAAACAGTATTATATTTGAAAGATCTATCTTTATTTTTAGATTGTATCAGTGTTCTCCAAAGACATTTTGTCTGGCATAGATGGTGGATTTGACACACTTTCAAGCCCAAGTAATTTTTTTCTGTATTTTAAAAAAATAAATAAACTTTACACATTTGGTAAATATGTCGAGATATCCATGACTATTAAATGATAAAGAAATGACTTACATTTGGTAAATATTGTGATTGAATGTAATGTATTCATTGTCCTTCATATTAGTAGGTATTTCACAAACTGATCACTCTCAGTGCTTGAAAAGAAAACATGGTGAGTTACTAAATGAATTGTAAGGAATGATCTGTGATAAGAATATGCATACAAGTTTATAATTTCACTTATGGTATGTGTGATTGATTGAATATAAATTAAATGTAATTTATATATATAATATTTTTCTTCAAATTTAGATGATGTGAACTTGGAAGCAGAGTTAGCTGTGACACCTTGTAAGTTTTCTGATGAAACTAATAAATGATAATTCTTAATTGTAATTTACATTTTGTGTCAATATAACATAAATATACTATGCACATATTTTTTTGTATATAAATATGCAAACATATTCTTAAATATATTTTTACTACAGACTCAAGATGCAATGCCATTCCCCAACTCCCAGGTGAGTTAATGATAAAGTCCATTTCTTTTTATTTTCTCTCTTTTATCAATTGACTATATTTAAAATAGATCATCTTCTTTTCAGAGGGTGCAAGTATCATAGACCCAGCTGATTTTGAATCTCCTTCAACATCTAGTAGGTTACCTTTTTAGGTCACCTGAGCCAAAGGCTCAAGTGAGCTCTTCTGATCACATTTGTGCTGTCTGTCTGTAACATGTTTAATCCTACATTAAGTGAGGGACCATTCCCCATTCAAAAAGATGTATGACCTTGTGACCTTTGACTTACCAGATCAGCAAGGTCATTTTAATCATATTGGTGTTGGTCCACAACGTGATGGTTATCAGTTTATATTTATATTTTAAATCATTTTCAGTTATGTGCAATGTGGCCCATTGTCCACTTGTATTATATATCTATATTACAGTGTTATACATGTAGGAATGACAGAGTCATAGATTTTAAATGCATAATGAACAAAATGATCAACACCATGTAAGCTGCTTATCTGAAAATTTATTGCACACACACACACACACACACACACACACACACACACACAAGTCTGAAGTACCTGGCTGTCTACCTGTCAATCTTCTTTCTATATACACACACAAACACACCCACATATTAACTCTTGACTTTCAACATTTTAGGTTCAAGTTCGAGTCACATAAATTCCAGCAGGCCCTCAGCAGGTTCAAGTTCAAGTCACACAAATTCCAGCAGGCCCCCAGCAGGTGGGTATATATATGTATAACTACAATGGAAAAGAATCACAATGTTTATGTTAAGGGTTAAAGAGAGTGCATCATTTAAGATGAATTATTTTACTCTTGGATCATTATGTCTACATTCTTCTAGGGGAGACATTTTTTGTACTTTCTGTCTACCCGTCTGTCTGTCTTTTACAAAATGTTGGGGTTTTCTGTTTTTAATTTCATTTTTCTATCACATATCATAATTCCTCCAAATTCCATTGTAGATACCACCAGGGAGCGTCTGGTGGATATTGAAGAGGAGAAATTAAAGCTTATGAAGGAAAGCGTTGAAATTAAGAGAAGGAAATTAAATTTATTAGAGGATTATATCACCTGGAAGAAACAGCAGGCTACATATACATGTACGTCCCCATCGTTATCACCAGTAATAAAATTTTGAGGTGCACAGTTATCTTCACCAAACAAAGTTTGGAATTATTTTGTTTTTATTATACGTCCGTCTTTAGAAGAGATGTATTATGGTACAGCGATACCTGCACATCAGCCTGTCTGTCCGTCCATTGGGGGTTTTCTGTTTCTAATTTCATTGCTATGTAGCTTCTTTGAGGATCATTGTGGAACATTTTGCAATTTAAATATATCCATTTTGTTTGCTCTTGCAGGAGTTGTGCCCCTTTAGGTGAAAATTGTTGTTATATGTAGGGTACATAATTTGTTAGGCATTTTTACTCCATCTTGTTTTACAGAGTGTGTGTATGGATATTGAAGATGGGTATGTTACAAGGATTTTGATTTTCTTCAATTTTTGAGAAAAATACAGGTTACTGAACTAAGTCTGTTTGGAGGAAATAATACAAAGAGAACACATAATTTGTTTGGTAAACTCCTTCCACAGTTCTCAATTAGAACTATTTGATATTCTTCTATTAAGTATATATAAGCACCTTTAATTAAATCGCTGGATTAGCCGCTGTCTTATAGCCTGTCCAGTTTGGTCAACTGCAGCATTGGGAACCTGTGGGTGGGCATCATCCTGATTCATTATCAGTACCTCATTCTCCTCAGCTGGAATCCTCATCTGTACACACATATTATGCAGCTTTAAACACGCCATTATGATCTGTACAGATTTTGCAGGGGTAAAAAGAAGCACTCCACCAGATTTATGTATACACCTGGAAGTATATGTGGCATAGATTTATTGCCTTTAGATTCAATATTTTGAAACATATAATTGATTATTCATGTAGACTTTTAAAATATTTCATGGTTAACAATATTTTTTACTATAACTATTGAAAAAGACTCCAACAAAATTTATGTTCCTGTTACGCATAAATCTTATTAAATCATTGACATAGCAAAATTTTATGACGTCACAGGAGGGTGGAAATACCTTACGGCATTTCAGGTATCCATTACATGATTTAGCAATTTTTTGTTATTTTCATTACAATATATAGGTAAAACATTATATAATATATATATATATATATATATATATATATATATATATATATATATATACACATGTATATATCTCAATTTGAGCAACGACAACCCCCCCCCCCCCACCCCCCGTTAATATTGGTACCTGAAGCGGGACTTGCATACTCCTAGTGCTCTTTCAACCACAACACGAGTCCTGCTGTGTGCAGCATTAAACGACTGTTCAGCAGCGGTAGATGGATTTAACTTTGGTGTCATCATGTACTTCTTCAAAGCATATGCCGAGTCACCCAAAAGCCATCCATCATCTCTATGTAAAAATGATAAACCCACATGTTATGCCCAAAATTGACCAATTTTCAAAAATCTTATTCTCAAGAACTGCACTTGTTTAAGAAAAGCTTTTGATGTTTTAATGTTAATACACCTATTATGTTATGTGAAGCCTTTCATCATTGTATGTACTTATGAGGGCATTGAAGTTGTAAACACATCTCATTTTATATTTTTGCTTAATGTTAAAAAATTATCTTAGATATTCAGAACAGGAATATTCTTTCTAGATTTCATAGCCCTTGGTGAGTAGTGATAATTTATACTTAGTACTTACATGTAGGTGACCGATAAGGCCTGTGGGCCTCTTGTTTAAATAATGAAATAGGATTATTTTGTTGTGTATGAAAAATAAAAGCTCTTTGGAGAGAACTTAGTATTTAGTGTATACATGTATACAGAATTACCGCTAATGGAGTTGGTTTAAATGTTGTGAATGTTATTTTGGATGGAATGTCATTGAATTAATTAGAACAATATCTCAAAATACTTTACTATATATATCAAACAATATATATATGTCCATGACTGTAACTAATTATAATTTTCAAATTGTGTGAACTATTAGGTCATATAAAAATGAATTATTTCATTGAAAGGTTTTCATCAACGACCTGGAACTCTAAATTGTCTGACTTGAAAAAATACTTCTTACCATTCTGTTGATGAACATATTTCTAATCTTTTTTTTTTAAATTTTGCTTCTTGATATAAGAATTTAAATGAACGAACAGTAGATATGGTGTTGATTAAATATGTACCTGTACAACTTGAACTGAATGCCATAAATTAACAACT